>NC_091950.1:206477567-206822748 GCF_031021105.1 Erythrolamprus reginae
TCGAGAGTAATGATTATATTTAGTAGATGTTACATGTTTATTAAGTTTTATTGAAGTTTATTATAGCCTATTTATGATTATAGTGGGGAGAAAAATAATTTTAAAAATTAGAATTAGAATTATCCACTCAGGGAAGGATTTAGAGAGTGTAAGAGGAAGTAGGAAAGAACGAGAGAAAGGAAAGAGAGTAGAAGGGTAGGTAGAGAAAGAAGAAGGAAGGAGGAGGAGGAGATGGTAGTTGGAAAGGGGAGAGAAGATGTAAGAAGGAGAGAAAGGGGAAGAGAAGGTAAAGGAAATAGGTATTAGAGGTGGAATAGCCATCTGAAATAGAAAGAGGGGAGAGGGATGATTGAGATAGATTGTATAATAAAAATAAAAATTGGAATGTAACTTAAGTTATTGTATTATTGTTTTTAAGTGATAAATACTGTATATGCATATTGATTTGTATTTCAGGTATATTTAATGTTATGTATGTTTTTTTGTTGTGGAGAAAAAATAAAAAAGCTTTTATAAAAAATATTTAATAGTTATTTTTTCCATGAACTTCCCTTGTCTTCATGTGTTCTCTATAAGTAAGTACATCTTGTCAGAAATGTACATATAAAAAAAACCTGAAAGTATTTAGTTTAAAATAAAGCTAGAGCTGTCAATATGAGACATTGTGTGGGAACTGATGCTTATTAACCCCACCAATATGTGCAACGCATATTGGACTTTAGATATGGGAACAGAAAGTTTAACAGTTGGTAAACTGATTCTCACAGAGGTGAAATGGAGTACCGTAATAATTTTATAACCCTGATATTTTTCCATTGATGCAAGATGCAGTAAAATATATGCATCAGAACCTATATTTATGAAAGATATTTCAATCCATACAAAACAACATGTATAAGAAAATTTATTATGTTCTGCATTTCAGTTCAAGAGATGTAGTTGACATTAACCTTGCTGCAATCAGTGAGTCATGGTTAATTAGAAAACAGTCAACAGGTTGAACAGGAGTTAGTCTCTCATCTTAAAACTTCTGAAAAACATGATCTAAGGACTAAAACAGCTACTACTGTTATTAGGCATCTCATCTTTATTAAGATATGAATGGAGAGATTTCAGAAAGTTCCTGGACTGTGTCTTTCACTAAGCTTTGCCTAGCCTTCATAATCAACTGGCAGACGGAATCCAGTAATGCTGGCTAGATTCCAAATTTCACTGCTTGCCAAGTCCAGAGACCAGTAAAGGGGAATTGCTCTACCAACAAATGGTGTGGCCTCGTTTCTTACTGACCAGTCTTAGAACCATGAGAGCAGCTATGTCTCACTTAGTAATTGATTTTTAACACTTTTAATTTACCCATTAGTATTTCTATTCATCCCAGGAAATTTTCTAGTATCAAAATTACAAACGTTCCTCTACAAATGTTCTTAATTTATATCTCTCCCTTTTCACTTGCACTCCTATATTTCTATCATCCTGTCTTTTGTCCCTAGTGAATACATGCAGTCTAGTGCTAAAATAAACAACAATGGTACAAATGTGTTTTTAATTTTTATTTTTTTTTTCAAGATGATTCAGTTTGGTGTAGTGGTTAAGATAGCAGGTTAGAAACCAGGAGACCATGAGTTCTAGTCCTGCCTCAGGTAAAGAGCCAGTTGAGGGGCCTTGGGCAATCACCTGGAAGAAGGCAATGGCAAACCACTTCTGAAAAACCATACCAAGAAAAATGCAGGAACCTTTTCAGGCAGTCTCTGTGAATTGGATATGACTGAATGAAAGAAAAATGTAGAGAGATGTTTCCACCACACAACTGACTTAGTAGATGTAGGACTGTGTCCCTATGTATTACTAAGACTATTTTGGGTTAAACCAAAACTCCTTAGAATGGTTGATTGGGTCGCTTGACCCATTGTTGGCTTTCCCACAACATAGTCACCCTGAACTAGTTAAGTACGGTAGGTTATAGGAGCATGCTCAATGAATACCGTAATAATTTCTTCTTCTCTGCAAATGAAATAATGAATTAATTATATTTATTATAGAGGGTAATGATAAGGAATCAGGCTTAAATCCAGCAGAAAAAGGAGAGTTTTTATTGTATTTCTAACATTTCCTATAAGTTTACATTGAGTGATTATAATTCTTTCTCAAGTATGCAATGATCAGGTTATAAATTATGTTTTGGGTACCCAGGATACGAGTTCCTCATGTTGTTAAATTGGTATACAGGTTAAAAAAATAAAGCTTTACATTCTTATTTTTATACAAATTTCAAAGTAAAGACTGGGTGTCCGCCAGTCAAGAATCTTGTAGCAGTGGATTTTTTTTAAGGGAGGGGGATTTGGGTTAAATGAAATCAGAAACCCCTCCCAGCTCAAGAATAGAGCAAGGCCATCTGCGAGAAAATAGCAATAAGAATGCCAGCTTCCTCTGAAGCTCTCATTTCCAGTAAGTGTTAACAGAGGAGATAACATTACAGCCTTCATCTTCATTTTATGCAGGGATTATTCATTGAAGAGCTGTGGCATGAAGGAAATTTTTGAGAACACAATTTCAAAAGAGAGACTAGAAGAGCTGGAATCAAATAGATTTAAACAAGTGCCTTCACGCCAAAATTGCCATGGCAACCCTTAGCTTTTATTCTTTTCCCACACCCCCTCCTTATGAGTAAAAACTATTTCGTATTTCTGTTGGTAATAGCCCCTACTCTAGTTTTCTTCCTTGTGGCACCCAAGTGCAGCATACGATGATTTTAACCTAAAAATGGAGATGCAAAGCATGGTCTGACAATCCCCGTCTTTTCCTACAGCAAGGCAACACTGATTTGGCTTGATATACAGCTAATTTTAAACAGCTCTTGTATAGAACATGGTCTATCACACTAATGAAGAAAGAATGTGCATTTGTATTGCTGATTACAATTTTTTGGTCTAGCAGCAGCAGCAAAATTATAGGGGTTTTTTTTAGTTTTTGAAAAATCAGAAAACACTGCTGGTGGATCACATATTTTTAAATAAAGAACACCAGCATTGTCAGCACTGTAAAAATGGATGCTTATATTTCAAAGCAAATGATGAGTCATAAATTTCAGAAACACTCCATGCAGTGCCGGAATAATTGAATGCTGCAGCACTGGCGAGAAACTTTGCATTTGCACCTTCAGTTACTATCGGTCTCGCAGATTACTATCGGATTCCAGGGTCAGTGGGATATTTATACTAAGAAAAAAAATGCACAAATGCCTAGCATATCTGTGCTTTTAACTCAACCTGCAATACTCACATGAGACCTTCCTGTATTTAAAAGATTATCTATAGGCTGGCTGACTGACCTTGTCAGGGCTTGGAAGCTAAGAAGGATTGAGCCTAGTAAATAGTTTGATAGTACACCCCCAGGGAACACCAGGTTAGACCTGGAGATTGGGGGGGGGGGAACCACTCTGAATGAAAATAATGGTTCATCCTTTCCAAGAAAGCCACAAAAATATATCCATAATCACGCCAAATCCTCCAAATTTAAAGGAAAAATAGTTGCATAGGATTAATAAATATCTTGCTGGAAATAGTTGGGATCTTTTACTTATCCAAGCAAAGGCTTCTCCTGAGCACAATTTAAAAAACAAAACACAGGGAAATCAGAGTAACCTGCAAACTCCTCTCACCCACCCACCCAAACTATCCAAGTTTTGTACAGTGTAATATGATGATCCTTCAAGACTTTATCTGCAACAAATTGAAATGAATCAAGGAGAGACACAGGCATTATTGGTGGATTATAGCTGTCCTGGCATTCATAAACGCTGTGTCACCTTGCTAATCCCTGTTTATAAGATCTGTTTTCTTTTTCTTTGTAGGCCAATTGAAAGAGAGTGTTTTAAAAGTTGTCAAAGGTCTGTGTGGATGGAATCGCAGTATGATCTTAAGAAATAAGTTCCACAACCACAGAGAAACCATAGAGAAAGCAATGGCTGTCATAGGAAGGGTCTTCCCAATCTCCTAAGAGGAGCCTTTCTATCAGGGGTCTCAGGAAAAAGCCATTTAGGGTTTCCAGAATAGTAATATTTTATATTAAATGGAAACAAATTGGCAACTGGTATAAAGATTTCAAAATTGGTATAAAATGCAGGATACACCAGAGATTAATTTTATACTACCTAATGTTTCCAAGAGATACACAGGGAAGTCATACATAGTGTTTATTAGGGAAATCAAACCTGAAAGTTTGAGGTTGTTATTGTCTAGAAAAGACACAAAAGGTCCACAAAGTACTCCTTTTTAGTGAATTGATATATTATCAGGAAATTAGTATGGCCAGGGGAATATTATTATTATTATTATTATTATTATTATTATTATTAATTAGATTTGTATGCTGCCCCTCTCCGAAGACTCGGGGCGGCTCACAACAATAATAGAAACAATATAACAGTGAAACAGTGAAATAGCTGCATTATGGGAGTGGGTATGAAAAAGACATCTGACATGAGCCAGTACCAGTGATGGGCTCCTACAGGTATGGTCAGGTACGCAGAACCGGTAGAAAATTTTTGAATTTTTTTCTTTTTTTCCCTTCTGGGCTCTGGGTATGTTTTTCCTATCGCAGTAAATGAGGTTGAATGTGTATAATTTTAGAAGAGCTGTGCATGTGTGCGTGTGTATACATACACATACACTTTATATAATAGATAATGTATATTTTTGTGTGCCTGTGAATATTATGTATGTACACATATGGCATATATACATAGAATAGTATTTTTTGGAGGTTCAGTAATAGTAAATAAATAGAGCAATTGTATCTCTTTGAGGCGAGGAGAGGCCGGGCACCCTAACCCTAACCCAAACCTTGATGTGAGTGATGTCAAGTTGGCCACCCTTAAGCCAATCACATGACCTTTAAGCCACCCCCATCACATGATTGTCAAGCCACTGCCACCTGGTCACATGGCTGGAAAGCCACACTCACAAAACATGGCTGGCAAGCCAGGCACACAGTGTGGTAGGAAAATATTTTGTAGCCTTTCACTGGACTGTACATATAATGCAGCGCATGTTGGTGCCGAAAATCATAAGTACTACAAACAAAGGTTTTAAGAGCTGGTAGAGACCGATGAGAGACCTTGGAGTAATAGTAAATTGTTCAATGAAAGTACTCACATTGTGTTCATCTGCTGAAAAAAAAAACACCAGCATATTAGGGATAAGAAGAAATGATAATGAAAATGGAGCTGCCAATATTATAATACCCTTATAAATCAATGATATGGAATAGTGCAGTTTGAGAGGAGAGTAACTAAGATAACCAAGGAGTTGAAGGAAAGGTTGCAATATCGGAATCTTTTTAATCTACAAAGCATAGACAGATGTGGAATATTCTGTTAAGGAAGCCAAAGTTTGTAAAAATAGGGTATTTGTTTGCAAAATTATGCATGACCTAAATACAGCAGCCTATTCCCCCCCCCCCCCCAAAAAAAAAAAAAACCCTAGAAGGAAAGATTAAGCATTTACTCTTGGAGGACAGACAAAAGGAGATTTTTTAAAAAAATATTTAACAACATATAATTAAGCTCTGGAATTTGTTGCCATGAGATATCCTGGTAATCAGCCTGGCTGACTTCAAAAAAAAGGGTTGGACCAATTCATGGAGCCCTGGAGATTACTAGCTGTTAGCCTTGAAAGCAGTGGGATTACCTCCAAAAGATTAATGGATCTCCTTGTTTTGCAAATGCCTCTGTGAAAACAGAAAGGCAATCCCCCCCGCCCCCCCATGTTCCTCAGAGGGTGACTAATAATATTTAGCAGGTCCGTTCCTAGATGTTCGTGGTATGCAGATATAAGACAGGATAGACAAAGATGAAGTGGGCACATGGGACTTCCCCAAACAGCCTATTCCCATCTTTAGGAATTACAAAATCGTCAGTCCTAGTATGTAGACCAAACCAATCAAATCCATATTAAAACTAAAATATTTTACATTATTTTATTTATTTATTATTTAGATTTGTATGCCGCCCCTCTCCGCAGACTCGGGGCGGCTCACAGCAAAATAAAACAATTCATGACAAATCTAAATTATAATTTAAAATATTTTTAAAACCCCATTTTCTAAAACAAGCATACATGCAAACATACCATGCATAAATTGTATATGCCCGGGGGAGATGTCTCAGTTCCCCCATGCCTGACGACAAAGGTGGGTTTTAAGGAGCTTGCAAAAGGCAAGGAGAGTAGGGGCAGTTCTAATCTCTGGGGGGAGCTGGTTCCAGAGAGTCGGGGCCGCCACAGAGAAGGCTCTTCCCCTGGGGCCCGCCAACCGACATTGTTTAGTTGACGGGACCCAGAGAAGGCCCACTCTGTGGGACCTAATCGGTCGCTGGGATTCGTTAATTAGGAAGGCGTCTGCCTGAATCTTTTGAGCATCACTTTTTGTTGCTTGGGGCTTAAGCCAAGTTTCCCCCTTGTTTTGATAATGGATCTGGCCTATCTCTGTCAGGGCCATCTTCCTTACTCACTACATCAGCAGTCCCAAACCTCTCCAACTCTGTGGACCAGCGGCAGTGGTGGGGCGGGCGGGATGGGGGGGAGGAGATGGTTTTACATTTAGCCACCACTTGTGTGGCCCAATTCCCAATGGGCCATGTATCAGTACTGGGTCATGGACCGGGGTGAGGGGTTCTAGATTATCAGATGTGAGAAAATTTTCCTGACACTACCTGAGCTGTAGTGTCTTCTTTGCTGCTTCAGCTCATTAATTTTTTTATTATTTAGAAAAAAGTTTATTAAATATATAAACATTTAAAAAGACATTTAAAAAGTACATAATCCTTTAACTTCGGTTTCATACTTGTTTACATTGATATTGTATTGTACAATGTCTTAAGTCAGATAAATATAGAAAGGAAAAGAACAGATAGCGATAGAAGAAAGAAAAAGAAACAGAAACATAGAAACATATAACAACCCCCCCTCCCCTTGAGCTGTCTACCTACACAGCTCTTTCTCCCATGTTATTCTACGGCATTTGGTACCAACGGTTAGTATTTTCCGGTATTATATAAAACCTTTTTTTTTGCTTTAGCTCATTAAACCCTCCCAGGTACCCTAAGGCTGACTCTGTGGTGGCTCTGAAAGAGTGCTGGAGCGGCTTGTTTGGTGTGTGTGGCTTGATGGTCATGTGACTGGGTAGGAGTGGCTTGACAATTGTGTGATGGGGTGGCTTAAAGGTCATGTGACTGGGTGGGAGTGGCTTACTGACCAAGATAAGTTTTCAAATAGGTGCTTGGATTCTTTTAGTTGATTGAGCCACATTATTTGAATAGCCACAAAAAGGACAAATGACAGACAGCATTATTTGTTAAGGAGCAAAGTAACATTTTAAAGTTTTGTACTGAACTCACATGATTCAGTATGATAAAAGATTAGGCAAGCAGCTCAATTTTCTTTAATTGTTATAGATAATGATTAAAATGATTGAAGCGTTTATGGGTAAAAACATACTATTTAATTATTTCCTATTTTAAAAGTAATTAAGGATCATACTAGAGAAGGAAGGACAATAAAAAAACTATTAAGTATTCAATAAATAGTGCATAAACTTACTCCTCCCCACTGCATTTCTCCCCCATGGGGGCAGCAACCCATCACTGTCAGTAGTGATTAGTTATTATGTCTGCTCTAAACTCTTGAGCCACAAACAAGCCATATCCAAAATGGATTGAAATAATCCATCAGGAATAATCTAAAACACTCCAGTGTCAACCAGTCAACTCGGCCCAGCATTGTAACGGTAGGCACATAGGAGGATCTCTAATCTAGCCCTTGTTCTAAGTCCTATTCAACATAGGTTGGTAGCCTTAACTCTAACTTGTCAATTAAGGTGGAGTCTCTGAAACATTTTTTTCTCAGATTGCTGAAATGCTTCATCTGAGATAAGCATTCGTACCTTTGTTCCCTGTTTCCCCAGAGTAAGCCTTTCTGAAACTACTACAATGCAAACACAGTCAGATAGCTTGTGGGACAATTATATTCCTTTTGAGATTACTGTATCTTTTGATCCAATAAGCAGAAATGCTGGTAGACACATTGCCAACGTTGGGAACATGTGGCAGTTGCTTTCACAGAATAGTTGCTACAAAATACCCTCAGACGTTTCCCTGGGAGCAAATTGCTGAGATTACTCCCCTTCCCTCATTCCATTCCTCTACTGCCTTTTTTTAAGCTAAGCTTTTTTTAAAATTAAAAAAAAGTCTTGAGCAGGTAACCAATAATTTTTTTGCACTTGATTGAAGCTATCTGTCAGTTATATTTCTGAAGAACACTTATGAGTCCAGAGGCACCCTTGTAAATAAAGATGATGCCAAAAGCTTATGCTTAACAATACTGGAGTCTGCAACACACATTGCTGTACAAATACACACATGTATATTTATATATACATTAAGTATCTAAAAGAAGTAACAGACATGGAAGTATTTGCATATAACAAATGATTGATTCCTAAATTATATTAACAATTTGGAAGAATTATTTCTGAAATGCCTTCTAAATGCTATAACCCAGAGGTCCCCAACCGCCGGTCCGCGGACCGGCACCGGGCCGTTGGGGGTTTTCAGCCGGTCCGCGGCGCCAGGGCCCCCTCGGCCTTTCCGCACCACCAGCAGCGCTCCCCCGCCAGCCAGCCAAGCCCCACGCCCGCCGGAACCGGCTCCTCGCTCTCCCCCCGCCGCCCGCCGCGTTTGCAGGAGGTGGGGAGGGTCGGGCGGCCCGCCAAGGCCAGGAGGGACGCCGCTGCCCCCCCTTCCCTCTCTCCGCCCGCCGCTGCGCCTCCTTGACGCCGAGAGGAAATGCCGGCAAAGGCTTTTCTCAGCGGAGGTCTTCAATGTCGGGGGCGCACGGGCGGTTGCATGCGCTCCCTATCTCCCTGCTAGCCCACTCGGAGTATTCAAAATAAGAAAAACCTTTGCTGGCGAAGGCTTTTCTTATTTTGAATATTCCGAGTGGGCTAGCAGGGAGATAGGGAGCGCGTGCAACCGCCTGTGCGCCCCCGACATTGAATATCACCTTCGCCGGCCCCACCTCTCCTGCAAACCCCCTTGCTGAGAGCCCGGGGCGAAAGTGCTCTCGCAAAGGTGAGGCGGGCAGGGCGTGCGCGCGTCACCGCTGAGAAGAACGGAGAACGAGAGTGAGTGAGAGCAACAGACAGCAAGATAGAGAGAAAGTGAGAAAGAGATAGCAAGAGAGAGAACAAGAGAGAGAAAGAGCGTGAGAAAGAAAACAAGAAAGAGTGAGAGAGAGAGAAAGCAAAAGAGACAGAAAGAAAACGAGAGAAAGTGAGAAGAAGAGAGAGAAAGAGGGGGAGAGAGAGAGAAAGAGAGGGAGAGGGAGAAAGAGAGAGGGAGAGGGGGGAGAGATAGCAAGAGAGGGAGAGAGAGAAAGGGAGAGGGAAAGGGGGGAGAGATAGCAAGAGAGGGAGAGAGAGAAAGAGAGAGGGAAAGGGGAGAGAGGGGGGAGAGAAAGAGAGAGGGAGAGAGAGAGGAGATAAAGGAAGAGGAGAGAGAGAAAGGAAGAGAAAGAAAGAAAGAGGGATAGAAAGAGAGAGAGAGTGAGAGATGCTCAGTGAGCCTTTCTTTGAAGTTGCCTTTCTTTCTTTCTTTCTCTTTCTTGCTTTCTTTCTTGCTCTTTTTCTTTCTCTCTTTTACCTTCCCTTCCTCTATTTCTTCTTTTCTTTCTCCTTCCTACCTTCTTCCCTTACTCTCCCCTTTCATAAGTTTCCTTGCTTCCTTCCTCTGTTCCTGTCCCTTCCCCCTTCTTTCTTTCTTTCTTTCTTTCCTTCCTTTCCTCCCTCCATTTCTTGCTTTCCTTTTCCTCCCTCCCTTCTTTCCTCCCTCATTCCCTTCTTTCACTCCTTCCTCTCTTACTCTCCCCTTTCACTCCTTTCCTTGCTTCCTTTGCACCCTTCTTCTGTTCCTGTCCCTTCCCTCTTTCCTTCCTTCCTTCCCACCCTCCGTCCATTCATTCACCCATTCCTCTCTTGATCGCCCCTTTTACGGCGCCGCTGACAGCTAGCTCCCCCCCCCACCGGGCCATGGAAAACTGGTCTAGCTTAAAGCCGGTCCCTGGTGCAAAAAAGGTTGGGGACCTCTGCTATAACCAATAACATTGGCCAATAACTTCACTTACCAACAGTGTTACTTACTAATAGACAGACCCACCGACCGACCGACAGACAGACAGACAGACAATTAGTAACAGTGTTGTTAAGTGAAGTTTACAAAAGATGATCACATGACCCTGGGACACTGGAACTGTCATAAATATGAACCAGTTGCCAAGCATCTAAATGTAAATCACATAACTACAGGGATATTGCACAGGTGGTGTGAATAATAGTCATAGGTCACTTTTTTCAGTGGCATTGTAACTTTGAATGGTCACTAAATGAATTGTTGTAAACTGAGAACTATCCCTGTTAAGCACAGCATCAAATATTTTGTGGACACTTGTTGACAAACTATAAATGAGAAGTTAAAGAGAAAAATTATTTTTGGTACTTATGTATTTATTTATTTTTTACAAAAGCTGCTTTAAAACCAGCTGCGCTAAATAGAAAGTACAGTGGTACCTCGGTACTCAACCACAATTCGTTCCAGAAGTGTGGTCGAGAACCGATTTGGTCGAGTACCAAATTTATTTATCCCATAGGAAATAATGGAAATGGATTTAATTGGTTCCCAGCCCCTGTTAACTCGCTGGGAACCAATTAAATCTATTTTCTTTATTTCCAATGGGATAAATAAATTTGCTACTCCAAGTTGCAGGAAAGGTGGGGGCTGCTACAATCCCGGCAGCTTTGGGGGGCTCTTTTCCTCATTGCTTCCTTTTATTACCTGTAAGCAGCTTCAAAAACTTTCCCCTTCCCTGTGGCTGCAACAGCGGCGGCTTCCCTTCCAGTAGCAAGGGCGCCGGGAAGTCACGTAATGAAGGGAAGCTGCTGGAGCGGCAGCAACTGCTGAGATGGCTCCGGCAGCTTCCCTCCATCACGTGATGTTCCCGGTGCTGTTGCTACTGGAAGGGAAGCCGCCGCTGTTGCAGCCACAGGGAAAGAGAAAGTTTTTGAAGCTGCTTACAGGTAATAAGAGGAAGCAATGAGGAAAGGAGCCCCCAGAAGCTGCCAAGATTGCAGCAGCCCCCACCCTTCCTGCAGCTTGGAGCTCTTAGAGAGCTCCTCAGCCCGCTGAAGCTGCCGGGATTACATTTCGGATAATGAACAAAATTTTCTCTGGCTGTTCGGTATCTGAATTTTTGTTCAGATACCGAAGCAAATTTTTGCCGAAAATTTTGTTCGTTATCCGAAATGTACGAGAAAGGAAGCGTTCGAGTACCGAGGTACCACTGTATTGGGTGATCTATAGTTTAGTGTCCAATTCTCACTGGCATTCTTCACCAAGCAAGAGCTTTTATTTCCCTTCTTCCTTCCCATGCCTATTTCCAATTTCATACCTACATGAACATCCAAATAATTGGTTTCCCAGCGAGCCTTCTTATAACTTCACTCTTTTAAGAACAACACATACAGTGCAGCAGAAATCTCAATTTTGGATCTCCAGATGATCCAGAGTCACAGGCTTATATCTGTGAATTATATCTGGACAACTAAAATTGGAAATCATTAGTTGATGGAGCTTTCTTTTTCTTAGCATACCACCGCATAAGTAACTATAGTAAAGTATTTAGTAAAATATAATTACCGAACAATGTAATAATAGTACTACTATTATTAGCCCATCGAGTTATCCTTGCGTCCTCTGAGCATACTAATTTGAATAAGCAAACTATGTCATGTTAAAAAAAATAGCAAACCGAAACAAATCTAGGATCAAATTAGAATAGCAAGATTTCCTTGGCAAGAGAAAAAACTTTCAAAACCAGTCCATTGTCTACTCCCACCCCCATCCCACAAATTCCTTCCAGAAAAGGTTAAAATATAAGGATATTGAAGTGTAACAAGCAGTAATAATCACTGACATAAGCAGTTTCATCCAACTGTTCCATGGCTCATGCAGTTCTGATACTAATAACTTTTATCATTCTGCAAAGCAATTTATTTATATGTAGACTTCAGAATATTGGGGAATGGCTATGCTGGAATATACCTGAAGATTAACTTCCCTCATTTTATACCCATTAAAAAAAGATCTATCAAAGCTCTCACTCGCCCATTGCTTTTATACATACTGTATAGACTGTCAAGATAGTGTGTCAAATAAAATGCTTATAAATATAAAGAATGGTGTTGTAAAATAACAAATATGACTTGCTAGCAAACGTAAATTGAGTCACATATTCTAAGAGAAATCAACAACCCCCCCCCCCCCCCCAGGTTGCTATTTCAAGCTATTGCTCTGTAATAATCAATTTACTGATTTTGGTTTTTCTATATTATAGTTTACTATTTAAATAGTAGGTAAGGTGGCTATTACATTCAGTAATGGGAAAGGCAGAGTGACAGCACTGCTCTATATAAAAAAAGGTTATAGGCAAATATGAAACTCCCCTTGGAAGAATTGACAAATAATAGGATAATTACATGTAAATACTACTTTAGAGTCATTTTGATCAAAACTGTTTCTAAAAAAAGCATTAATGCACTGGCAGTGCAATTGCTTCAACAATTACATAGCAAAGGAAAGAAGGAACAAAAAACTAGCATGCCATCTTTCCCATCTCTCAAGACAAGGAAGCCCAGATTTTTTTTTAAAAAAAGAGATGTTTATTCTTTGCTAAGAGAGTCTAGACTGACCATTACCAATTTTCTCCCTGCTCCCCACCCCAAATATCACTTTGGGCTCAAAATTAACTGTGACTACATCCCATTAAAAGCAATGGAACCTATATTAAGTTGCATTGTCAATAAGCTGCTCCCATTGAGTTGCAGTTATGACTAACATTTCCATCCAAGCTCTAATAGAAAGAAAAAGAAATAATCAACTGACACAGGAATGTTTCTTATTGAAATTGTGCTTCCGCCATTTTTTATTGAATTGCATGAACCCATTACTCATATTGGAACTTAATTTAGAGCCAGGGTTCACCTTTAGGTTTCTCTCTGCCATAAGTCAAAACTTGAGTTGTACTCAAAATATATTTTTAAAAAGCTCCCATATCCAAACGCACAGTGCCTGCTTACACTTGGTTTTTATGGCTGAGGACTTCTAGGTTAAAATATATGACTTCTTGCTGCTCTGGTTAATGGGAAGTGAGGAACAAATTAATCCCTGCCCCATAATGTCCAGCTTTCCCATTAACCCTACAGATTTGTTTATAGGATCCAAGGAAGTTTTTAGGAAAGGAAGGAAATATTTTGAGCCAAGAATGTCCAACAATGATTCAAAGGAAGCATTGGAAGTTGGTCAGTTGTGCAAAAGGGTTCTTCTCCCACAACAATTTCACTCTTCTCCTTTGTTCCTCCTGGATATGGTTATCCATGCTTCTTCCTTGGGTGATGTAACCAGCTCATACTTTGTGTCAATGACTTGGCCTTCCACAGGCTGCAGGTGGAGTCTCCTCACAATCACGCTCAGAAGAACCGTGGCAACTGTGCAGGCAAACCTAGCCATGGGGGGAAAAAAAGATCAGCCAAATAATTGGAATTCATAGTCAAAGAAACAGAAAGGAAAAGGCATCTGAATCCTTCCCCCAAAAAATCTCTGATAAGATCAGTCACCTTTTGGACAGTGTGGAATGAGAAGCTAAGGAAGAAGGGATGGGTGTTTTTTATTCATTTGGGAGATTTTCCTCCTGCCACAACCACCTCTTTTCTAGAAGATCTCCAAGATTCCTTCAAATCCTATTATTCTGTGTTCTATCTTCTAAGTCAGTGTTTCCCAACCTTGGCATCTTGAAGAGATCTGGACTTCAACTCCCAGAATTCCCCAGCTAGAGAATGCTGGCTGGGGAATTCTGGGATTTGAAGTCCAGATCTCTTCAAGTGGCCAAGGTTGGGAAACACTGTTCTAAGTACATAAGAGGCTTTTTACAGATCTCAGAGAACTACAAGAAGAAGAGAGTATTGCTTTTCCTCCCCTCCATTTACAGCACATCCTGCCCCCACCAAACCTTTTAGAAATATATATATTAATTTTCTCTCACCTCAATTCAGGGCATTCCTGGCTTCCTGAAAAACCCAGGAGAGAGAAGTTTTTTATAGCAGCTTCATCACTGAATCTATCTGGATCAAATCTATCAAAAAGAAAAGAAATAGATCAAAAAGCCACCCACTCCTTGAAAAGAGCTGCAAGAACTGGGATTCGGCAATTAAGAAGCTCTTCAGCAGAGACTACCCGAGGCCGCCTGCATCCACCCAAAGTACATTTTCTGATTTGGCACAATTTGGTGAGAGACAGACAGACACTGCTGTCTCTTTCCCCTTCCCTTCCCTTCGTCTTTCTCTGCTGCTTTGCACTAGGCCGCCTCCATTTTTCCCCAATCCAGCTGGTCAGCAAGCAAATGTGTGCTCAGCAGTGGATGATTCATTAGAAAGAAAAGCACGTTTCACCGTCACTGTTGGGAAGGAGGGGCCGACAAGCAATTATTCAGCCTGGCCCAAAGCTAACAGCCGGGTTTTCATAATGAAAGGATGGACAAAGAAAACCAAAAGGATGCCTGGTTATTTACTTTCACACAACTCCACCCCATCCCCCCCCCCACTGCAGAATTTATTAAAATCTGTAGTGTAGCACATGTGTGGTTTTCATTAACTTGATATTTCATTGGGCAATAAATCTTCTATTATTCCACCCTTCAGCTATCTGTTGGTTGCACCTCATCATGTTCCCTTTAAAAGGCCAACCATATTCTGCAGGGAAATAGAGTCTGAAAAAGCTGTTTCCTTTAATTTGTTTTAATTAGCAGAGTTAAAAGAGTTGGATTGCAAGTGTCGGGAAATGGCAATGTCTGGGCGATGCTCATTTTTGGGGAGGGGGTGGCAATCAGACTTCTCTGAACTCATCTCCTAACCCCTCCCCCAAAAAATGTCTTTGGTGTGGAATGAAGAATGCATTTGTAGAATTTCCAGAGTCAGATTCTTTAATGTATTTTTTAAAAGTTGTTTAGTTAATTTTATTTCAATCAATTCTATGGCATTTTCCTTCTTCGTTTCAGTTCCCAAGTCCTGCCTCTCTACCTGGCTGGATGAGATTAAAGGTTGCCATTTGGAGGCATTCCTAGTGTTTTCTAGTCTGTGGAATTCAAATTTTGAGGCCAAAATTATTAGTCTGTAGCCATATCTGGAAATACAGTGGTCCCCTGATTATCGCGAGGGTTCCGTTCCAGGACCCCTCGCGATGATCGATTTTTCGCGAAGTAGCGGTGCGGAAGTAAAAACACCATCTGCGCATGCGCAGATGGTGTTTTTACTTCCGCCGCAGCAGCGAGGAGCCGAAGATTGGGGTTTCCCCGCCGCCCACGCAAACTCCTCGCTGCTGCCGCGCCCGCCGCTTGTCCGCCCGCCGCTTGTCCGCCGCCTGCCTGCCCGCGCCCCCCCACGCTGTTCGCTCGCGCCGCTTCCCAGCTGAGTCCTGAAGCCAGAAGGCAAAGGCGAACTTCCGCGTTTGGCTTCGGGACTCAGCTGGGAAGCGGCGCTGGGGTTTCCCCGCCGCCCACGCAAACTCCTCGCTGCTGCCGCGCCTGCCCCTTGTCCGCCCGCCGCTTGTCCGCCGCCTGCCTGCCCGTGCGCCCGCCGCTCGCCCGCCCTTCGCCCGCCCACGCTGTTCGCTCGCGCCGCTTCCCAGCTGAGTCCTGAAGCCAGAAGGCAAAGGCGAACTTCCGCGTTTGGCTTCGGGACTCAGCTGGGAAGCGGCGCTGGGGTTTCCCCGCCGCCCACGCAAACTCCTCGCTGCTGCTGCGCCCGCCGCTCGCCCGCCCTTCGCCCGCCCACGCCGTTCGCTCGCGCCGCTTCCCAGCTGAGTCCTGAAACCCCGGCTCATCGCTGATGCCCGCCGCTCGCCCTCCCGCCAGCAAGAGGGGGAAGACCTAGGGAAGCCGCCCAGCAGCTGATCTGCCGGGGGGAACGCAAACTCCACCATCTACGCATGCGTGGCCATAAAAAAAAGGGGCGCGCATGCGCAGATGGTGTTTTTACTTCCGGGTGGAAAAATCGCGATGTAGCGTTTAGCGAAGATCGAGATCGCGAAACTCGGGGGACCACTGTAATGATGTAAAGCTTCTGACTGGAGCTCTCCATCCTTGTAAACTGGAATGTCGATATTTTCTAAAAGTTGACAAATGCACCATAAAATCATGAACACCTTACATTCTTGCTGAGAAAATGATGCACTTTTTTTTACGTGCACTTTGTTGTTTTTGAATCAAACATGAAATTCTACACCTACATTTTAAACGGAGGAGTCTAGAAACCATGTGTCATGATATAGGTCCACTATTCATGGTACCAAGAGACAGAATTTATCAGGGAAGTAATGAATTTACATTAAAAAAAACATTTATCATCTAAGTTTTCTGTGCTCCATACTTGTAAGGCAACGGCCACACGGAGCTGTCCTGCAAGACCACACCAAGTGCGTATAAAACAAGAGTCTGCAAGAGAATTTAAAAAGCATCGTATTAGCCCGCTGACATGCATAATAGTATCACATTGCATACACAAGGTAGTAGTCTATTATCTACATTAATAGCTATATATATTTTCTTTGCTTTAACTTCTATTTAGATCCTTAATGCAAAACTAATCCAATCTCTGCAAGTAAAGAAGAGATTGGGGACAGAAAAAGGTGACAGCAGCCAAGTACCATGGAGCCTCTAAAAGAAGTTTCCTTTATGTGAAGCAGTATCATAATGACAGCATTTCAAGACAAGATGGACCATAATAGTTCCAAATGAGTATGCGTGTAATCATCTATAGCAATCATTACAGTTTACAGGAGTGAAAGGACAGTGACGGAAGTGATAGAAATCGAATGATTTTTCTAGCTTTGTGCTTGAAATCGGCTCCTTTCACTATTTTTCCAGAAGTCTGATATTTGATCATCTCACCCTAAGGATATTTGATCATTTCACCCTAAAGAACTAAGTCATAATTGTGTTCATGTAATGTTGATGTTCAAGTAAATATGGCAATAAATGGCTCAATTACAATGGATATATTTTTGTTGGAAATGGCACAAGCAAGGATGGACTATTTATATTTTATTGATCAAGACTCCTACTGATTTGGAACAAAAGATATAACAGCTATATCTCTCTCCCTCTTTATTTTCCATCCACAGGGATGAAAAACTTCAGGCTGAATGTGTCGCCTTCAGGGCCCATTTTATGGCCCCAAGATTATAGCCAGCCTCAGTAAAATTTCATGCATTTATTCTGTTCCCTAAGCATCTCTCCCAAGTACCTTATGAACAGCTAAAACATCCATCTCTCTTCATTCTAATGATACAACTGTGTTACCATAACTCAGCACAGAGCACCATAAATTTTACTATTACATAGCATTCCTACTAAGTTGCTCAGTTTAACAGCTATGAATGAATCCTTCGTCTTCATGTTTACCCAAATCTATTTATTTGTATCCTACCTTTATGTTTGCAAACAACACAAGGCAGTAAACCTATTCAGCACATCTTCCTCTTCCTGTTTGCCCATAACAACAATCCTGTGAGATGGGTTGGGCTGAGAGAGAGTGACTGGTCCAAGGCCACCCAGGCAGCTTTCATGGCTGAGGCAGGACTAAAACTACGAGAGTTCAAGCCTGATGCCTTAACCACTAGACTGGGCTGGCTCTCATGATCATTCATGATCCAATTATGCCCAATTAAGAATGTTATATAACTTGCTTCATTGGATCTTTTCTGGCTAAATTAGTTTCAAAAACACAGAGACATACAAAGCATCGGAATGAACAAAACTCTCAGTCATATAACGATTTATTAAACCAAAAATGCATTTGAGTTCACTTGAGTATAGTCCCATTTTGGTTGTTTAATTATTGTGTTTAATTACCATTTTATATATTCTGTAGAGTTTTTTTTAAAAAGGTGTGCCTTTCATCCCCTTTCCAATTGTCTTCCTTTCTCTCGCTTTTCATATATATTCTCTTTCTTTCATATATCCTCTCCTCTAAGTTCACTTTTACCCTTATATATATTACTACATGTCTATTTTTCTTCCTATGTATTTATGTATTGGACAAATGAATAAATAAAAATAAATAAAATAAATACATGATAATTTGATGGTTTATTATTTTATTTTATTTTATTTTTATTTTTATTTTTTGACTGTACACCATCTGGAGTCACATTGCTTGAGATGGGCAGCCATGTTCTTTGAATCAGCTCACTGAAAAAAAGAATTTAGTGTTCTGGTGTACACCGCCACTAATGTTCCTCTCTTAAAAAAAACACACCAAAGTAACATTCTGTCTTAGTATATTTTCTCTTTCTAGGAAGCCTCCCAATTAAAATGGAAGTTTAACTGAAATAGGAGATCAGAGCACCAGATGCCAATCCTACCTCCTTGGGAATCAGATGCTGATCAATTCTGCCTTCCAGCTCTTGAAGCCGGGCAGCAATTGGGGTTAGTTTTGCTGTCCTCACTGTCTCGTTCAAAACCTGCCGGCAATACCTGCAAGCACATCATTTCCAAGGTTTTCAGTTGATTAGAAAAGAAAAGACAGAATCCTAAAACACACATATCCCTACAACCTCCAGAGACTGCATTCAAACAAGAATCAGATTAATGAATATTAATCCAGTCACAGAAGAATTTGTGTTACAATATTCAGTTCTTGGATGTAACTTGGCTAGAGTTATCCACTTTAATATTCTTCCCAATTTTATTATGTTTTTTTGAAATTCAAATGGCTTCTTTATTGGCTGAGGCACTTCTTCACCCCTTAGCAGATTGCACATCTCTGTTATAAATCTAAATACAGTGGCACTCATGGGGTCTCTTGTTTGTTTGTTTGTTTGTTTGTTTGTCCATTCGTTCATTCGTTCGTTCGTTCATTCATTCATTCATTCATTCATTCACTCACTCACTCACTCACTCACTCACTCACTCACTCACTCACTCATTCATTCATTCATTCATTGTATTTATATGCTGCTCATTCCGAAATGGACTCAGAGCATTTGACAAGTTATAAATACAACAATAGTAAAAAATAGTAAAAAAAAATACAACAATAAAATCAGCAATATGATAAAAGCGATAATATCATTAAAAAACCATGCATATATTACAATCACTCTGGTTCTAATTCTAGGCCTGCCGGAAAAGCCAGGTCTTGACGGCTTTCCGGAAGATTGGTAGGAAGGAGATAATGCGAATCTCTGGGGGCAGTTGATTCCACAGGGTTGGAGCCACCACAGAAAAGGCTTTCCATGAGATCCCGCCAACCGACATTGTTTGGCAGATGGGACCTGGAGAAGGCCGACTCTGTGGGC
The DNA here is from genome assembly GCF_031021105.1 of Erythrolamprus reginae. Classification (NCBI taxonomy): domain Eukaryota; kingdom Metazoa; phylum Chordata; class Lepidosauria; order Squamata; family Dipsadidae; genus Erythrolamprus; species Erythrolamprus reginae. The sequence goes on from NC_091950.1 coordinate 206,497,024, forward strand.
CCATACTGGCCGCAGTGAGGTGTGAAGACAGAGGCAGTCCTATAGATAGTCTGGCTCTGAGCAATTTAGGGATTTAAAGGTAATAACCAACACCTTGAACTGTGTTCAGAGACCGAATGGCAACCAATGCAGCTGGCATAAGGATGGAGTAATACGGGTGTACCTTGGTAAACCTGTTATTGCATGTACTGCTGCATTCTGCCCCAGCTGAAGTTTCTTAGATGTCAGCAGATGTTTTAACTACTTCAATTTTCCTCTGTTTTAAAATGCTTAGCATAGTTTTACAGATAAGGGAAACCCATAATTGGGGAGGGGGGAAATATCCCAGAAAATTCCTGTCTTTCATGAATGTGCCTTGGCCTCACCCATTTTGTATAAATCACTGCTCTGCCTATTGTTGCCCTCAAACATCCCATTAAGTTTTGCCCCATCTGTTGAGTACAGGATATAAGATATACATATTCCTCAATTTACAACAGTTCATTTAGTAAGTCTTCAAAGTTACAAGTGACTTAAGACCATTTTTCACAGTTACAACCGTTGCAGTACCCCCCATGATCATGTGATCAAAATTCAGATGCTGGGCAACTGGTTTGTAATTAAGACCATTGCTGTATCCCAAGGTCATGTGATCACCTTTCGCAACCTTCTGACAAGCAAAGTCAATTGGGAAGCCAGATTCACTTAACAATCACGTTACTAACTTATCTACTCCAGTGATTCAGTGGTAAGAAAGGTCATAAAATGGGACAAAACTCTCTTAATAAATGTATCACTTAACAACATAATTTTTCAGCTCAATTTTGGTCGTACGTTGGGGACTACCCATGTACTGGAATGGGTCAGCTAGCTTACATGGGAAGCTCTGTCTTAAGTTAAGCATATTAACAATATAGTACCATACTAGGGTTCAAGTTGATTTAGAAAAGTGATGATAAATTAATAGGGCAAGAAGAAGGGTCCTCTTCTCACACCTTATTAAGAGATCAGAAGTATGACATTTTCTGACATCTGCTGGCACTAAAAAAGGGGATAAAAACCAGACCCACACCTAAGTTGTTCAATTTTCACAGGTGTAACAGGGCTCTTCCCAAGAATCTGATCCAACTCCTTGTATAGCTTTTGCTGAACTTCTTTTGAGGTAGTTAACAAATAGATCGCCCACGTACACACTAAAGGAAAGGAAAAAAAGGGAAGCATCAGAGGATAAAAGTCTCTAGGACTAGGTAGTCAATCCATGTATACAATTCACAGTTTACGTACTGAAATTAGGAAAAAGCATCCCTCAGTAATTCAATAGAAAACTCAGACTAGATGAAGCAATCCATAGCAAGAGGTATGGTGGCCTGTGAGAAAATGACCATTTAAAGGCTGAGCAGACTTTGGACATAATTCAGTTTAACCATCAGAGAACCTTTTGTGAAGTGCACAATTTGTACCATGGTTATTAGTTTAGTCATTTTTACTCTCTAAAATAAGGTTTTTAATTATCCCCACATAAAGAGGCTTGAAAGATAATGGCTTGGCTAAAGCTAGGCAGTGAACTTAGAGTCAAGACCTCGAATTCATAATTTCAAAGATACCCAAGCATGCAAACATCTCTTCATCCTTTTATCTCCCACACCATCCATTCATTCCAAACTCTTATATATCTACATAAACAACTCATCCCCACTCAAATGCTCCACGTGCTGGCAGCACCTCCTTTGGCACCACTTAATAGGCTCTCTGCTTCACTTAATATTTCTTAATTAAAAGCAAAAGTTTCACTGGAAACTTGCATGCTGTAAAGCGAAGTGTCAGCCTCTGGCATCAGCTTTGTTCGTCAGATCCTGATAAGCTTTTTTTAGAAAGTAAGCATAATGGGAGGCTATATAATGGCACCTGCACTCTGAAATAGTTCTACCAGCACTGATGTTACCTAGTTTTGGTAATGGAACATCTGCAGAAAAGCAACCAAGCTCAGAGAGCAGCTAGGACCCCATGCCAATTCAGTGAAGCGGTAGATGTGATGTGCCGGTGCCTGGAAGCTGTAAGGATATGGATGGGGGCCAACAGGCTCAAGCTCAACCCAGACATTCCCTCCCAAGGACTCCTCGATCTGTCCATCCATTGTTCTGGGAGGGGAAATATTGTCCCCCTCACATAGGGTCTGCAAATTGGGTGTCCCCCTGGACCCACAGCTGAGTCTTGACCATCATCTTTCAGCTGTGGCCAGGGGGACCTTTGCCCAGGTCCGCCTGGTTCACCAGTTGTGGCCCAACTTGGATCTTCTCTGTGGCCGCCCCAGCTCTATGGAACCAACTATCCCCCCAATGTCTGTAATGCTCCCACCCTAATGGCCTTCCGCAAGGCCACGAAGACCTGGCTTTGCTGGCAGGCCTGGGGGCCATGAATTGTACATCTTTCATGGCCAAACTGTATGAATGGTGTGTATGCATATGATTATGACTCGGGTTTTTTACACAAATGGGTTTTATTACGGGATTTAGTTTTAGATACAGTGGTACCTCATCTTACAAATGCCTCTTCTAACGAACTTTTCGAGATATGAACCCGATGTTTAAGATTTTTTTGCCTCTTCTTCCAAACTATTTTCACCTTATGAACCCAGTGCTGCTGGGATGCCCCGTCACTGGACTTCCGTTGCCAGCTGAAGCGCCCGTTCTTGCGCTGCTGGGGTTCCCTTGAGGCTCCCCTCGCTGGGAAACCCCACCTCAGGACTTCCGTTGCCATGGTTTGTTTGAAGGAAGCAAGGCGAACGGAATGCTTGTAGAGGCAATGAAAGGGTGTGTTTGAAGGAAGAAAAGGGAGGGGAGCCCCCCTCGCCTTTCTTCCTTCCCACGCACCCTTTCACTGCCTCTCCAAGCACCCCGCTAGCCTTGCTGCCTCCACCCACCCCCTTTCACTGCTCCTCCCCGCCCTCTGTTCACCTCCCTTCTAAAGTTTGGGATTTTCCTAATGGATTTGCATGCATTATTCGCTTTTACATTGATTTCTATGGGAAACGTTGTTTCATCTTACAAACTTTTCTACTTACGAACCTCATCACGGAACAAATTAAGTTTGTAAGATGAGGTACCACTGTATTATATTTGACTTCTTTTTATTGCTTGTACCTTTTTGTATTGTATTATATTATTTTGTAAGCCACCCTGAGTCCTTTGGAATCGGGTGACTAGAAGTCGAATAAATAAAATAAAATAAAATATTCTCTTTCATGAATGACTGGACATAGCACTAGGGAGCATCTGCAAGGATATCTTGGATACTACTATGGCTACTATATGGAGTTTCTATATATTCTTTTCATTTTATTCCTAAGTATCAGTCTCTTCAAAAAACAAAAGGTTGTAGGGTTATTTTGAAGTACTGTATGTCATAATCAGCCAGGAAGGCAATTGACTTCAAATATGAGGAAAACCATGTAATGCTATTTTCAGACCTGCCTCTAAAATAACCCATGTCAGCTCTGGAGGTCAACTTTTTTTAAAAAATTCTTCAGGGCTGCCACATTTGGTGCTGTGGGAAACTGGCAGGAGGGATTACATGGAGTTGTGGGCATGTCTAGCCTAAATAACATTTCTTTTTCAGAGAGTCAAGGACATTCGGCCTGCACCTGGAATGGCAAGCCTAGAGGCATCTCTGTTGTACATACTCCTGATCAGTTGGAGGATGATGAAGATATTGAGGACTCGGATTCAGATAGTGTTTATGAATTAGTGGGGGGGGGCAGGGTTACAGGTAGTAGAACAGGTGGGAGGCCAGCCACAGGATGGGGCTATGAGTTCAGGATCTAGCGAGGGAGAATCAGACGCTCACTGGGTTAACCTTAAATTCAGAAGGGCCCAAAAACGTAGAGAACAGAGGTCTGGAAGAAGATATTAAGGAGAGGAATGGGTTAAATACTGTAGTGATGTATTTGGCACGTCAGGGGGTCAGTGGAGAAGAAGGGTGGAGTTTCAACGTTGCCGAAGGGAAAATGGATGCGTTTTTTGCCATGCTAAAGTAAGCAAAAGTATTCTGTTTTGTTAACAGTCAGTTCTGTTGTTTTTCAAAGTCATGCTGTTAGGAAAATAAATCTTGTTAAGTGGAGCAGGAGAAGGAATGTGAGCAATGCAGCTAAGAGAGATAAGGACCGAGTGCCTGTATGGAATGTGTTTGAATTACAGGAGAGCAGAGAAATAAATGGAGTTTCTTTATTCATGAAATGAGGCATTTAATAAGAGTTATTTGTAATTGCTAAATTTCTACCAGAAACCAGAACAATCTCCAGTTGGGATGGTGCATTGATTGGACCATGTGATGGGTGCAGGGGAAGGAACTTGGACTTTCTTTTGGGTGGGGAAAACCTGGAAGCTTTAACATTCAGAGTTTCCCAGATGTGCCAATATGATATCTCTAAGAAAATGGAACTTTGGGGAACTTCTAGCCTTGGAGTCTTCTTTCATTGGGGATGCTACTTGGAACCCTGACAACCCACAGAATTCAAACAAGCCCATCTCATGGCCAAGCAAAAGGAGATAAAGACCTTTTCTCTCTATATCCCGATTTTTTTTAAATTTATCCTGGGATACTGAGATTCTGCTTCTCCCAATTCCAATTTGCCAAGACTTTATTACCATTTTATTTACTCTAGAGGGTGAGAAATTGGAATGAAAATTTTCAAGATATTTATTGTTTATTTTGCTATTTCATGCATAAGCCCAAGTTCCTTCCACCTGCCCTATTTTAACTTTTCATGCCCAAGAAAGTTTAAATATTATAAAGGCTTGGAGACTCCTAAAAGCAGCATACAAACTAAATCTACATAGCTATAGTATTATGGAACAAGCCCTGTGTCAACATTTTCATAGGACTCCTCCCCCTTCCCCAATGATCTGCATTATGCTGCTTTATATACTTACATTTTGCAGTGATTATGGATCCTGCCAGAGAGAAGATCATAGTGTCTTCCAAAATCTAGAAAATGAAGTGAGTTTCATGAAGGAGGGAAAAAGACAGTGAGAGTTAGCACCAAACGTAAGGCCGAAGCCATCATTTTGAGTTAGAGACTTTGACCTGCCACTAATATTGAAAATTTAATCAAACATTTTATATATGTCAAAGCAGATATAACTGAGATGAATTCCAAATTATTTGTAGCTCCAGAAGAAATCGCTCCAAAAAGGAAGAAAAGTATTAATTATTAACAATACACCTTCTCTGCCATCTACATTTAGAAGCCTCCAATTATGAAGCCAACTGGCCTTCAGAGAACTCCAGACTGTCAGCTGGGTGTCATGGAAATTGTTCAAATCAAAACATCTTCCCTGTGTCAAGCAAAATCCTCCTCAGAAAGGCTGCATGTAGCAAAAGGACCCATCAATCAAATCTTTATTACAGCTATAGACCAGCATAAGTATGCTGAGCAAAAGGAGTTTTCCTGCACACTCCTCTTCTGTAGAAAAAATATATTTTATTCTAGCGAGAAGCAAGGTACCAGGACTACGAAAGGAGCTAAACCTCATGAGCGTCCAATTAAAGGGGAGAATCTAATAGAATTTGGAAGAATGAAGAGAAATAGGAAACTTTGTTGTATTCCTCAGTTTGTTTCCATGAAATAATAGCAACTTAGGCAAGTGCAAATGTTGCATAAAATTATTTTTATTATTTGGAATGTATAGAGCTTTATGCTGCCTGATATATACATCATTTCTGATTTATATTTTCCTTTTTCAAATGTTCAATGGTTACATTTCCTAATTAACAGACCAATTTCACTTTTTGCATGTAACTTTGACTTTGGAGTTTTGCTTAATGCCACTAGTGGCTTTCAGAGGTCTCTATTTTTATACTTTCCTTTCCTGTATTGCATGTGACCACTTAAAATGATTTTTTAGCCTTCTTGTTTTTTAAAAAAGATAAAGTTAATTCTGCTATACTGTATCATATGAATGATCTCCCAAAGGAAGGATATTTCTTTTTGTCACATGCTTCTATACCCCAGAGCCAGGCAATAGCTATAAAAATAAGATTCTTAGATTATAAAAGCAACAGATATCTGGTATGCTAGTAGACCACTCATGCTATTTCCATGGTGTATCTGCCACATTAGCACCTCAGATATGCCAGATATTGTATCGCCTATCCAACTATTCTGCCAATGAAGATTTTCACGGTCTTGTCCCATAAAAAATAAAAATTCACTCTAGTCCTAGATTTGGTAGAAAGAATTTCCTGCCATTTTGGAATTAGCTAAGATAATACATTAGGAACAGCTTTTCCCATTTTAACAACAACCTTATCCATGTTACCTTAGTAGTTCAGTGCATATCATAACTTATTACTGTATTTTATTTTATTTTATTTTTTAAAAAAGTATTTAAGCCTAGATTCTAGCAAGGGGGGAAAAGTACTTAAATGAGATACTATTACATTAATCAAACACTACCAATACACAATTAGCAGCTAATCTAGAGGGAACTCCATTAATAGTTAATTACACCAAAGATGCAGATACCTGCTTGTCACTCAAATTCCCCTGTAGTAAAGAATCTATGAAGACGTGCCGGCTGAAGCTCTTTCCTTGTCGTTCTTTTATGACTTTCTTCAAGACCAGCTCCATTTCCATCAGGGCTTTAAGCACAAAGAATAATGAGGTCATTTCCTAGCTAGCACAGTGGGGTGTCCTAGAAACACATCATATCATGTCAGGCAGCTGGTCTTTGGCTTCTGAAGGCTGCTTCCTTTGTGGTGGATGAAAAATGAATTGTAACCCATTTATTTTCATCATAGCCCTATCCATTGGTTCCACAGATACTGTATGTGTCTATGTGCACGTGCAAGTATGAATGGAGAAACAAAATGTCATCTCTCAGCCTCCAGCAATTACAGAAAATTTATACCACAAACAGGTGTTACAAAGTGTTGAAGGAGGGGCAGATGGGATTGATTTATTACACTATCCTACATTTGGAAAATAGATGAACAAATAATGCTCATGGTATGTGTGTGTGTGTCTGTGTGGGTATGTATGTATGTATATACTGTATATATCTGTATATATGCTAGATAAAACTAGCATTTCTGAAACATTCAGTGAAACATAATGCTATGCGAGTCTGCGGAGAGGGGCGGCATACAAATTTAATAAATAAATAAATAAATAAATATGCAGAAATGTTCAATTAGATCACCTTGCCAGGAATATGTGTCAAATAGATAAAAAACAAAAACTCACCCTGTTCATACTGCTTTTTTCTGGTCGTGCTTTTATCAAGTGAACCATCTAAGAAACCCTTTCCTATTTCTGCCCAGATCTGAAACAGAAATAAATAATAATAATTTTTCTTAGTTGATTGTTAAGTATTTATTTCAGTCTTACAGAATATTAAATATTGTTTCTGTACCAAGGTAAGGCTGGTGTTGAAAAGGAAATGATTAATAATTGTCTCGCTTAACAACAAAAATGTTGGGTTCAATTTTTATTATAAGTCGAGAATTACCTACACTATGATGACTTCACAGGCTGTCTGTTCTGTTAATTACAAGAACAGAGGGACTTCCTCACACATGAAATAGTACAATACAGTGGCACCTCTACTAACGAACTTTTCAAGATACGAACCCAGTGTTTAAGATTTTTTTGCCTCTTCTCATGAACCATTTTTTACTTACGAACCCGAGCCGGCGCCACTGGGATCTCCGCCTCTGGACTTCCACTACCGTCCGAAGTGCCTCTCATTCTGCTGCAGGGATCTCCCTTTGCTTCCCCCCGCTGGGAATCCCTGCATTTCGTGCTTGCCATCCGTCCAAAGCGCCTGCCATTCTGCAGGGATCCCCCTTTGCTTCCCCCCGCTTGCCGACACCGCTGGGATGCTCCACCTCCGGACTTCTGTTGCTGGCCGAAGCGCCTGTCATTTTGCTTCCCCCCGCTGGGAATGCAGCAGAATCCCTGCAACAGAATGACAGCCGCTTCAGCCAGCAACAGAAGTCCGGAGGCGGAGCATCCCAGCAGCACCGGCAAGGGGGGGGGAAGCAAAGGGAGATCCCTGCAGCAGAATGACAGGCACTTCAGACGGATGGCAAGCATGAAATGCAGAGATTCCCAACGGGGGGAAGCAAAGGGAGATCCCTGCAGAATGACAGGTGCTTCGGCCAGCAACGCAAGTCCGGAGGTGGAGCATCCCAGCAGCGCCCGCAAGCGGGGGGAAGCAAAGGGAGATCCCTGCAGCAGAATGACAGGCGCTTTGGATGGAAGGCAAGCACAAAATGCAGGGATTCCCAGCAGGGGGAAGCAAAGGAGAATCCCTGCAGCAGAATGACAGGTGCTTCGGCCGGCAACGGAACTCCAGAGGCGCTGGCAAACGGGGGAAATGGAGAGTTTTGGTATGTGTTTGCACACATTATTTCCTTTTACATTGATTCCTATGGGAAAAATTGCTTCTTCTTACAAACTTTTCTACTTACGAACCTGGTCCCGGAACGAATTAAGTTCGTAAGTAGAGGTATCACTGTACTTATTCCAATTTCTAAAAAGTACAGTATCTAGATAAGTTTCAAAATACTGTAGGTCAATTAAATATATTAATTATAACTATTGTAGGTATTACGTTTAAAGTCTGAGATGAAACTGAAGATAACATTGGTATAGAGAGGGCTGATTCAGAAAGAAGGCAGGGAAATTGAACATTGTCTGCCATTTTAGTTTTAGATGAAGGCTTGTTTTTGTTTTTACTCGTACTTAAATCTGCACTTGGTTTGGTCTGTGTGACCAGACTTTAAGAAAATATCTCTCAGCTCAGAGGATTAAGGATCCTTGTTTAAAAGTTCTTAATGCAGATATTCCACTACAAGCAAGATATGCAGCAATGGCCCACAAGTCAGTCTATCTAAGCTTATTTTAAGAACTAAAATCTAAATTTCCCTTAAGGTGAACTTAGCATCTGGTGACCACATGTACATTCCATATTGGTTTTCTTGACAACAATATAGAAGTGATTTCCCATTTTTTAAATGTCTCAGCCTAGTTTGCAGCCTGGGAATTTCCTTGTGGTTTCCATCCAAGGTCCAATTCTGCTTAGATTTTTCAAGATCAGCCAAGCTCAGCTAAGCATTATTACTTACTTATTCATTAACTGAAGGAGATTAGCAAAACTATGTCTTTGAGCCCATGCATTTCTATGCACAGCTATGTGCTTTTTCTATCTATGGTAGAAAATGGAACTGAAGAGAACATTCCTGCCTCTTCTTTTTGCAGACTTACCACATCATGGTTCCTACGAAATCGGATGACTTCCTGGTCATCTTCAAACCTGATGCCCATAGCAGTCTGTGTAACAGCCTTCATTGCAAAACCTAACATATGCTGACTGAGGGGCACATGTTGAGATTCGGGGAAGGTTAGCCATTTTGTTAGCAATTCTTCTGACAGCTTAAACAAAAGAAATAAATGTGTCAATCTCTTTATCCCTACACATTCCCATGAAACTGAAAAACACAAATTAAATATTATTACATGGCCTGTTGAATAGAACAGCAGATAAATGCCTTTTAAACTATTCTGATGAAATCCATCTTTACTCATAATGCCCATTTAGCACTGAGCTACTGTTATAATGTCTCTCTATCTAGTGGTGCTTTGGAAAAAGTTCAATGATTCCTAAGGCACGCAGAGAGCATCTATGCCATTACAGACCTCTAGTAATTGTACAGGACACTAAGAGATCAATATACATCTCCATTTCTCCTCTGCCAAGGGTTATGAAAATAGTAACTTGCACTGCTCTGTACCATGACTTGATATGAAACCCAACTGGCACAAGTCTAGATATACTATTTATTTTCAAATACGAAATTTTAAGGGACAGACTGTGAAGTAGGAACTTCTCACTATGAGCTTTTGCAAGGGAATTAAGGCAAATCCAGCCGGGGCGACGCAACAGGTAGAGGCTGGATTTGCCTTAATTGCAGGCCACTGAAGCTGACTGCAGATCTGTAGGTCAGCAGTTCAAATCTCATCACCGGCTCAAGGTTGACTCAGCCTTCCATCCTTCTGAGGTGGGTAAAATGAGGACTCGGATTGTGGGAGCAATATGCTGGCTCTGTTAAAAAGTGCTATTGCTAATATGTTTTAAGCCGCCCTGAGTCTGAGGAGAAGGGCGGCATAAAAAAACCGAATAAATAAATAAATAAACAAACAAACAAATAAAATCCAATTTTTGAACAGCTCTCTGTTTGTGTGTGCAATCCTAATCATTTTTAAAAAATGTTTAATATTAATAGGAGTACACTAGTTGCCTTGGGTCCAATCCCAAAACATCTCAAGCATTACTTAAATACCATTGGCATTGAGAAAATCACCACCAGTCATTTACTTGGAACAATTTACATCCCAATGACACCTTTAGCGCCATCAAACATCTGCCTTTCACAGATCCTTGGGAAGGATTTGATAAGTGAATAAAATGCTAAATCCAGTCTAAACATCTGCTTGATTGTGTGACCAACCATAATACTAAATGTATATGCCGAGTGACTCTCAGCATGGATGATTCACAACAAAAAATTTACAGCATAATCAATATGCCATAAAAATAAAGATAAAAAGCCAATTGTTTTTAGTTTGGAAAATAAAAGTGCTGCTAAAATCCATTGTGTGACAGAGTGAGGGTGTGGGGTAAAACAATAAAAGGCATCCTCATTTGAGTTTTAATTTAACATGTCTTGAAAAAAAGGGAAAAATATAAAATGGAAATCCAGAGATAAGATTTAATACTGGGGAGTCACTTCTGAGAAAGCTGAATGCTTCCAGAAGATAAGCAACTTTTAAAAACCTGAAAGCATCTGATTCTGCCCCACAGCCGAGATTGTTCTGAATCCTTTATCATCCTAGAAAAAACCCGCTCATACACCTGAGCAAAGCTCTGCCCTGAGATGAAGCTATTCACCTTCTGGATGACAGGAAAATTACTCGGCAGCAGCTTGGTGACAGCATTTTCATACAGTTTTTTCCTCAAGCAGCTCTCAGCCATGTCTCCACCCAGGCCAGATTGATACTGCAACAAGGACTTCAGCATCGTTTCAAAGGGGTCCGCTGAAAGAGAGAGAGAAAACACAGTCAATCCCTAACAGGCTCTAAAGAAGTTTCCCTACTTTGGTTCCCGTGGTTCCCAGGCAATGGTTATGCTGGAAATGAGGAGGTTAGGAAAGACTACTATAAATCTGTCAAATTAGTTCACAGTCTGGCAGTTAGTTACATGGGTGGATAATAAGTATTGGTACTTAAAATATAGATTTTTCTTCAAGATAAACAACACATGATTTTATTTTATTTATATATTTGTCAAACGTTTAAAGGATAGTAGTAGTTTGTATAAACATAAGTAAAAGGTAACAATAAAAGAATACATTAGGACAGGGATGGTAGGCACAATGATGTGCTTATGCACGCCACTCTCCTCTTAGAGGTTGACTGTAGATAGTCTAAGGCTAAAGTTTTTGGGGTTTGGGGAAGAAACCACAGAGTCAGGTAGTGCATCCCAGGCATTGATCACTCTGTTGCTGAAGTCGTATTTTCTGCAGTCAAGTTTGGAGTGGTTTACATTTAGCTTGAATCTATTACGTGCTTGTGTATTGCTGCAGTTGAAGGTGAAGTAGTCATTAACAGAAAGGACATTTTGGTATATGATTTTATGAACTACATTTAGGTCAGATTGGGGGCGACATAGTTGTAAATTGTCTACTCCCAATATTTCAAGTCTGGTGGAATAAAGTATTTTGTTTCGAGTGGAGGAGTGAAGGACTCCAATATTTCTGGACTCTCTCGATTGTATTAATGTCTGATATGCAATGCGGGTTCCAGACAGGTGAGCTATATTCCAGAATTGGCCTAACAAATGTTTTGTAAACTCTGATTAGCAGTATAATATTGCCAGAGAAGAAACTGCATAAGATTAGATTAATAACTGTTAGTGCTTTTTTGGCAGTGTTGTTACAGTGGGCACTAGCACTTAGGTTGTTGGATATGAGTACTCCAAGGTCTTTGACAGAGTGAAGGTCATCTATAAGTTTGTTTCATCAAAGTTTGTATTTTGTATTCTGATTCTTTTTGCCGATCTGTAAGACAGAGCATTTGTTGGTTGAGATTTGAAGTTGCAGTTGTTTGACCATTCTGCTACATGGTCAAGGTCTTTTTGAAAGGTAGCAGCATTGTCGGTAGTATTAAAGAAGATGCAGAACTGTATACTCATATCTTTGTTCCAGAATATCTGTACTGTCCAAACCCAAATGATCATTTTTGTCAATAGTCGCACACGCTTAGAGCTTCTTCTAATCCTTCTGCAGAAGAAAGGGAGAAATACAATTTGTGGTCCCAGAGTAAGAGAGTGCCTAATCAGGAGCTCAAAGCCTCAAACAATGTAGGACTAGTTTCTCCCGTAAGAATCAGTAAGAACTTGGCAAGACCCACAGAAGTTGATTTTTATTTTAGTAACACTGTCCCTTGCTTCAATGACATAATGTAACTTTCACCAGATCGCTAAGGGAGTCTTCCTTAAAGTACGTTTTTCATCCCTATTGAATAAAGCAGAAGCCCAACAACCAGTGCTTCATGCCAACTGGAACAGCTCCAGGTTATCGTGATTATGTAGCTCATTTTGCCTGCTGACAATATCCTTTACCCAGCACTATCAGATGCTCAGAGATTCTCAACCATCTGTTGTCCAAGGCAATTTGCAGAAATGCTACAAGTTTATAAAGCTGGGGATAATATGTCTCTCACGAGAAGCAGTGGCAGAGAAGTTTAATGACAGGTAGACCTCTCTTCTGAGGATCACATGGAGGTTGCAAAGCACCAGTGAATGTATCAAAAAGCACATATGGTCTCATGCAGGCCTTAAGTTGCACTTACTAAAAGAAAAGATTTTCACAGACCCGAATACATTACAAACCTAAGTGGAAGTATCTGTAATGCAATGTGGTAGATCAGTGTTTCCCAACCTTGGCAACTTGAAGATATTTGGACTTCAACTCCCAGAATTCCCCAGCCAGCATCCGTTGCCAAGGTTGGGAAACACTTGGTAGATGACCTTGGGGGAAAGAAAGAAAGAAAGAGATGCTGGCTAGGGAACAATCAGACAAGAGAGGGAAGATCTTTATTTATTATTTATTTATTTTATTTTATTTATTTTTATTTGTTTGTTTTGTCAAGTACGTATTGGTGGTATACAAAGATATAATAATAATTTATATACATGATACTAGTAAAAGAGAAACATTAGGACAGGGGACAGAAGGCACTCTGGCGCACTTATGCACGCCACTTACTGACCTCTTAGGAATCGGAAGAGGTCATCAGTAGATAGTTTAGGGGTAAGGTTTTGGGAGTTAGGTGATGATACTATGGGCTATACTTAGGTCGTGGTTAAGGCGACGTAGTTCTAAGCTTTATAAATCTTGCAAGCTGTTGCTTAACAGACAGAAGAAGAAGGATCACCCTAATTGACCATACAGCTAAAAGTGGCAGCAAGAAGTTTGTACCTTCAGATTTGGAAGACTCGCTCTTACTGTGTAGCTTTACAGTAAAGTAGATTTATCTCACCTAGTTGTGTTTCCTGTCTGGTTTACCCGGAAGGTCTGACAATACTTCAGCTACGGGGCTAACCCTGGGTGCCTCAGAGACACTGGTGGCTCACAGCTTGGAATACTGCATCAATAATGGTTGCATACAAGCTATTTCAAAATGTATGTGCAATCACACTGTATATATTTGGCAGAAATGCTTGAGATCCCTGCCGCATTAGTGATGCTAATCCAAATGAATTTAAAGATTTATTTATTTTAACTGAGAACAAATTATGTTGCACTAAATTACCACAAAGTGTTATTGCAGCCAGAACTAAAGGAATCCAAAAGGGATCATTGCTTGACCCAGATCTGCCTTATCAAATATTCTAGTCTACCATCCACCATTATCACTCAACATAATTTCTATTTAACAGAATACCTTGCAATCATAATCTTGTCTATTTTTTCCTCTGAATATCTTTGGAAAAGAAGGACAAAACAAAAAAAGAAGGATTGACAAAAACAATTTACTAAAATCACCTACTGCACAAATGTAAGTAAGGCATAGTAGTCAAAGTACTAAACTAGGAATAGGAAAACTTGGATTCAAGTCCACACTCTTCAATTGGATCTTACTGGGTGATTTGGAGCCAATTGCTCTCTCACACAGGGTTATTATCGTGGTAATAAAATGAAAAGAGATTTTCAAGGCAGGGTGTAAGTCCAGAAAATTAATAAAATAGATGCATTCCATTAGAAAACTACTTTGTCCCTGCTTCTATAACATGAGCTAGATATCCAACTTATTCAATATGATGCAGTGGCGGCAGCAGTAGAAACCTCTGCAGAATTTTGTATGACAAAAATCTTAGTATAAACGTGTAGAACTGCGTTATAGAGCTATTTTATTCTCTTTTCTTAGCAGTTTGCTGTGTAAATGCTCAAGTGCTCTTTAAATGTGTGACTCATAGAAAGAAAGGGGGGAACCCTCTATCCTCTAGGTGCTTTGACTTCCACCCACTCTCAAGCCAAGTATAACAAAAGCAGCACAGTGCAAAATAAAAGCATGCATTAAACAAGTGAGCTTGGCAAGTGGTTGGCAACAGAAGAAAAACATGCCATGAGTAATAGGAACCTAAAACTCACACAAAATCCAGGAAAGATATCCTGCAGAGCACATGCTGCAATCTTTGGAGGCTGAAATCAGTTCTAAACTATTCAAACAAATTCCTGCTTCTATTATTTCTACTGCTTAATCTTTGTCCAATTCTCTTCTTTGTTTGAAGGCCAATATACAAATAGCAGAGTTACAACTGAGGATTTTCATCTGAATCGATAGAGAGAGAACAATAAAAAGCCACAACAGCACAGTAGCAAAACAGCTATCAACAAAAGAACGTTAAATTAGTAGAGGTTAAAAAACTTCCATAATGGATGCAACGCAAAGGTATAGAGCCTACCTTTACATTTCTGTATTTTGAGAAGGAAGAAAAAAGTGGTTTCTCTTTTTAAAAAGAGAATCACATTTATTCTGGTGTATGGATTGAGTTTGGAAAGATGGACAAGACACGAAAAGCAATTTAGACTAATTTGAGGGACATACAGGGAGATTCTGAGCGAAGTCCTGCTTTAGCACTTGGCCACCTCAGGTGCCCCCAATAGTGACATCAAGCTGCCCATGCCCCCTGCCCCCTTCCCCTCGCTCCCAGGTCAAACACAACCCTGATGCAGCCCTCAGTGAAATTGTGTTTGAAACCCCTGGATTAGGAGAATTTGGATAAGCGATTGCAGAGGAGATGGAATGGAAGGAAACACAAGAAACTCAAAGTAACATTACCTTCATTTTGCTTGATTACCATATCTATAGAGCCATCCATCTCACCTATAGTGAATCACTATACCCTTAGTAATTGCTTTTTATGGGATGAGTCAGAGAAGGCCTTGGTCAGGTTTTCAATACTTTTTATTCTATACTGTCACAATCCACAGCATTCCTGGTAACCTTCTTGTGCCTGTTTCTTGAACTGGTCTGACTTCCAGGATTGAAAACATGAGAGGAAGTTTCAATTTTCTCAATAATAATGTATCCCAACAATTGCCTCTTCATGTACTCTCTGTCCATATAATAGTCGATATGAACTGATGTCCTTTCAAAACTGCTTCAAGCTTCACTCCTGTTATTGCAGCATATTTGTACTATTAAATTACTCATCACAATGCTAAACTGGACCTTTTCCTTCCTAGGCAGGTCAATGCCCTTCCAGCTGGTTAAATGAGAAAGATTAAAAATAGAAGTTAGCCACATCTTCTTCTTTTTTTTAAAAAAAGTATTATTATTTTTTATTGAACACACACAAGACAAGATGAAACATATAACAAACAGGTGGGGCATTTATAGACCTCTGTCCACTGAAAACTAATATCATATACACACACAAACACACACACACACACACACACACATATACACACACACATATATATGATATTAGTTTTTTTATACAGTATATATATATAAAGATAGAGCAATCTTAATATCAAACAAAATACTGTATTATATATATATACGGTATTTTGTTTGATGTTAAGATTGCTCTATCATTGCTTATCCTAATATGAAAAGTTCCTTCTAAAACCGTAACTGAGCTCCTTGAGAATACTCCTACTATATAGTTTTCCTTTATTTGTTATTTCTTTCTTTCAGCCAATTATAAAACTTGTTCCATACTTTATAAGAACCAGACTCATCTTTCCCTTCCAATACTTTCATTAACATGTCTATTTCCACATAGTCCATTATTTTTTAAATTACATTTTCTTAATTGGGTATTTCTTTGTTTTTCCAATATTGTGCGTATGTGATTCTAACTGCAATTAAAATATGAATGGTGAGATATTGTGTTTCTTTTTTATAGTCCTTATTAAAAATACCAAATAAAAAAAGCTCAGTTTTTTTCTCTATGTCCTCTTTTGTTATTTCTTTTAGCTAAGTGGTTATCTTGTTCCAATAAGTCTTTGCCTCCATGCAAGTCCACCATAAGTGATAATATGCGTCAGTTTCTTTTTCACATTCCCAGCATTCAGGTGATGAATTTGGAAACATCCTCGATATCCTTATGGAAGACAGGTGCCATGTTAGCCACATCTTAATGCTCTCTTTCTGCATTTATTTTTCAGAGAAAGGAAAAATATAAATCAGGAAGCTTTAAGGCTGTTTTAGGCTGTGGGACCTATTAAAAACCTATTAAATTTAAAAAAAACCCTATTTTTCATTATTAAAAAATCCCAGAACCCCTAATATAAAGGTAAAATTCTAACAGCAGAAAATTCCGTGTGTTTGAGTGAACTTTTTTTTCTTTGCTTTAATCTCTTACGGAGATGGAGATGGATAGGGTTACACAGAGCACAATCTGAAAAACTGCAAACATAGCCAGGCATAAAACCAAGGATCATTGTGTTTACCATCCCTTAGGGAGGCCAGAAATCAACAGGGAATGGCATCTAGGGACAATAGTGTGTTCACTTCCAGTAGTGGGAGGAGACACCAAGAAAGGAAAGCAAAACAATTGAGGAAACAACCATACATCCCTTTGAAGCATGATGCTTTGGAGACATACAAGAGTGGCCCTAGCTTCTCCCGAGTGCAGCCTCAGATTTTAGTATTGATCTCATTCAAGGAATATACATTACTTTCATCATCACTTATTTATTTATTTATTTATTTATTTATTTATTTATAATCAATTAATCAACTAATCAACTAATCAATTAATTTGACTTCTATGCCGCCCAATCCCAAAGGATTCAGGGTGGCTTAGAACAGTATAAAATTACAAATAACATTAACACTAAAAAGAAGTCAAGAAAAAAAAAACTAAAATTCTGATTAAAACTTAAAAACAGTTCAACAGCACACATACTAATCATTCATACAGATTTATATACATGGACAAGCTAGTGGTTAATTTAGGGCCCCCAGGCCTGCCAGCATAGCCAGGTCTTCGTGGCCTTATGAAAAGCCAGCAGGGCAGGAGGGCCATACGGACCTTGAGGGGGAGTTGATTCCATAAAGTCGGGGCAACAACAGAGAAGGCCCTCATCTGCGGTCCCGCCAACCTGCATTGTTTAGCTGATGGAATCCGTAGGAGGCCAACTCTGTGTGCTCTAATTGGTCTCTGGGAGGTATGTGGCAGGAAGTGGTCCTGTAAATAATCTGGCCCTGAACCATATAGGGCTTTATAGGAAATAACCAATGCCTTGAATTGTGCCCGGAGACTAATAGGAAGTCAGTGCAGCTCGCAGAGTATAGGTGTTATATGGGTGTACTGAGGTGCACCCATGATAGCTCGCCTGGCTGCATTCTGGACAATTTGGAATCTCTGAATGCTTTTCAAGGGTAGCCCCATGTAGAGCGCATTGCAATAATCCACACGGGAGGTGATGAGGGCCTGAGCGACTGTGCGTAGAGCAAATAGGGTCGCAACTGGTACACCAGGCAAACCTGGGCAAAGGTCCCCCTGGCCACAGCCAAGAGATGGTTTTCAAGGTTTAGCTGTGGGTCCAGGAGGACACCCAAGTTGCGGACCCTATCTGAGGGGTTTAAAGTTTCTCCCCCCAGGACAATGGTCGGACAGATCAAATAGTCCTTAGGAAGAAATGCCCACAGCCAACTTTGTCTGGGTTGAGCTTGAGCCTGTTGGCCCTCATCTAGACCTGAACCTGTTGGCCCACATCCAGACTCTCGCAGCCTCCAGGCACATCACATCCACCGCTTCACTGAATTGACATGGGGCGGAGATGTATAACTGGGTATCATCAGCGTATTGGTGATATCTCACCCATGCCGTCAGATGATCTTGCCCAGCGGCTTCATGTAGATATATTTATATTTATATTTATATATATATATATATATTTATATTTATTAGATTTGTATGCCGCCCCTTTCCGTAGACTCAGGGCAGCTATTAAATAACTTACGAAAAGACCAACAACATTATTCCAATTTGAGTTTTATAACATCTTTCTATCAGTAGATTGGTTTCGTATACTTTTTCCAATGTTGTTCTGTCGCATTCAGCTGGAATAAAATTCTGCTGCTTTTGAACGTATTATTTTCCTCCCCTATGAGGATGTAGTCAAGGTTAGACTAAGGATAGGACAAGACAAAGCCAGTGCCAGAACTGATCTCTTCCTGCAGCTCTTGTGAGCGGGGAAGAATTTCTCTTTCAAACTCAAGTACACTCCAATTGATGGTATTATTTTTAGACATAAAACAGTATGATGTTTTGAAAGACCAGACAAACACATGTGCACATATTTGCACAAGAGAGGAAAGGTACCTATAATAGGCACCCTTTTCCAAGATAATTATCTGAAAATTTCTGTTGAAAGAACTGGGTTCAATTTCAAGTGGGGACAAAGACACTGGAAACATGGAGACTGCTTGGAAGGATGGTTTGAATGGTGAATAAGATCATGTGGTTTGAGGTCCTGGCCAGTTGAGCATATGGAACAGAAAGAGAGGGAGAGGGAGGGAGAAAGAGAGGAGTTACAGTGGTACCTCGTGATACGAACCCCTCATCATACGAACTTTTTGAGATTAGATTAGATTAGAATTATTGGATTTATATGCCGCCCCTCTCCCCAAACTCAGGGCGGCTCACAACAATAATAAAAAACAGTACGTAATAACAAATCCAATGCCCACCAATCTAATTACAATTTAAAATTCATAAATTCATAAAACAGTCCCAATATATATAAAAAACAGGCACACAGTCAATCAATCAAATGGCAAAACAACATGGGCAAGGGGGAGATGTTTTAGATACGAACCCAGGGTTTGGAATTTTTTTGCCACTTCTTACGAACTTTTTTCACCTTACGAACCTGCCGCCGCCGCTGGGATGCCCCGCCTCCAGACTTTTGTTGCAAGGCAAGCACCAGTTTTTGTGATCCTGGGATCCCTCGAGGCTCCCCTCCATGGGAAACCCCACTTCCTGACTTCCGCAAAAACACGATGCTGTAGGGAAATCCCAGGAGGGGAATCCCAGGATCGCAAAAACGGGCAGAGTTGGGGGGACAAAAACAGGAAGAAAAGACTCATGGAGCTCAAGGGAGGAGAAAGGTGTGGGGGAGATGAGGAGAGTGGGGTGGGAAAAAGCGGGAAGAAAAGACTCATGGAGCTCAAGGGAGGAGAAAGGTGTGGGGGAGATGAGGAGAGTGGGGTGGGAGAAAACGGGAAGAAAAGACTCATGGAGCTCAAGGGAAGAGAAAGGTGTGGGGGAGATGAGGAGAGTGGGGTAGGAAAAAGCGGGAAGAAAAGACTCATGGAGCTCAAGGGAGGAGAAAGGTGTGGGGGAGATGAGGAGAGTGGGATGGGAAAAAGCGGGAAGAAAAGACTCATGGAGCTCAAGGGAGGAGAAAGGTGTGGGGGAGATGAGGAGAGTGAGGTGGGAGAAAACGGGAAGAAAAGACTCATGGAGCTCAAGGGAGGAGAAAGGTGTGGGGGAGATGAGGAGAGTGGGGTGGGAAAAAGCGGGAAGAAAAGACTCATGGAGCTCAAGGGAGGAGAAAGGTGTGGGGGAGATGAGGAGAGTGGGATGGGAAAAAGCGGGAAGAAAAGACTCATGGAGCTCAAGGGAGGAGAAAGGTGTGGGGGAGATGAGGAGAGTGGGGTGGGAGAAAACGGGAAGAAAAGACTCATGGAGCTCAAGGGAGGAGAAAGGTGTGGGAGAGATGAGGAGAGTGGGGTGGGAAAAAGCGGGAAGAAAAGACTCATGGAGCTCAAGGGAGGAGAAAGGTGTGGGGGAGATGAGGAGAGTGGGGTGGGAGAAAACGGGAAGAAAAGACTCATGGGGTGGGAAAAAGCTCATGGGGAAGAAAAGAAATGGGGAGAGTGGGGTAGGAAAAAGCGGAAAGAAAAGACTCATGGAGCTCAAGGGAGGAGAAAGGTGTGGTGGAGATGAGGAGAGTGGGGTGGGAAAAAGCGGGAAGAAAAGACTCATGGAGCTCAAGGGAGGAGAAAGGTGTGGGGGAGATGAGGAGAGTGGGATGGGAAAAAGCGGGAAGAAAAGACTCATGGAGCTCAAGGGAGGAGAAAGGTGTGGGGGAGATGAGGAGAGTGGGGTGGGAGAAAACGGGAAGAAAAGACTCATGGAGCTCAAGGGAGGAGAAAGGTGTGGGAGAGATGAGGAGAGTGGGGTGGGAAAAAGCGGGAAGAAAAGACTCATGGGGTGGGAGAAAACGGGAAGAAAAGACTCATGGAGCTCAAGGGAGGAGAAAGGTGTGGGAGAGATGAGGAGAGTGGGGTGGGAAAAAGCGGGAAGAAAAGACTCATGGAGCTCAAGGGAGGAGAAAGGTGTGGGGGAGATGAGGAGAGTGGGATGGGAAAAAGCGGGAAGAAAAGACTCATGGAGCTCAAGGGAGGAGAAAGGTGTGGGGGAGATGAGGAGAGTGGGATGGGAAAAAGCGGGAAGAAAAGACTCATGGAGCTCAAGGGAGGAGAAAGGTGTGGGGGAGATGAGGAGAGTGGGGTGGGAGAAAATGGGAAGAAAAGACTCATGGAGCTCAAGGGAGGAGAAAGGTGTGGGGGAGATGAGGAGAGTGGGGTGGGAAAAAGCGGGAAGAAAAGACTCATGGAGCTCAAGGGAGGAGAAAGGTGTGGGGGAGATGAGGAGAGTGGGGTGGGAGAAAACGGGAAGAAAAGACTCATGGGGTGGGAGAAAACGGGAAGAAAAGACTCATGGGGTGGGAAAAAGCGGGAAGAAAAGACTCATGGAGCTCAAGGGAGGAGAAAGGTGTGGGGGAGATGAGGAGAGTGGGGTGGGAGAAAACGGGAAGAAAACACTCATGGAGCTCAAGGGAAGAGAAAGGTGTGGGGGAGATGAGGAGAGTGGGGTAGGAAAAAGCGGAAAGAAAAGACTCATGGAGCTCAAGGGAGGAGAAAGGTGTGGGGGAGATGAGGAGAGTGGGGTGGGAAAAAGCGGGAAGAAAAGACTCATGGAGCTCAAGGGAGGAGAAAGGTGTGGGAAAGATGAGGAGAGTGGGGTGGGAGAAAACGGGAAGAAAAGACTCATGGAGCTCAAGGGAGGAGAAAGGTGTGGGAGAGATGAGGAGAGTGGGGTGGGAAAAAGCGGGAAGAAAAGACTCATGGAACTCAAGGGAGGAGAAAGGTGTGGGGGAGATGAGGAGAGTGGGGTGGGAGAAAACGGGAAGAAAAGACTCATGGAGCTCAAGGGAGGAGAAAGGTGTGGGAGAGATGAGGAGAGTGGGGTGGGAAAAAGCGGGAAGAAAAGACTCATGGAGCTCAAGGGAGGAGAAAGGTGTGGGGGAGATGAGGAGAGTGGGGTGGGAGAAAACGGGAAGAAAAGACTCATGGAGCTCATGAGAGTGGGATGGGAAGAAAAGACTCATGGAGCTCATGAGAGTGGGATGGGAAGAAAAGACTCATGGAGCTCAAGGGAGGAGAAAGGTGTGGGGGAGATGAGGAGAGTGGGGTGGGAGAAAACGGGAAGAAAAGACTCATGGAGCTCAAGGGAGGAGAAAGGTGTTGGGGAGATGAGGAGAGTGGGGTGGGAGAAAACGGGAAGAAAAGACTCATGGAGCTCAAGGGAGGAGAAAGGTGTGGGGGAGATGAGGAGAGTGGGGTGGGAAAAAGCGGGAAGAAAAGACTCATGGAGCTCAAGGGAGGAGAAAGGTGTGGGGGAGATGAGGAGAGTGGGGTGGGAGAAAACGGGAAGAAAAGACTCATGGAGCTCAAGGGAGGAGAAAGGTGTGGGGGAGATGAGGAGAGTGGGGTGGGAGAAAACGGGAAGAAAAGACTCATGGAGCTCAAGGGAGGAGAAAGGTGTGGGGGAGATGAGGAGAGTGGGGTGGGAGAAAACGGGAAGAAAAGACTCATGGAGCTCAAGGGAGGAGAAAGGTGTGGGGGAGATGAGGAGAGTGGGGTGGGAAAAAGCGGGAAGAAAAGACTCATGGAGCTCAAGGGAGGAGAAAGGTGTGGGGGAGATGAGGAGAGTGGGGTGGGAGAAAACGGGAAGAAAAGACTCATGGAGCTCAAGAGAGGAGAAAGGTGTGGGGGAGATGAGGAGAGTGGGGTGGGAGAAAACGGGAAGAAAAGACTCATGGAGCTCAAGGGAGGAGAAAGGTGTGGGGGAGATGAGGAGAGTGGGGTGGGAGAAAACGGGAAGAAAAGACTCATGGAGCTCAAGAGAGGAGAAAGGTGTGGGAGAGATGAGGAGAGTGGGGTGGGAAAAAGCGGGAAGAAAAGACTCATGGAGCTCAAGGGAGGAGAAAGGTGTGGGGGAGATGAGGAGAGTGGGGTGGGAGAAAACGGGAAGAAAAGACTCATGGGGTGGGAAAAAGCTCATGGGGAAGAAAAGAAATGGGGAGAGTGGGGTAGGAAAAAGCGGAAAGAAAAGACTCATGGAGCTCAAGGGAGGAGAAAGGTGTGGTGGAGATGAGGAGAGTGGGGTGGGAAAAAGCGGGAAGAAAAGACTCATGGAGCTCAAGGGAGGAGAAAGGTGTGGGGGAGATGAGGAGAGTGGGATGGGAAAAAGCGGGAAGAAAAGACTCATGGAGCTCAAGGGAGGAGAAAGGTGTGGGGGAGATGAGGAGAGTGGGGTGGGAGAAAACGGGAAGAAAAGACTCATGGAGCTCAAGGGAGGAGAAAGGTGTGGGAGAGATGAGGAGAGTGGGGTGGGAAAAAGCGGGAAGAAAAGACTCATGGGGTGGGAGAAAACGGGAAGAAAAGACTCATGGAGCTCAAGGGAGGAGAAAGGTGTGGGAGAGATGAGGAGAGTGGGGTGGGAAAAAGCGGGAAGAAAAGACTCATGGAGCTCAAGGGAGGAGAAAGGTGTGGGGGAGATGAGGAGAGTGGGATGGGAAAAAGCGGGAAGAAAAGACTCATGGAGCTCAAGGGAGGAGAAAGGTGTGGGGGAGATGAGGAGAGTGGGATGGGAAAAAGCGGGAAGAAAAGACTCATGGAGCTCAAGGGAGGAGAAAGGTGTGGGGGAGATGAGGAGAGTGGGGTGGGAGAAAACGGGAAGAAAAGACTCATGGAGCTCAAGGGAGGAGAAAGGTGTGGGAGAGATGAGGAGAGTGGGGTGGGAAAAAGCGGGAAGAAAAGACTCATGGGGTGGGAAAAAGCGGGAAGAAAAGACTCATGGGGTGGGAGAAAACGGGAAGAAAAGACTCATGGAGCTCAAGGGAGGAGAAAGGTGTGGGAGAGATGAGGAGAGTGGGGTGGGAAAAAGCGGGAAGAAAAGACTCATGGAGGTCAAGGGAGGAGAAAGGTGTGGGGGAGATGAGGAGAGTGGGATGGGAAAAAGCGGGAAGAAAAGACTCATGGAGCTCAAGGGAGGAGAAAGGTGTGGGGGAGATGAGGAGAGTGGGGTGGGAGAAAATGGGAAGAAAAGACTCATGGAGCTCAAGGGAGGAGAAAGGTGTGGGGGAGATGAGGAGAGTGGGGTGGGAAAAAGCGGGAAGAAAAGACTCATGGAGCTCAAGGGAGGAGAAAGGTGTGGGGGAGATGAGGAGAGTGGGGTGGGAGAAAACGGGAAGAAAAGACTCATGGGGTGGGAGAAAACGGGAAGAAAAGACTCATGGGGTGGGAAAAAGCGGGAAGAAAAGACTCATGGAGCTCAAGGGAGGAGAAAGGTGTGGGGGAGATGAGGAGAGTGGGGTGGGAGAAAACGGGAAGAAAACACTCATGGAGCTCAAGGGAAGAGAAAGGTGTGGGGGAGATGAGGAGAGTGGGGTAGGAAAAAGCGGAAAGAAAAGACTCATGGAGCTCAAGGGAGGAGAAAGGTGTGGGGGAGATGAGGAGAGTGGGGTGGGAAAAAGCGGGAAGAAAAGACTCATGGAGCTCAAGGGAGGAGAAAGGTGTGGGAAAGATGAGGAGAGTGGGGTGGGAGAAAACGGGAAGAAAAGACTCATGGAGCTCAAGGGAGGAGAAAGGTGTGGGAGAGATGAGGAGAGTGGGGTGGGAAAAAGCGGGAAGAAAAGACTCATGGAACTCAAGGGAGGAGAAAGGTGTGGGGGAGATGAGGAGAGTGGGGTGGGAGAAAACGGGAAGAAAAGACTCATGGAGCTCAAGGGAGGAGAAAGGTGTGGGAGAGATGAGGAGAGTGGGGTGGGAAAAAGCGGGAAGAAAAGACTCATGGAGCTCAAGGGAGGAGAAAGGTGTGGGGGAGATGAGGAGAGTGGGGTGGGAGAAAACGGGAAGAAAAGACTCATGGAGCTCATGAGAGTGGGATGGGAAGAAAAGACTCATGGAGCTCATGAGAGTGGGATGGGAAGAAAAGACTCATGGAGCTCAAGGGAGGAGAAAGGTGTGGGGGAGATGAGGAGAGTGGGGTGGGAGAAAACGGGAAGAAAAGACTCATGGAGCTCAAGGGAGGAGAAAGGTGTTGGGGAGATGAGGAGAGTGGGGTGGGAGAAAACGGGAAGAAAAGACTCATGGAGCTCAAGGGAGGAGAAAGGTGTGGGGGAGATGAGGAGAGTGGGGTGGGAAAAAGCGGGAAGAAAAGACTCATGGAGCTCAAGGGAGGAGAAAGGTGTGGGGGAGATGAGGAGAGTGGGGTGGGAGAAAACGGGAAGAAAAGACTCATGGAGCTCAAGGGAGGAGAAAGGTGTGGGGGAGATGAGGAGAGTGGGGTGGGAGAAAACGGGAAGAAAAGACTCATGGAGCTCAAGGGAGGAGAAAGGTGTGGGGGAGATGAGGAGAGTGGGGTGGGAGAAAACGGGAAGAAAAGACTCATGGAGCTCAAGGGAGGAGAAAGGTGTGGGGGAGATGAGGAGAGTGGGGTGGGAAAAAGCGGGAAGAAAAGACTCATGGAGCTCAAGGGAGGAGAAAGGTGTGGGGGAGATGAGGAGAGTGGGGTGGGAGAAAACGGGAAGAAAAGACTCATGGAGCTCAAGAGAGGAGAAAGGTGTGGGGGAGATGAGGAGAGTGGGGTGGGAGAAAACGGGAAGAAAAGACTCATGGAGCTCAAGGGAGGAGAAAGGTGTGGGGGAGATGAGGAGAGTGGGGTGGGAGAAAACGGGAAGAAAAGACTCATGGAGCTCAAGAGAGGAGAAAGGTGTGGGGGAGATGAGGAGAGTGGGGTGGGAGAAAACGGGAAGAAAAGACTCATGGAGCTCAAGAGAGGAGAAAGGTGTGGGGGAGATGAGGAGAGTGGGGTGGGAGAAAACGGGAAGAAAAGACTCATGGAGCTCAAGGGAGGAGAAAGGTGTGGGAGAGATGAGGAGAGTGGGGTGGGAAAAAGCGGGAAGAAAAGACTCATGGAGCTCAAGGGAGGAGAAAGGTGTGGGGGAGATGAGGAGAGTGGGGTGGGAGAAAACGGGAAGAAAAGACTCATGGAGCTCAAGGGAGGAGAAAGGTGCGGGGGAGATGAGCAGAGTGGGGGGGGGACAAAAACGGGAGGCAGGGACTCATGGAGCTCAAGAGAGGCTCTTTTCGTTGGGACTCCCTCCCCCCACTCCGTTCCCCTCAGCTTTGTCTGGCCACCCCCCTTTTTTTTTAAGCCTTAATATTTTGGATTCTCCTAATGGGCTTGGACGCATTATTGGCTTTTCCATTGATTCCTATGGGAAACATTGTTTCATCTTACGAACTTTTCACCTTACGAACCTTGTCCTGGAACCAATTAAGTTCGTAAGACGAGATATTACTGTATATTTATACCATCTCTTGGGCTCTGCCTTGAAGCTTCCTGTTCCTGTGTCAGGGCAGGTATCCCATTGGTTGCTGTAGAGGTCATGTGCAAATCCTAGGAGTTTGTCTGATATGTCTGGTTGAACTTTGGGCTGATGTAATGCCGGTAGGTGATTTTGTAATGTAGTGAGCCCTGCTATTAGATGGGTAGAGGGCTAATCCTCTCATGTCTTAATCCCATTACTCTGGAGTTAAAGTGGGGGGGGGGGGAGCAGGGAGCTGCTTTGCCTTTAAAACATTTTTTTAAAAATTTCCTTATCCAGGAAAATATAATAATTCTGCCTTTTTAATATTTCATAGAATATTTCATTATTCTAAGAGGGATGAGTATTAACTTTCTTCACTTCCTCCTTTCTCAAAATTCTACAGAGCCATTAGACTTGGGCATCCATATTGCTGCAAGCTTTCATGCTAATGGAAACTGAAAACACAAGAGAGAGTGCAAATAATGGCATCTCTTTTCAATTTTGCCTTGCTATCTCATTTCTTCATTTTTCCCCCCAGACTGTAGGCTCCTTGGGGACAACCACCTGTATCTTTTGCTTCTGGAACTCTGCAAAATTGCTCACCAGCCAACTTTTTTTGGCCAAAGGATGTGACAACTTTAATGTTTTGTTGCTCCAGAGTTATAGAAAAATGGAAAGCAATTATGTAATGCATTCTCCACAATCCATAAAAAAGATGAGAGAAGAAATACAACAAAGAGTCTTTCAAGAATGAGAGGGAGGAGGAAAGAAGTTCCAGTTTCAGAGGGGGTTTATACAGCATCTCTCCAAACAAATCTACTAGTTGGGAAGACAGGAAAAAAGAAGCACTCACACATTCACAATGTTTGTTTGTCTGGGAAAAAAATGGCTTCCTAACTCACTTTTCCCATAATGCTTCACCTAAGTCTCAAAGGTAATCTAGGAAATGTTTTAAGGACTGTTAATTAAATATATGTGCAACGATTTTAATAAACAGGCTTGCCCAAGAAAATTCTAAGCTTTATTTGCATCTGACAGGAAGAACTGAAAAAACAAGACTTGTTAAATGTCACACTCCATTGTTAAAGGCAAGAATCTGTTGAAAAGCATCATGAGAAATTTAACTGCTGTGTGTTTGGATTAGCACCTCTTAGCTGCAAAAAACTATAGGGCTGCTAGCCCCCAAACTTTCATATCCTGCCAAGTGAGTGAAGGGACAGCTGGGAAAGCTTTAATTCCTAAGAGTTACCAGAATTTAATGGAACAATACCCAGCCCAACTTATAATTGCTGTTGTGGGGAAAATAGGAGGTAGAAGTATTAAAGTATGTTCACTGCCATGTGTGTGTGTGTGTTTGTGTGTGTGTGTGTGTCCATCAGGATAAAAATCTATCATTAATTATAATGTCAGTAAAGTAAAATAAATGTTGATCTTGTCATTCTTCACTGAACATGGGATCTTAAACTCTTATAATGGAAAGAATAGGTTTAGGTAAGGCAAGTAAATTACTTCCTCTCACATGCTCTCACCTGGTGTTAAACAAACTGTCAACTCGGCCATAAAACATTAAAAAGGCCAAAAAATATTGACAGAGCTATAAGATACTAGGGGGCAAGCAAGGCATAAGATAAACCCATAGAAATAACTCTTTAGGGAAAAAAAACCTATATCCATGAAATATTGCCTTTGTTTTCTCAAATATACATCTCTTACTACTGTTATTACCTCAAACTTCTGTCTTCCTCACCCAGCAATGTGCTATTATAGCCAATTGCATACTCTGCAATATATCTAATCACATGTACACTGTAATTTGCATAACACTGCAGGGGTTGTGTCCCTGCCTCTGGTACCTTAAGAAACTAAGTGTGCTTTCATGAGGTTGCATTTAAACCCCATTATGAAAGAACTGTATGAAGGAATTCCTTCTAAACACAACACTACAGGAGAATCAGCCTATTACAGAAAGCAGGAGGGGAAAAAACAAGCACATTGACTAAAACACAGGTAGCCACTGACTTACAATCATTCATTTAGTGACCAAAGTTACAACAATACTGAAAAAAGTGACTTAAGACTAGTTTTCACAACAACAACAATGGAATTTGAAGGGACCTTGGAGGTCTTCTAGTCCAACCCCCTGCTTAGGCAGGAAACCCTACACTACTTCAGACAAGTTGGTATCCAACATCTTCTTTAAAACTTCCAGTGTTTGAGCATTCACAACTTTTAGAGGCAAGTAGTTCCATGGATTAATTGTTCTTGCATTCATTCCTTGCTTCTAAGTTGCTTCTCCTTGATTAGTTTCCACCCACTGTTTCTTGTCCTACAGGTGCTCTGGAGAATAACTTGACCCCCCCCCCCCCTTCTTTGTGGCAGCCTCTTATTTACATTACATCAGACAGTTCTCTTAAAACAGAACTCTTATAAAATTGAACATTAAGTAATATCCTAATATACATTTCCAAACTTTGAACTAGAGGAATCAGCAAATGTATGATACTTTAGTGACTGGACCAATATTTAGCAAGATATTTAATATATTCCACTGCCGGATGGCATTTATAGCCAAAGAAACATGCAAACAATTGTATCCTTCTGTTAAAATGAAGCCTTCTGTGAACATAATATACTAGTTGGGAGCAAATATACCTTTGTATTTCCACTCATAAATTAGTTTGATTAACAAAGAAGATAAAAACAAGGTTTTATCATGGTTAACATGGTTTCTTGATGGTAAAAGATATATTTAGGTGCTGTTTAATATTAGGATGTATTAATTCGTAAAATTGGATTAGAATTTTAGAACTATATAGAATTAAATAGGTAAAATTAATGGAAGATACATAGGATAAATAAGGGGTTTATGATATGTACTGTATGATTTTATGACTTTGCATTATGAATTTAAAACTTACGTGGAAATGTAGAAGATTGGTGAAAGTTAATAATAGTAAATGCTAAGTGCCTGAATTGAGCTTGGAAATATAAATATTTAAGAAATGAAGATTTTAAAGCATGGATTTATTATGAGTTGTGTTTTTGGTTTTGCTGGTTGTTTTAGTTTTAATAGTAATAGATTTTGGTTTTGTTTTATTATTAATTTATTTTAATAAAAAGAAGGGAATTTTTTTTTCCTAATTAGGAAAAAGTTGTATAAGGGTTTTTTGTTTCTTTTAAGAAGAATGTATAAGAAGGAGGAGTAGGCATGATAGCCTATCTGGATTTATAAGAGGATAATGATATTAATTGAAATATAAAATAATAGAATAACAGAAGGGACCTTATTCTGCCCTAGGACCGAGCCCCAAATAATTATGCAATAAGTTGTCTTGGGTGAAATCTGTGGAAAAAAAATCAGGCGCTCAGGCATGAAAATTTATTTATTTATTTATTTATTTATTCATTCATTCATTTATTTATTTAGACTTCTATGCCGCTCAGACACTATACTTTTCCACCCACACCGAAAAAAAATTAAAGGGATCATTGGTGGGCACTCATGCATATGCTGATCTAGAGTGTTAACTGGAGAAGTTTGGGGTGGGAGTCATCCTGGACAAAACTCAACAAATTTCTCACTTAGCAACATGAAGTTTGGGCTCAATTGTGGTCATAAGTTAAGAACTAAGTGTATTGTCATGGTCCTGTGACCAAAATTCAGGCGCTTAGCAGCTGACATGCATTTAAGACAGCTGTACTGTCCTAGGATCATGTGATCACCATTTGTAACCTTCTCAGCTAATTTCCAACAAGCAAAATCAATGGGGGAAGCTAGATTCGCTTAAGGACTGTATGATTCACTTAACAACTCCAGTGATTGGCTAATTACTGGTAAAAAAATCTGATCAAAACAGGCAAAACTCACTTAACAGTTACCTTGCTTAGCAACAGAAATGTTTAGACTCAACTGCAGTCCTACATCAGGGACTACCTATAATGAATAATGCGATTGTAGGATTTTGTCATAATAATGTGACAAAATTTAGGATTAGGCTGTGTCATACTCAAGGTCCTTAAATCTGGCCTGCGGGGCAAGCTTGGAGATAGCAAAGGACTGGGTCGTGGTGCCTCTAGCAGCCCAAACAGGGCACGGGTGCGCCACAGGCATGCCCTCCACACCCCATTTTCGGCCTGGACTGCACCCCGCTTCCTGCCCCCTTTTGATCAGAAAAGTGCTGCAGGAGGCATCTTTCCTGTCCGTCCGTCCCCCCCTGCCTGGGCTGGTCTGCAGAGAACTATAATGCTGCTGTGGCCCTCAAAGAAATCCAGTTTGACACCCTTGCTACAGACCATTATTATGTCTATTGCATTTTCAAATCTGTTCAAATTACACATTTAGAAGAACAGCAACATTATTCTGGTTTTATTCACCTGCACCAGGGGAGTCAAACTAGCGGCCTGTGGGCCAGATGGGTCACGTGTATGCCAGGCCCACTCCATCTCCGTGAATGGGAAAAACATTGCAAAACTTTACATGATGGCAACGTGACAGGGCAGATTTGTTACCCGTGCCCTGGACAATCCCCTAAAGCAGAGCTCCCCAACTTTTCTGGGTTGTTGACCTAGAATGGGGGAGGGAAGAGGGAATGATTTTGTGGGAGGGGCAAGCGCATGTGTGCGTGCACGCACAAACACTTGTGATATTTCTGGCAATGCTTTTGTGACTGCCCACGGCGAGAGTTGCATGAATGGGGCTGCGAGCACGAGTAGACCCACAAGTACACAAGTACAAGTAGAGCTGGGAATGCCTGTGACAGCCCGAGTGGGGCCATGCATGCAGGCATGTGTGCGCACCGGCCAGCCACTCACTCGGCACACAGCTTGGTAATGGGCTATGACTTGGTTGGGGACCTCTGCTCTATGTGATTCTTGACATCAGGTGTCAGTAGTATTTTATGGCACTTTCATTGACCAAACTGTATTGATGTCCCACAATAATTATTAAGAGGATTTTTTTAAAGTTATTAACTGAAAAGCAGTGCAGAAACTAATATTTCACTGTCTATTTACAAACAAATATGAACAACTTTGCTGTAGTTCAACAACAAAATGTATTTTTTTAAAAAAAATAACACTATCATACTGGGCAATGGTTTGTTAACATCACTTTAGATACTGAAGTACTGAATTTGAAGTATTTTAGATGCATTTAGTTACTTCTATCATCTAGAGTTCCTGAGAATGTTGCTTTGCCAACTCAGGTGTGCTGAAAGTAGGTTACCTACTTTCTAAATCGATCTATTTATATGAACAGTTTCACCAATGTTTCCCCCTTACAATTCTCTTTCTGGCTGAATTCATCTGTCTAAATATCATTCAGGGGAATTTATGAAATTCATAAAAATTTGTGTTCTCCCAAAAGAGTTTATTTTATACCACCCATTGATTCAGATTATTGTAGACATGAGAAAAGTACTTACTTGTCCTGTTAGGGTTAATGTGCTGCTTCAGGAGGTCAATGGACCCCAGACTGATCACAAGACGTTGTCCAAACCAGAAAGAAACAATTGGACCATATTTTTCATGGAGGTTGACCAGAAACTCATGCAAGCTGCCATTAGTTATGATGTCGGGGAGATTTCCATCTCTGGAATGAAAGAAGGATGAGATTAGGGCATTCATTGTAATTAATTGCAATTTCCAAAGAAGAAATGGGGGACTTGACATAAAATCACAACATTAAGCTAAGCCATACTTCAACTATTTCATTAACTAAATCATAGTAAACTGGGCACAAACAAATAAGCCACAAACCACAGTTCATAGACCAAAACTGCTGAATTTAAAGCATAGTTTATGACTATTTGTAGCCTAGATCCAACTAAGTATGTCACCCAGACCAGACAGTTTCGAAGTGCAGTGATACCTCTACTTGGGAACTTAATTGGTTCTGTGACCAGGTTCTTATGTAGAAAAGTTTGTAAGAAGATGCAATTTTCCCCATAGGAATCAATGTAAAAGCAAATAATGCGTGCGATTGGGGAAACCACAGGGAGGGTGGAGACCTTGTTTCCTCCCAGGAGATTCCTAGAGAGGCCCCATGGAGGCTTCTCCCCACCTTTTCTGGCCCTGTTTCCTCCCAGGAGATTCCTAGAGAGGCCCCACAGAGGCTTCTCCCTGCCTTTTCCAGCCTTGTTTCCACCCAGGACATTCCTAGAGAGACCCCACAGAGGCTTCTCCCTGCCTTTTCCTGCCCTGTTTCCTCCCAGGAGATTCCAGAAAGGCCCCACAGAAGCTTCTCCCTGCCTTTTCCGGTTACAGTTTTGGAGGCTTGGGTTTGTAAGTGGAAAATGGTTCTTGAGAAGAGGCAAAAAAATCTTGAACAGAAAAGTTCGTAAGTAGAGGTGTTCTTAGGTGGAGGTACCACTGTATTCATTTCCAATTAGGCATTACTACTTTTGCTGAGATGGACATGAATATTTTTACCCTACTGAACTAGTCTGCCTCAAACAAACTTAGAAACTTTGCAGAGATTGCTCCAGATTACAGCTTCACTGTTTGAAAGAGGAATAAAAATGAGAGGGAAAAAAACTAAAATCAACGAGGAAAAGGATGGAGCAGGCAAGGGAACTGTCTTCAGTGAAAAAGAGAGAGCAATTATTGAGATCAGAAGAAAAAAAGCAGGTAGAAAATAATATACAGTACATAGGAAGCCGAAATTTCTGATGGTAAGTGTATCCTCCCCCAAATAGTGTGATTAAGGGCACTTCTGCATAGAAATTGAATAGAAAGGAATAACTTACTTTTCATCAGTTGGAGTGATCCCTGGGATTCCTGAAGCTTGTCGGGAAGACTAAAAAAGGTAACATAATTGGAAAGATCAAGATGCTAATATTATCAATACGAAACAAAATATATTACTTAGCCACCTGAGGGTAGAACAAGAAGCAATGGGTGGAAACTAAACAGGAGAGAAGCAACTTAGAACTGAGGAGACATTTCCTGACAGTTAGAACAATTAATCAGTGGAACAGCTTGCCTCCAGAAGTTGTGAAGACTCCAACATTGGAAGTTTTAAAGATGATGTTGGATAACCATTTGTCTGAAGTGGGGGGTTAGACTAGGAGACCTCCAAGATCCCTTCAAATTCCATTGTTGATGTTGTTGTTGTTTCTTTAAAATCAAGATGCTTATGATTTTACCAAATATAGGGCAACAAATCATTATGGAGTTCAAAGGAACATATTTTAGGCAGTTTCCCATTCAAAACTAGAATTGAGATGCAGTCTAACAAAACAAATTACATTGGCTAGCTGAGGTTTAATTCCTCTATCCTTAGATATTGATATATACAACTATCTAACACTACTTTTCCTCTTTCCTCCTCATCCTATTTCTGGGATGAGGATGCTGATCCACCATGGCTGTCAGACATCTGAGGCCAGAAAAACATTCATAGCAGAAGAGAGGTGAGCGCTCTGCAAAGCCAGGGCTGCAAATACTGTGACAATGATGCCCACACATGTCTGCCCAACATATGGCAGAACATTTTGTGCCCCTATAGGCCTTACCAGCCACCTGTGGACACATCGCGTACAGCCCACAACCCATTAGATGTCAAGGTCCTCTTCAAACACGATGGACGGACATCGTTTCTTTTGTGCTGAATCTTCCAGACAGTAAAGTTTACATTTTTATTCACCTTAATTCATATTATAGGCTTTCTAAGTTATTTAGAAGCAGCTATTTTAGAAAGGCAAGGCAGAAAATTTAAAATAAATAATTGCATTAAAAGAACCTTAATACTGTGCTAATTTTCAGGATTTGAGCCCTTAATGTTCATTTTCAATGTTTCAGAGAAAAACATTTCCCATCTTTGCTAGGAACTGGACTTCCCACCTCTGGACATGCCAACTATTTTCTTCTCTACTTTGGTTTCTGACCCAAAGCCCCGCGCACCACAGGAAGCTTCCTTCCTTCCTTGGGGCAGATGACAGGCCCATGTTAGCCCATCTTGGCTATTAACACTGGCTACTAACAGCCAAGCTCTACACTCTCTGAGGCAGAAAAGACACCTTCACATCCCTTTTAAGGGGTGCTTTTGAGTGGGCGATGGTCACAATTTGAGATTATCAGGATCCCGGCTCTCATCCTAAATTGAAAGTGTGGGTATGTCCGAATATTAGAATACATAAAGTAAAAGAAAACTGAAGAAAAAGAAAATAACAGAACCCTACTGGTGGGTGACCCATCCACACCAGTTCTGCTCTTTGGATTAGTATTCTCATAAATGAAACATAAATACTCCCTGGAAGGAATTGAGTGGGACTCTTGATTTAATGGAAATATTTTGGCAACAATATGGAAGTAGTTAATCGTTACCCTTTTTCCAGAATGCCACCTTTGCTCCCCAGTTTTATCTTCACTATTCCTAGTGGTCTCCCACCCAAACATTACCCTATATCAGTGATAGTGAACCTTCTTTTCCTCGGGTGCAGAAAAAGCATGGTTGTACGCTATCGCGCATGCGCAAGTGCCCACACCCATAATTCAATGCCTGAGGAGAGTGAAAACAGCTTCCCCCGCCCCATGGAGGTCCGTTGGAGCCCGGAAATGGCCTGTTTCCCAACTTCTGGTGGGTCTAGTATGCTCCTCTTTCACCCTCCCAGGCTCCAAAGGTTTCCCTGGAGCTGGGGGAGGGTAAAAACGCCCTCCCCCATCCCCTCAGAGGCTCCCCGAAAGCCAAAAACTCCCTCGCAGAGCTTCTATGTGAGCCAAAAATCAGCTGGCCAGCACACACATGCACATTGGAGCTAAGCTAGGGTAATGGCTTGCGTGCCAGCAGATATGGCTCCGCGTGCCACCTATGGCACTTGTGCCATAGGTTCGCCATCACTGCCCTATATCCTGTCCATATTTCTTCAGAGTTGGCTAAATGCTGCCACTTGCTGTCCACATTGAACACAGACTGAATTCCTTTTCTCTGATCTGCTTTTTCCTCCACAGTTGGGGTGGGCAGTAAAGTGACTGATTAAATCAACGGACCAAGGGCTTCTCCGCTTTTATCTGCTTGCCTTTCCATTGTGTTCACCTGCATCTCTTGCAGTTTTCTTGGCTTTTTGCAAGTAGAAAAGAGCAAGATGGGTGTTGCTAGGAAAACTTTGGGGATTCTCTTCCAGTGCTTTCAGAAATGTAATAATAATAATAATAATTATTATTATTATTATTATTATTATTATTATTATTTAGATGTATGCAGCCCCTCTCCAAGGACGGGGGGGGGGGGGGATGGGACAACCTTTCGAGGGGAAGGTCTCACTGGAAGCAAGGTGGATGGTCTCTGGAATGCCCAGAGTGTATTTAAAATATTTAAAATAGCTAAAAAGCCTTATTAAAAGCCAAACATACACACAAACATACCATGCATAAATTGTATAGGCCTGGGGGGAAAGGAATACAGTGGTCCCTCGACTTGCGCGTTCTCGATTAGCGCGAAACGCTGCAACGCGGTTTTTCAAAAAATATTATTTAAAAAATAAAATATTAAAATATTATTTTAAAAAAATTTTTTTTTTTTAAAAAAAATTTTTTTTTAAAAAAAATGTTTTTTTATTCTGTTCCCTGAATGGAGACCGCCGGCCGCTCAATCGGGCCGGCAGGGAACAGAATGGAGCCTTCCGCGGCGGGGCTGGTAAGGGGGGGAGCCGAGGGGGGAGCCGAGCCCAGCCCCGTGGCATTCGCTTTCCTCCCGCCGGCAGCCGACTGATCGTGGGCTCCTTCGCAACCTCGGAGAGCTTCCTGGTTTTCGTGAGCTTTCATGCCCCGGAAGCTCTCCGAGGTTGCGAAGGAGCCCACAATCAGTCTCGGCTGCGGGTGGGAGGAAGGCGAATCCCCCGTGGGCTCCGTTACATTTTCCGCTGCCAGCCAGGCCATGCTGGCGGCAGCGGAACAATCGCTGGGTGGAAGGCGTGCTCGGCTCTGCCGCTCCAGCCGCTTTCGGCCGAGCCTCCCCGGCCAAGCGACTGCCTTCCGTCGCAGCGGGGAACATCGGCGCAGGCCGCCGCCACGCCTGGCTCGACTTCCCTGGCTGCTCGGCCGAAAGGGGCTGGAGCGGCAGAGCCGAGCACGCCTTCCACCCAGGGAGTCCTGCCCTTTCATTCCCGCCGACCACAGGGGCGAGGGGTGGGGATGAAGGGGCAGGACTTCCCGGGCGGAAGGCGTGCTCGGCTCTGCCGCTCCAGCCGCTTTCGGCCGAGCCTCCCTAGCCAAGCGACTGCCTTCCGTCGCAGCGGGGAACATCGGCGCAGGCCGCCGCCACGCCTGGCTCGACTTCCCTGGCTGCTCGGCCGAAAGGAACTTGAGGATTACTCTAATCAGGTACCATCCAAATACTACCTTCTCTTTATGTTTTGGTTGGAGGTTTATTTGGATATGAATATTGTGCTCACGTTAATCGCATTTGTGATTTAAACAAAATTGTAATTCATTGAAATTTTCTTCCCTGGCTGCTCCTGCCCCTTCATCCCCACCCCTCGCCCCTGTGGCCGGCTCATCCAGGGGGGCGTGTGTGGACTGGCAAGCGGCAAGCGGGAAGACCAAGGGAAGGTTCCTTCAGCCGCCCAACACCTGATCCGCTCCGCAGCGCGGCAGCAGCGAGGAGCCGAAGATGGGGTTTCCCCTTTGCCTTTACCCCATCTTCGGCTCCTCGCTGCTTCCGCGCTGCGGAGCAGATCAGCTGTTGGGCGGCTGAAGGAATCTTCCCTTGGTCTTCCCCGCC
This sequence comes from Erythrolamprus reginae, assembly GCF_031021105.1. NCBI lineage: Eukaryota > Metazoa > Chordata > Lepidosauria > Squamata > Dipsadidae > Erythrolamprus > Erythrolamprus reginae. The sequence goes on from NC_091950.1 coordinate 206,533,979, forward strand.
GCCCACACGCAAACTCCACCATCTGCGCATGTGCGGCCATGAAAAAAAATGGCGCACATGCGCAGAAGGTTTTTTACTTCCGCATCCAGTATAACGCGGAAATCGGTTAGCGCGGGAGGTCTTGGAACGTAACCCCCGCGCTAATCGAGAGATCACTGTATCTCAATTCCCCCATGCCTGACGACAGAGGTGGGTTTTAAGGAGCTTATGAAAGGCAAGGAGGGTGGGGGCAATTCTGATCTCTGGGGGGAGCTGGTTCCAGAGGGTCGGGGCCGCCACAGAGAAGGCTCTTCCCCTGGGTCCTGCCAGACGACATTGTTTAGTCAACGGGACCCAGAGAAGGCCAACTCTGTGGGACCTAACTGGTCGCTGGGATTCGTGTGGCAGAAGGCGGTCCCGGAGATATTCTGGTCCGATGCCATGAAGGGCTTTATAGGTCATAACCAACACTTTGAATTGTGACCGGAAACTGATCGGCAACCAATGCAGACTGCGGAGTGTTGGTGTAACATGGGCATACTTAGGGAAGCCCATGATTGCTCTCGCAGCTGCATTCTGCACGATCTGAAGTTTCCGAACACTTTTCAAAGGTAGCCCCATGTAGAGAGCGTTATAGTAGTCGAGCCTCGAGGTGATGAGGGCATGAGTGACTGTGAGCAGTGACTCCCGGTCCAAATAAGGCCGCAACTGGTGCACCAGGCGAACCTGGGCAAACACCCCTCTCGCCACAGCTGAAAGAAGTTTCTCTAATGTGAGCTGTGGATCAAGCAGGATGCCCAAGTTGTGGACCCTCTCTGAGGGGGTCAATGATTCCCCCCCCCCAGGTTGATGGACGGACAGATGGAATTGTCCCTGGGAGGCAAAACTCACAGCCACTCTGTCTTATCAGGGTTGAGTTTGAGTCTGTGGACACCCATCCAGACCCCAACAGCCTCCAGGCACCGGAGACTTTGGAGGTCTTCTAGTCCAACAGTCTTAAAGTGGCCAAGGTTGGAGACCCCTGTTCTAGTGCAACCTCCTGCTTAGGCAGGAAAGGAAACCCTAGGTCCCCAAACCTGGCAACTTTCAAGACTTGTGGACTTCAACACCCAGAATTCTCCTTCGAGGAAATAAAATTAGCATAGCTGGCTGGAGAATTCTGGGAGTTGAAGTCCACAAGTCTTGAAAGTTGCCAAGTCTGAAGACCTCTGCATCTACACCATTCCGGACTCCTTCGACACAAGAAAACTCGAAGCAACTGCTACTTCCAGACAACGAAGTGGGACGGTGCAAAGCGACATCTGCGAGGAAACCACGGATTCTTACTTCCTGACTAAAGTTGCCTCAGGATTGCAACTGCAACGAGTGCTTGGTGGCAAAAGTCCCCCTTTTACAGGCATTCCCACCCCAGCCCGCCTCTCTCTCTCACACACACACACACCGCTTACTTACCGGGTAGAGGTAAAGCACGGCTCCCACCAGGATCAACAGGAAAGTGACGGCGAAAATAGCAAAGTCCAGCATGATGGCTCGCCTTCCCTCCCTCCTTCCTTCCGAAAGGAAACCCGTCCACGTCCACGCAGCTCCAGTGCAGGGGGCAAAGAAAGAGGCGGAGATCCGAGGAGGGAGGCGAAAGCAATCGAGCTCGCCTGGCTGGAGGCCCAGTTCCGCGGCTTGGCTCAAATCCGCCCGCCGCTCCTCTCCTAGGCAGCCACACGCACGCACGCACACACACACACACACACACACACACGCCCTCCACCGCCGATTGCCAGGCGGACACACCTCTCTCCAAACGGAGCCTCCTGCTCGCCTCTTCTCTTCCAGCGCGAGGTGGCTTCTCCGCGGCTTCCTGGAAGAGGCACCGCCGCGCTTTTTTAACAAGATGGGGAATCGCCGGCGGTTGTTGCTGATTTCCAACTCCACCCGCTACGATGGAGGCTATCTAGAGCACTGCCAGGACCAGATCAAGAACTTCCTGGGGGGGTAAGTTTACTTGAGAAGGGGGCCCCTGCATCTCCAGGTTGGCCATACTAGGGTCGCTTTGCGTCCCCCAAAGTATTCCTCTACTTCTATTTATTTGTTTGTTTGTATGCCGCCCCTCTCTGAAGACTCGGGGCGGCCTACAACAAATAGAAGAACAATAGAAAACATCCTAAATCCAAATTTTAAAAAGTAATCTAACTAATCTAAAACCCCATGTCCTTAAAAACCTTTCTTTCTTTCTTTCTTTCTTTCTTTCTTTCTTTCTTTCTTTCTTTCTTTCTCTTTCTTTCTTTCTTTTTTTTCTTACTTACGTACCTACCTACCTACCTACCTGGGAATTGAAGTTGTCCACAAGGCTTTAAAGTTGCCAAGTTTGGAGACCTAGGGTTTCCTTTCCTGCCTAAGCAGGAGGGTTTTTAAAATTATTATTGTTTACTTTGTCCAATACACAATAATACAAAATGAAGGTAATAGAAGACACCTTCGAGGAAATAAAATTAGAGAAAGAATAGAAGAGAGAATATAGGATAAAATAAATCAATAGGAGAATAGAAGAAAGATATAGGGATAGAAGAGAAGATATGTGGGATATAGGAGAGACAATAGGACAGGGGTCAGAAGGCACTCTAGTGCACTTATGCACGCCCCTTAAAGACCTCCAAAGTCCCTTTCAACTCTCTTATTCTGTTCTATTTGTGATCTTCTTCCTTTGTTCTTTGCAGTTTTACTGTGACTACCAAAGAGGGGACAGAAACTATTTTCTGATCCCACCCACCCGCCCACTCCCGCTCTCTGGGATTTCCAGAGATCATCCACCTTGCTTCCAGTGAGACCTTCCCCTCAAAAGGGTGTCCCATTATGCCCCCTCCCCCCCATCCAGTCAGTCAGTCAATCAGTCAGTTAGTCAGTCAAAATGTGTACAAGATAGCAAGTATTGGTATAAACATAAACAAAAGCAAAGTAGGTACAGGTAAATTTGGCCAGTAGGACAGGGAAGATAGGCACAGTGGTGCACTTATGCACGCCCTTTACAGACCTCTTAGAAACAGGAAGAGGTTGACTGTAGACAGTCTTAAGATTAAAGTTTTGGAGGTTTGGGGAAGAAACCACAGAGAGTGAGGTAGTGCATTCCAGGTATTGACTACTCTGTTGCTGAAGTCATATTTTCTGCAGTCAAGTTTCGAGCGGTTCACATTGAGTTTGAATCTTATTGTGTGCTTGGGTATCGTTGCGGTTGAAGCATTGACAGGTAGGATATTGTGGTAGATGATTTTATGAACTACATTTAGATCCGATCGAAGGCGACACTAGCTCTAAACTATCTAAGCCCAAAATTTTAAGTCTGGTGGGATAAGGTATTCTATTGCGAGCAGAAGAACGGAGAACTTGTCTCGTGAAATATTTCTGGACTCTTTTTTGTATTTCTGGTTTGTACATATTGCCTCCCTTTTAAAGTGAAAGAAGAACTGTGAAACTATTTCTATGCTACCCCTGAACAGGAATTGAGTTATCTGTTGTTATTGTTGTTATAAAAATGAAGCCAATAAAGGAGAAGCCCTGTAATCAGGAAGCTATTTAACATTGGATAATACTATTTATATAGAATTGGCCATTGGCGTGTAAATTATAAATAACAAACCGTTTGGTCACATCAAAGAGTGTTTCTTGAGAATCGATTATGGAGAAAAGAATGTTTCCACAAATCTGTAGGGTTCTTACCAGGGTGGGGGGCGGGAAATAGATAAATCGCCTGCTTTTTCAGGGTCTGTTTATTTAAAAATAATCTGTGTTCAGATGGCAGCCTTAATAGGCATTCCATCAGTGACCAAACTGGCTGCTTAGCTGGGTTCTTGTTAAAATACTAAGTAAATATCAGAATGATGGGGAGGGACACTTTTGTATTGTTTTAATTTTTAGGGTAAAATGAGATATTGCTAAATAACAAACCTTTGCTTTTTTGTTATAAAATTGTTTCTCCTAGGCAGGTGAAGAAAATTCTGTTTGTCCCCTATGCTCTTCATGACCAAACTGCATATGCTACATTGGCAAGGGAGAAGCTAGAAAGTTTAGGTAAGTCACATAGAAGATGGATGAGTGACTTTTTTGCTCCAAAGCACTAAATTGGAGTGTTTTCAATATTTTTTAATGTTTGTTTATAATATATTTCCTTGGATTAATATAACATGACTATAATATAATATATACCATGCAACAAGTATGGTTTTTATCTATTTCCAAAGGTACGCTTAGTCTTTTTCTTCTCCATCTTGAGATCAAGAGATGGGGAATGGTAAGCCTTTTCTTTCATTGTATTTGCTGAAGTGTTGCTGAAAATAAAGGAGAGATCTTTGCTTTTCTCTTTCTGCCACAGCAAAATGAGATGGTGTTCCTCGTCTCAGCCTGTCAAACTATGATTTCCATAAGAAAGAAGTAGATTGGGTTGATTCTTACAACACATTTAAATCCACCAGGAATGTGGGAAGGAGAATGATTTGCAGGGAAAGAAGCTGCCAAGGGTGATTTCCCAGCCTATCTTCCTCTCTGTTGGCAAAGATGGAGGGGATTTGGGTGGGCAGCTGACTGGGGCATTCTCTGCAGACTGTATGGTGGGGTGCAGGGAGCTATTTCTGGTCTGAAGAAGTTACACGGAATTTTTGAGCAGAAATGAAGACACTCAAAAAGGTTATGCTACATCAAAATGCTTAGGTGCTTGCTAAATTCTTCCCAGTAGGCTATAACACCAAAGTGCACACTTTATCTACTTGTCTATGTTTTATTTAACCGAAACAGGCTGAGTGAAAAACACATGTGGAGGAGCTATAGAGAAATAGTCAGCTGCTGATAAAACATTTAAGGTATTCTCTTCCCCTGAAATCAGTCTTGCTGACTTGCTATTCCAAATAGGGGTTTCTTTCTCACACAATCACCAGAACGACTTTCAATATATAATGGGTATAAAAAGTCTACACATTTCTCTTAAAATGCCAGGTTTTTGAGATGCAAAAAACAAACCACTTAATTGAATTGTACATCTGACTTGTTCTATTAATGATGGAAAAAACCTGAAGTTATTTAACCTGGTCTGATTTTTTAACAGGTCAGAAACCTGGTATTTCAACGGAAATGTGTAGACTTTTTATTACCACTGTAATTTAGCTAGTGTAGCATCCTTAATATTACAGGACCTGATATAATTCTTTAATTGATGATGGAGCTAGCAAGGAAGTTCTAGATCAGAGGTGTCAAACTGGCAGCCTGCGGGCCGATGCATCACATGCAGGCCATGCCCATCCAGGCTCTGCAAAGTAAAAAAAAAAAGATACGTCGTAATACATCATGTTATGTGATCAAGTTTGAGCCCTATGTTCTAGATCAGTGGTTCTCAACCTTTCTAATGCAATGGGATACCCTTAATGCAGTTCCTCATGCTGTGGTTACCCCCAACTATAAGTCTAGCGCCACTTCTCCCAACAAAGCTTTAAGGTGATTGGCAGGAAGGTCAGAGAAACACACCCACTGTAAACGCCTGATTGGTCAGATTGTAAAAGGTGCCAGAATAGAAACTTTAGTTCCTAATACCATAGGAAATTTGTTTCTTCCCATTGTCTTACACCAACGTTTCCCAACCGGTGTGCCGCGGCACACTAGGGTGCCGCGAGACACGGCCAGGTGTGCCGCGAAGCCTAGGGAAGCTCCAGCTGGGCGGGGCGCTGCCGGTGCCGGACCGCCGGTGCTTCGGACCTGGAGCTCCCACTCGCAGCTGTCCCCCGGCTACTGCCCGATGCAGCTGTTTCTGGCGCTCTCCTGCTGGACCCCAAAGAAGGAAGGCGGGAAAAAGGAGAGCTTCATTATTCGCGCCTCCTTTTCCCCACCTTCCTTCTTTGGGGGCCAGCAGGAAAGCGCTGGAAACAGCGGCATCTAGCAGTAGCCGGGGGACAGCTGCGAGCACCGTTCCCCGTAAGCTGCCCCCTCTCCTCCGCCGCTGCCGCCGCCTCCTGTCTTGGGGCACGATCTGCCCCCTCTCTGCCGCCGCTTCCTGCCTTGGGGCGAGCAATCCAGGAGTCCGGGACTGTGTGGCTTTGCGCTATGAAGAGAAAACGGCCGACTTTTCCCTGCTGCCCGAGCCGTTTTCTCTTCATGGCGCAAGCCACAGAGTCCCGGACTCCCGGATCACTCGCTTCTCCGGTCAGCAAAGCCATCTGCCCAGGAAAGCGCCGCGCATTGAAAAAGTGCGATGCTTTTCCGGCAGCCGGCTTGCTGGCTGGAGAAGCGAGCGATCCGGGAGTCTGGGACTGTGGCTTTGCACCATGAAGAGAAAACGGCAGCAGGGAAAAGTCAGCCGGGCTAACGTGAGGCGGCGTGTGGCTGGGCGCTGGGGACATCTGGGAGGGCGAGGGGGCTGATGGCTGCTGCCTCTTAGTTGCAGAGCCGGCGAGCGGAGGCGAAGACAACAGCCGCCGGCTCTCTCCCTCCACTCTCTCCAGCTCTCTCACTTTCTTTTTCTCTCTGTTGCCGGCATCGTGAACGAGAGAGAAAGAGAGAGAGAGAAAAAGGAGGGGAGAGAGAATGAGAGAGAAAGAAAGCAAGAGAAAGAGGGAAAGAGAGGGGGAAAGGAGGGAGAGGGAAAGACATAGAGGGAGGGAAGGAGGGAGAGAGAAAGAGAGCAAAAAAGAGAGGAAGAAAGAAAGAAAGAGGTATGGAGAGAGAGAAAGAAGGGAAGGAAGGGAGAGAAAGAGGGAGGGAGAAATAGAGTGAAATGGAGGAAGAGATTTTTTTTTGTCCCCGCCCCCCCCCCCCTCAGTGTTCCCCAGAATTTTGAAAATATGAATAATGTGCCGCGGCTCAAAAAAGGTTGGGAAACACTGTCTTAGACGACCCCTGTGAAATGGTCATTCGTCCCCCAAAGGGGTCCCGACCCCCAGGTTGAGAACCACTGTTCTAGATGGTCACAGCAGCAATGTTCTGTGCTATTTATTATCCTTTCTTCAGCTTCCTGTTTTCTGCACAGGTATGAAACTTGCTTCAAAGATCACTATTTCCTGATAGATATTTTGATCATGAACTCATTATACTACTTCAATAGTTAGCCAGGACTGTGTCTCTGAACTAAGAACGTCTTGCTTTCAAATTCTACTACAGTGCACATTGTCACTTACTGATTTATATGCAGCTTCTTGTTGTCTTCTTAGGCTACGGACTAGACAGTATCCATGAATCAAGCGATCCAAGAGAAGCTGTAAACAAAGCTGAGGCAATATTCATTGGTAAATATTAACCTCTTGAAAGAATTTGCACAAATTGTCTTCCTGATAAGCCTATGCTAAGGTACAAAAAGGCAAAGGTAGTACGGTAGTAAAGAGACTTCTTAACTGTAATTCTGCTTTTTAAGTGTTATGGCAGAAACATAGGCTTTTCAGAATGGTTCAGGAGTCCTTAACATTGGTTTTTAGTTCATGTGTATCTACAAACAGTGCTTTAGTGCTTTAACAACTAAAAGTTGTATTTAAGTAATAGTATTATAGTTGGTCAAGTGTATTACACTGGTCTTTTTAGCATAGATCCATGTTGGCGAACCTATGGCACAAGTGGCACATGGTGTTGTACATACACCTGATCAGTTGGAGGATGATAAAGATATTGAGGACTCTGATTCAGATAGTGTTTATGAATTAGTGGGGGACCCGGGGTTACAGGTAGTAGAACTGGTGGGAGGCCAGCCACAGGATGGGGCTATGAGTTCAGGATCTAGCGATGGAGAATCAGACGCTCGCTGGGTTAACCCTAAATTCAGAAGGGCCCAAAAACATAGAGAACAGAGGTCTGGAAGAAGATATTAAGGAGAGGAATAGGTTAAATACTGTAGTGATGTATTTGGCATGTCAGGGGGTCAGTGGAGAAGAAGGGTGGAGTTTCAACGTTGCCGAAGGCAAAATGGATGTGTTTTTTGCCGCGCTAAAGGAAGCAAAAGTATTCTGTGTTGTTAACAGTCAGTTCTGTTGTTTTTCAAAGTCATGCTGTTAGGAAAATAAATCTTGTTAAGTGGAGCAGGAGAAGGAATGTGAGGAATGCAGCTAAGAGAGATAAGGACCAGTGCCTGTATGTTTGAATTACAGGAGAGCAGAGAAATAAATGGAGTTTCTTTATTCATGAAATGATGCATTTAATAAGAGTTATTTGTAATTGCTAAATTTCTACCAGAAACCAGAACACATGGAGCCATATCTGAAGGCACGCGAGACGTTGTCCTATGTCAGCAAGTACGTATGTGCCTGCTGGCTAGCTGATTTTTGGTTGCTTTTGATCTCCCCAGGCTTCAGGAAAACTTCTTGAAGCCTGGGGATGGCAAAAAACAGGCCAACTGGAAGTTGTTTCTGAACTTCCGGTTGGGCCATTTTTCGATCTCCCCGGGTTTCAGGAGGCTTTCCTAAACGCTGGGGACAGCGAAAAACAGGCCTACCGGAAGTCTGGAAATTTCAGTGAGGTTTGAGCGCAGGGGGCAGTGCATGTGTGTTGGGGAGGGCATTGCATTGTGGGTGTGGGCATACGTGATCATGCCATCACTTGTATGTGCAGCCTTTTGGCACTCAAGCAAAAAAGGTTTGCCATTACTGGCATAGACGAATCTACATCAGGAAAAAGGAACTTATTTTGGCTACAAACCATCTGATTCTGAACATATATTAATGATCACATAGAGTCAACTCACATATGATCCTTCTTTCACATTGATAACATTCACATACTGGACTCTCCATGTAGCAAAAACGTTTTGATTCTATTCCAGAAATGATCAGGAATTACCAGTGAAGGGCTACCAAAATTTTTACTACCATATTGTGGGCATGGCTGCTCCATATTTATTTTCCCCACTCCCTTCTTTCTATCTGAAGTAGCTATACCACCTCTGCTACTTATCTTCTTGCACTTTCTTTCTCCTTTTCTATCTCCCTCTCTTCCTCCTTTCTTCCCTCTCTTCCTCCCCTTCCACTCTCCTTTCTCTCACTCTTTCCTATTTCCTCCTACATCCTCTAAGTCAGTGTTTTTCAACCAGGGTTCCGCAGAACCCGAAGGTTCCACAAGGGCCAGCTAGGAGTTCCGCAACTGCCGCAGCCACCAAGCAGGAAGAGGAATGACAGAGGCGGCGGTGTTAGCGCCAACAGCAGCAGCACCACCCCTCTAGCCCCTCACTGCAGCAGTGGGGCTGCAGTGGCAGGAGGAGGAGGCAGGAGCAGTTGCCTCTCCAGCACTTCTGACGCAGAGCTTCCCAGTCCAGGGCCGAGGCGGGCAAGGCGTCTCAAGGTTCTCTCCTGCTCATCCTCACGCCTCCTTCCCGCGCCTGCGTACATGCCGTCACGCTCAGCCAAGCGGCCAACTCGTTATCTCCCTACTACTTCCCTCACGCTCGGGGCCTGAATGGACAGGAGGAGCGGAAGGTGTCCGCTCCAGCTTTTCCTTCACTTCGACCCTCCAACCGGGCCCTGCAGCCACCAAAAAATGGGGAGGGAAAGCGGGTGGAATGGAGCAAATGGCCACCATTTATTGCCTCACTCAGGCCCAAAACTCCCGGCCTCTCTCTCTCTCTCTCTCTATCTCTATCACACACCCTCTCTCTGCTACTCTGCAGCCACGGATCCCAACGTGGTAGCAGCACTTGCTGATTCTGCCTCCATCCTCTAAGTCTGCATTACTATTAGTCTTCTCATCATTCCTATCACCAATCTTGCACTTATGACTAAGACTGTAACTTGTTGCTTGTATCCTTATGATTTATATTGATTGTTTCTTGATTGCTTATTTGACCCCTATGACAATCATTAAGTGTTGTACCTCATGATTCTTGACAAATATATATTTTTCTTTTATATACACTGAGAGCACCAAAGACAAATTCCTTGTGTGTCCAATCACACTTGGCCAATAAAGAATTCTATTTCAACTTCAGGATGTACAGCTTAATGCAGTGTTTTTCAACCAGGGTTCCGCCAGAAATCTAATGACACCAAAGGGTTCCCCTGAAGAAAAAATGTTGAAAATCACTGCTCTAAGTCCTTCCCTAAGTGGATATTTCTAATTCTGTTAAACAAACTGAAAACTCTTTCTCAGTTTTTACCGTTTATAGCCATAATCCTAAATATTTATTTCTGCATCTATTTTATTATGTTTTAACGGAGGGGGGCGGCATACAAATCCAATAAATAAATAAATAAATATTGTGGACTCGAATAAGAACAATAAAGTTCTTTCTCTTTTTGTAGGTGGTGGCAATACCTTCCGTCTTTTGAAAGCTCTGTATGACAATGATTTGATACGGCCAATCAGAAAACGAGTTCTTGAGGTAGTGTAACTCAGTAGTTAAGTAATTCTGAAACAAATGTTCGGTACTTGCTCAGAAATTGTAGCTGTATTTTTAAAAGATGCTGTGTAAAGCTCTCTTTGTAAGTATTATGTTTTTTTTCTGAGTTAAGCATCCAGAGGTATTCCTCAATTTGCCAGGGAGTGTTCAAGATGGCTTATCCAAGCTGTATGCCAAGGAGACGCTGCTCTTTTAGTGCTTACTTGAAGATCATGTTTTGCTAGGCCAAGTACATGGAATGACACTGGGTATGACATTGGAATAAGGGCATGAAACTGAATAGGAAAATACCAATCTGTTCCACTGATGGCGAACCTTTTTTGGCTCGGGTGCCAAAAGGGCGTGTGCAAACGCGATAGCACTTGTGCATGTGCCCATACCCATAATTCCGTGCCCTTCCCCTTGCGCATGCACACAACCTCTCATGCTGCCTCCCCAAGAATACCTCTGGACACATGCACACAACCCCCCACACGGCCACCTCGCGCATGCGCACAGGCCTCACTGAAGCTTCCAGATGTCTAGTAGGCTCGTCGGGCTGTTTTCCACTATCCCCAGAGTTCAGGAAAGCCTCCTAAAGCCTGGGGATGGCGAAAACCACCAAACAGGCAAAACGGAAGTTCAGAAACGAACTTCTTTGGTTTCAAAGGCGTGAAAAATCAACAAACAAAATCCAGAAAACAGCAACACACGATTCCTGAAGAACTGCGATCAGATACTTTTCCACAACAGCAAAACCCACATGCTGCTATTTATAGCAGCAGCCCTAATTACTGGAGCCCCACCCAAACACGGGTGGCCACTCTTATCTCCTGCAATATGTCCTTACTTGGTCTCTTCTACGCATAATTCTGCGCTTGCATGGGTCCAAGACGTCTTCATCCGAATCAATGGAAGATAATGGAGATTGACTGCCTGGGCTGTGTGCCAAGCCCCCCTCTTCCAAGTCACTCCCACCTTCTTCTTCGTCCGAGGAAACTAAACTCTGAATTGACTCTGTCAGCAATAACACAGGCCTATGACATGTTGAAGTTTCCCCTGCATCCACCTCCACATTCCCTGGAACAGGAGCTGGGCCAGAGCTAACCACCGCAACAACAATTATTATTATTATTATTATTATTATTATTATTATTATTATTATTATTATTATTATTTATTAGATTTGTATGCCACCCCTCTCCGGAGACTCAGAGCGGCTAAAACTACTTCTGTAGTTTTTATACAATTTCTGTCTTAAGAGCCAGTCCCTGACTCCAAACATTCACCACATGGAATGTTCATCCTTTGATAGCTCTACAGAGAAAATGCTCTGCAAAATGCTAATGCATTTTTGGTAAAGCACTTCTAAAACAAAGATGAAGTAGGAGAATGGAGTCCTGCTTCCCCGTCCTCCCCCCCAAATTAAACCTTGTAATAACAGCATACATTAGATCAGGGGTGCCAAACTCACAGCCCGTGGGCCGGATACATCACACACTGGCCACGCCCACCCCCCTTGTTTAGGGCAGGGGAGGGGAAATAACAACATGTCACATAATGACAATATGATGATGCAAGTTTGACAACCCTGCATTATATTGAGTGCATGTTTAGCACAGAACAGTCAGCATTAGCGTTAGGTCCCACCAGATATTTAAAGGCAGAGTTAAAATTATAACAAAAAAAGAGCCAAGATCATACACAAGAAACTTCCCTTTTATTAAAAGCTCCCACTACAAAGAAACAGAGATGTAGAAAGGTGTTGGCATTCCTGTGAAATTTTAACAATTTGAGGTAGTTTCAGTAACTTTGGGAGCCATGTTTTGAGCCAGCTGTGCTGGATCATAGTGAAAAGGTCTACATCTGTTTATTGAAATGGTCTTCCCTGCAGTTTCTAAAAGCATGGAGAGCAAACTGTGGCTTTAATTGCATTGTGTCTTATTAAACAGTAAATATGCATCTACCTTCCCCATAAGCTGAAGAAGAAAACTGATGCTGTTTGAACTTGCCTGCTTTGGTTAAGTTCATCAGTTGGAACATTGATAGAAAGTATAGCTGCTTTCCCTACTGTCCTCTTACCTACTCCCTCAATATCTACTCAATATTTCAATATTTCTAGTAGGATGCTGGGTAGTATTAATCTGTTGTAGTGCCACTCATCTGGAGATTACTGTTTTGGGATAATCTTCTGTACTTGTAATGATTCACACTACATGCTCAATTTAAGAGAGAATTAGACTATTCAAACCATCTTCAGATGTTTTTGTTCTAGTCAAAATTTTTATAAGCACTAAATGTTGCTCTATTATTGTATTTCATGTTTTTTACAGGATGGCATCCCATACATTGGATCCAGCGCAGGAACCAACGTAGCAACCATCAGCATCAACACAACTAATGATATGCCAATTGTGTATCCGCCTTCTTTGACAGCTCTCCAATTGGTTCCTTTCAATATCAACCCACATTACTTGGACCCAGATGTTAAGAGCACTCATATGGGGGTAAATAACCAGTCTGTTAAGAGCTTTCTAGCACTTATTGGCAATGCTTAGGAGAGCATGATGGAACTATATTATCCCCATGTTCTTTGCATGGGTATGAACACATTACTATTATTGGTGAAGCCAAGGTCTTTGAATGAGATGGGAGGCATTAATGATTGAATCCAGAGTTTACCATACATTAAAAAACAGAACTTTGGGTTGCAGTCATTAGAAAATAGAACTGAGAAACGGTGGGAAGTCCATTTATTATTACCAGTATCTATATAAATACTATTTGGTATCTTAATTCACAATTTAAATTGCAACTACCTTGGTAACTGAATAGGCATGGTATACTAAGTTGTAACTGTCTAATTTTGGCTTAGCCAGAGTATAGCCAGTTGTAGGAAACCTGAAGACATCCAGAGGGACATTTCCCATGGACATGGGAGTGAGTATATGAAGGTACTTCATATTTTAGATAGAGGTTGAGTGCTTAAAAAAATCTAGGAAAACAAAAGTTTCTCCTCCCTCTTTTAAGTATACAAACTATAATGTAGGTTTTAATTTAAAATAATATATCTATTTAAAATACTAACTGTAGCTTTAGATGGAATCTGTGAATGGCATCTTAGTAATATTTATTAGTAATCTGTTAAAAAGGGTTGGGTTTGCAAGTCTTCGGAGAGGGGTGGCATACAAATCTAAATAATAATAACAACAACAACAACAACAACAACAATAATAATAATAAATAAATAAATATAAAAAACAAGCTAACAATGAATATTTGGTTGTATATTGAAATACTATAGCTTTAAGAGCTAGTGTTGCAAATTTCCATGAGGGGGAGCCAGAAAGCGATTCTCAACCTCTCTTCTCTCTGTTCTTTCTGCTGATTCACTGTGACTGATGTAGTTAGCTCTGTGTGTTCTATGGCAGTTTAATGTATTTGTAAGTTGTAATGCATGTTTGATATGTAAGACAAAGACAGGCTTGTAATATTATTATTGTATTGAGAGATATTGACTGATTTGAATGTGAATGGCCGGACTGTTTAACTTGACTCTGCTATTTCTAAACGAAACACTATTTTATAAACTTTATCTGTCTTGTATGACTGACTAATTACTCATATTTCCTGGCTATCTGCTGGAATCCGACGTTTCCCTCTGTGCATGTCCTTGATAACTCAAGGATTCAGTTCACTCCTTAACAATTCTGTTAGTACAAGGAGACAAAACTGATTAGGGATTTTTGAGAGCCAAACTGGAGCCCATGCAAGTTTACATAGGGGATGGCTTTCGTTTTTTACACTATTTTATTTATTGATTTTATTTTATTTTATTTTATTTATTTTAATTAATTAATTAATTAATTTGATTTGATTTGATTTGATTTGATTTGTATGCTGCTCCTCTCCGTAGACTATCCTTTTGACATCATGCTTGCTTTGGAGCAGTGATGGCCAACCTATGGCACATGTGCAACAGGCAATACGTGGAGCCATATCTGAGGGCACACAAGGTGTTGCCCTATGTCAGCTCCAGTTTGCCCGCCAACTGATTTTTGGTCTTCTTTTCGATCATTTTCACCCTCCCCAGGCTTCAGGAAAGTCTCCTAAAGCCTGGGGACAGCAAACAATGGCCCAACAGGCCAACCAGAAGTTCATTAGTGTGCATCACCTCCACCCTCCTTGTTGCTGTCAAGGGTTTTCAGGAACCTCTTGGCTTTGGATAGTTGCAGCCAGGCCTTGCACAACCTTGGCCCATTTCTTCTGCAGCTGGCAAGTCTTTCCTGAAGGCCTCTACAGGCGACAACAGAGCTCCAGGTCAATCCAGAGCTCTGTTATCGGCTAGAAAGGCCTTCAGAAAAAGTAAAGGCCTCTGCAGCTGATAACAGAGCTCCGGATCAATCTGGAGCTTTGTTATCGGCTACAGAGGCCTTCAGGAAAGTTTGCCAGCTGCAGAAGTAATGGACCGAGATGTGCGAGGCCTGGCTGCAACTATGCAAAGCCAAGAGGTTCCTGATTGTAACTATCTGAAGGTGAGTAGTAGGGCAGCTCCACTTTCATTTTGTTTCCGAACTTTTGTTTGGTCCGTTGGGTCATTTGTCGCTGTTCCCAGGCTTCAGGAGGCTTTCCTGAACCCTGAAGAAAGTGAAAAACAGCCTAACGGGCCTAACAGAAATCCGGAGGCTTCAGTGAGGCCTGTGCACCTGCACCAGGAGGGCAGCGTGGGGGTTGTGCGCATGCATGGGTGGGGGAGAGCATTGTATTATGGGTGTGGGCATGCATGGGCACACGTACACCCTTTTAGTACCCGAGCCAGAAAAGATTCTCCATCACTGCTTACGTTTTGTGATCTCTTCCTAACACCTGAAAGTGCTGTATTATTATTCTAGGAAACTCGTGAAAAAAGGATTATGCAGTACCACGAAGAACCAGAGACACCTCCAGTATTAGTGAGTAATTCATGGTGTGGGGGAGTGGGAGTGGGTTCCCTCCCCTCCTGATTAATTTGATCGCTCTAAAGAATATATGCTAAAGCCAGATACACTTTAAAAATGCTAAAATTGCTGATCCCTAAACTGACCAAAAATATGAAGTGAATCATGACGCAATGGTCTCTAGCTGCAATTCTGAATCTAGGTTCACAAACCTTCTTCAATCTGCTAATCTGCAGATATTTGGAATTTTACCTCTCCAAATTTAAATAGCAATAGCAGTTTTATACCACAGTTTTATACCCCCAAAATCTGAATCCTCATTTTACCGACCTCGGAAGGATGGAAGGCTGAGTGAACCTTGAGCCCGTCAGGATTGAACTGCTGGCAGTTGGCAGAATTAGCCTACAATACTGCATTCCAATCACTGAGTCACCACGGCTCTTAATAGCAAAATAGAACTTGTCTACAACGCTTCAAGAAGTCCTTGTCCAAAACATAAATATTTATGTAGAATTTTGAATATGACTGTAGGGCTTCATACTACATGCTAAATGTTAGCTTTCCGTGAGCTACCTATTCCACCAAAGCCATAATTTATTTCTTTAATATTTTTTTATTAATCTAACCATTCTGGTTTATAAATAAGGACTTATGGCTCAATATGTTCTTGGAAGTATTTGGTAAACTTTGATCTTGGTTGTTTTCTTACAGGGGTTTCATTACCCAAACTAGGTAAACTAGGTAATCAGTGCTAGTCCTCTTTATGTTAACTAATTTGGGTATTGAGAGCACCAAGGACCCATTATTACAACCCTGAGATACAAATATTCTCCTTTATTGATATTAATATACTGTATTTGGGGAAGCAAACTACAGCTTAACAGAATGTGTGTGAATTAATTCAAGAATGGCAAGCGGCTTCCCATTGTTTTTAACAAAGGCATTCCACAGTCCTACCAAGAGTATGTGATTCAGACTGAGATACACTACATCCCAAGTAACTGCTGTGCTGCTGATCCTTCACATTCCTTCCTGAGAAGAATCAAACATTTCAGTTCACGTAGTTAATCTGGTGTGTTGAAAATACAAGCGGACTGATTCTGAGCTGAGATTCAACCTGTGTCATAATGTTCACACCACACTCCCTCAGTCAATGGTAGTCACAAACACAACTGGCTCTGCCTGAACTTTTCAAGGTGAGTTTGCTTGTTGTTCCCCTGTATTAAACAAAACACATTTTGGTCCTTATTCGTCAAGGGCTTACGTGAAGGATCGTTGCTGCTCGTGGAAGAAAACAAAGCTACCCTGCATGGGAAAACTGGGGCTCGGCTATTCATGAGGTAAAAACCTGTTCTGTACCTTTACTTCAAATCCAGAGACTAAGCATGATCTGAAAAAAGGCAGTCCAACACATTTTGCTTTTATTTGTAATCTGAAACTGGCCTTATTTGCAAGTCTTTAGTGAAACTCATATAAATTTTCCGGCACTTATCTTTCCAAGGAGTATCCCTCTTAATGCTTTACCTTTCAGACAGACTAAGCTGCATCTTGTTCATTGTTCTCTCTGCCTAAAGGCATCCCACTTACATTGGTAAATAAGAGGATTTGCTCCCTCCTCATCCTTTTCACTGAACCATTTAGATTCAGTATCCTTACTTGTCCAGTCTCAACTTCTTGGTTTCCATGTGCACACAGTATTTGAGGAAGCTCCAGGAGTCTCTCAAGTGAAATCATCACATAAGACTTCAATAGCAGTTGAGATTTTTTCTTAATGAGCAATATTCACATGCTACTTAATTTTAACATAACGATTGCTGTTGGAGGACTTGTGATAGGAATGTATGTGTACAAGTGATAGAGGTTTTATGTTCACTAAACATTGTCCAGTAGTATATAACAGGTGAATTGTCAGAAATGTCAGTGAAACTAGTAGTGATTTCCAACACTGCATTCCTAAACTTGTAATTTATTCAAATGTTGTCTTTCTGTGCAGAGGAAGTGCCCCAACAGAACATGAGGATGGGACAGATTTCAGTTTCCTGTTAACCAAGTGCTTCAAGATAGTGTAATTATTTTCCAAGAATCCTCTCCTATGCAGAATTGTGCTTCCCAAAAGAGCTAGGGGAAAAAATGGCATGTATTAGAAGGCCTGGGAATAGGCTGTCATACTGATCGGCAGTCTTTTGCAACGGAACAAATGAGTTCGGAGAAATACTAATAAAGGGTTATTATAAATGAAGAGCTGCAATATTTTCCTTTTATTAAGGAAATATTTATGGACGGACAGGTTCCCCAATCTGAGGTTCTAGTGTTAGTGAGCCTCAAGTCTGGTGTTTTCAAAGCATAACTTAAGACATTAACAGACTGAATAAAGGGCAGATTGGATAAATAAATAGTTCAAACTATAAGGGACTTACTTTCAAATCTATATCTGAGGATCTGAGAGGGTTATTTTCCTAAAGACAATAATAGCAACATTTCAGCCCTCTTTCAACTCCAGCTCCATTTCTTCTCTATTGTAACTTCAAGTATTTTAAAGAGCTTTAATTCGGTCTGTAGTAGCAATTCTGATATATGAAGGGGAAAAAATTGTCAGGGGCTAAATTGTCTCCTTGTTTAACAGATTGCAAGATAGGATTTTGGGATCATTGTTCTAAGAACTCCTTTGCTAAAAACCAATAAGAGAAATTTCAGGTCCAAGATAAATGTCAATGGCTAACAAAAACAATATAAAAATGTCAATGCAGTAGAATTGCATTTGGGTTATTATGTAATGGTAATGTGCAAACACTAAGTTTATGTTGCAGTCCTTGAGGACCTTAGATAGGCATATAAATAAGAATTGAACAAGGGAAAAGTACAGAGTAAGTAGAAGGATAAAAATTAATTAAAGGCCCTGGAAGAGTCCAAGAACGTGTGTTGTGGTGTGACTGTTAAAGCCCCATTATGTAAATCTTTCAGATTTTCTCCTTACCTAAAATATGTACTCAAAAACAACTGGGGTAAAAGCTGTTTTAAATCAGAGTGGTATGGGAATATTATGTAAAGCTAATTCAACCTGTTTGAAGTGTCCTTAGTTATATAAATCTGGATTTATTCCCAATCAATGTATTTGATGACCAATACCAGTTAAAGAACTGGCAGCTGGGATTTCACATTGTTAGGTTATATAGTAATAATTTCTTAAATTTGTATGCAGTCTGACTCCAAACAATTCTGAGTGGCTTTTGTACCTTTGTAAATGAAATACAATACTTTACAGAGGTGTCATGATAGGTGGACAATCCCCTCCCCAACACCAACTGCTGACTTTTTAAATGAAACCCATGAGCTTGTGTTTAATGATATTCATTTTTTTGTTGTTTAAATATAAAAGGTGTCCTAACTTTTTGAAGTCATTCATTACAGCAAAATGATTTTTCTGAAATGAACATTTCCTAAACATATCCAGCAATGAACACAACTAGATTTATTTTCCCTCCAATGTCCTTGAGAGTTTCCATAGTGTGAGTTGATGGCAAAAGATATGGCTTACAATTGAGGAGATGTAAGGGGTCCATAAGGATTGTTCATACCTTCCAAAACCCCTGCTCTCTGCTATTACGCTTAGGGTAGGTTCCAGTTTTCTTTGCTGCTGGTTCGCTCAGGGACATGAACAGTACTTTAAAAAAGCTGAAAACAAGATGGCATTGCCTATGGCGCCACTGAGAGAACTGGCTCGGGGGCGTAGCAGGCCTGGGTTGCTCCTGGTTCTAGCGACCCAGGCTGCCAAGTTACTACCGGATCTATAGAACTGGTCTGAAGCGACCTCTTGATTGCTCACCTATTATTCCATGAAGGAATGGGAGGAGAGACAATGACTTCCCAAACTTGTTGAATGAAAACATCTGGCTACTGACACCTGCACAGTGATTTGGCTCCACCTTCCCAGTTGAAAACATTCCAGGTTTGTTTTTTAAAGATAATTATAGGATCAGAATGTGCTTTTAGAAGGCACAATTTGATTTCCTGCCTAAAATTAGTATTTTCTGTAAATTTATTTATTTATTTATTTATTTATTTATTTATTTATTTATTTATTTATTTATTAATCAGATTTGTATGCCGCCCCTCTCCGCAGACTCGGGGCGGCTCACAGAAATAACAATACAATGTAAACAAATCTAATATTTAAGTTAATTTAAAACCCCAATTTAGAAACCAATCATACATACTAACATACCATGCATACATTTTATAAGCCTAGGGGGAGGGAGAGTCTCAATTCCCCTATGCCTGACGACAGAGGTGGGTTTTAAGGAGTTTATGAAAGGCAAGCTTTGCTTTACTTTAAAGGAGTCTATGAAGCACAGTAAAAACGTACAAATTAAGCATCTTTTTCAGGCAAGGGAAAGACCGCACCCATCTAGTCATGCTCCGGTCTCACCATCGAACATGCTCAGAACTTCAACCTTTGAATTTATTTTCTCAGGAGAATGAGTGGTACCGGCTATAAATTCCATATGGACACCTGCATTCCGCCCATGAGGCTGTATCTGGCTCATGGTGCTGTATTTTGGGAAATAGGAAACAATTCTATCATTCATTAGGAGGCTAGTCATAGGTCCATTTTTAAATTTTAATTGGCTTCAAACCTAGTTATGTACAAAGCTAATTTGACAATAATTTTATGTACAAAGTATGCAAGCATTTTAAAAAGGTTTAAGTTACAAATCTGTATATCCTACAAAGTGCAATTTTAAAACATTTCTCACCATGCTGTACAGAAACCAGTTCACTGTTAGCTAATATACATACATACATACAAGCTTAAAATTATTAAACATTAATAATTGGAACATTAATACAAATAGAAGATTATTTAACCTTAGAAGCACCAGAAATAAAGAAAAGATATTGCACAAAAGATTGAGAGATAGGTTTTAACATTCTATGATGGCTAGGTGAAATTTAATTCTATCAAAATACTTCCATCTAAAATTTGAAGGCATTTTTGGCATTTGAAGTCAAGATTGCACTATTAGAATAATCAGCATTAGATTATCATTTGCCCTTATGTACAGAAGGCTTCGTGTTCTTTTTACTTTTAAATGTGATGTTTTAAGCAAATGCAGAGGCACAGGTTAGGTGTAACGCTGAACTTCGTAAAAGAAAAATTGTTTGGTGCCAGCACAATTTCCAAAGCCAGTTCTTAATTAATGGAGGCCTTTGTGGCACTTTCTCTCTCTCTTTTGTAGTATCAAATCAGGCAAACTTCATGCCTACTAATATATGCATTTTTGATAGCAAAATGAAAACTACAGACATTTTTCTAAAGTGGGTCATTCTGCTCTCAGTTAGGGTTAGCAACCTATGATGGTGAATTTCACTGGCATGTAAATGAATATAGATGTACATAGATAGCTATGCCTGCCACTGAAACAATATGGAGCACTGAGAAGTGCTATCCTTATCTGACTGATCTGAATGTAAGCACAATCCTGAAAATACTGAGCAAATATTGAGACTGGGTGGTTGTTTTTTGAAAAAGCCCAATTAAAATACTGAGAAATAGTAACATGATGCTTTGTGTCAATAAGTCTCTTCCTTGATGCTTGTTTATATTCAGAAAACTTCCAAATAACTAACCAATTTTCTTTTCAGACCATTCCATCATCTACTCTGACCACCATCCAAGTCTGCTTGATTTCAGTGAGATATATCAAAATTCTATTAGCCTGAGCCTAATGCTTTCAGTGTAGCCTTCAGAAATACAGCTGTTAAAAGACTGAGTATGAACATTTTTTTCTTTTTTGCAAAAGCCCATTCAAAGAAGATAAAACAGTATTTGTTTGCTGAGTAATGCAGAAAAAGCAATATCAAGCATGACAATTTCACTTTCTGAAAAGCAAACTGCTGTGCAAAATTTTAAACCAAGCACAATTTTACATTCTTAATGTGAATTTTCCATGCCATCTTTTCACCTTATAGTGTTCCTGCACTTTTCTGATATTCAAATGTATGACACCGGTAAGAAAACATTAAAAGTGTTCAGAATTCATATACTAAAGGTTTCTTTTTCTAAAGACAGCCAAGGTAGCTAGCATCCATCCATGTAGTCACCAAGTATCTAACCCAATTTAGAGGCGCCAGTGGGGACACCAGTCAGAAGAATAACACAGAAAGCATATGTATAAGTTTTCAGATTTAAGTCCACAAATCAATCATTCCTGCCATGGTCTGTTACTAGGCTTGACTCCTTGGAAGTAGGGAGACAACTAGACATGAGTATTGCAGACCCCTGCTCCCAACAGTGTATTTGGTCTAAGATCAGAGATGGGAAATTGATTGATTGATTGATTGATTCTGGGGCCCTCACTTATATGCAATGGAAAATCAATTCTGCAGTATCTTTAGAAGCAAAATGAATTTGTATTATACTGTTTTAGTACTCCATTGAATCTATTTTAGTGTTAATTCCCTCAAACAACATTTTGCAAAAAGCAAATATTAATTTGCATTATTTTTGGTTGTCATTTTCCATACGATTATGCCGAATGACCACCAAAAATAATGCAAATATTTGATTTTTGTAAAATGTTTGAGAAATAACGTCTGATATTTCGTCTCATATATTTTTGTTACAACAGATATTAAATCCATTTTGAGACACTTTTCACATCCTAAAAAAAGTACATGAATAAATACATAAAATACAGTTATTAAAACAGGAATTAAAATTACTAAAATAATTGTCAGTTATTCTTAGCCTTATATAGGAAAGAGCCCAGAACTCTTTCAAGTCAATATTTTGCACATCTTAAATAAATAAATAATCATAGCATATATAGAAAATATATTTGGATGGTTTCTGCTACCTGATTTTAATTTAAAAAAAAACATTTAAAAATGTTGTTACCCTACCCTTTTTGGATATACCCTAACATTTCATTTTTTTAAATTATAAATTATCTTCAAGAAATTAAAATGTTCTGCCGGCTCTGGTAAATAGCGGAAATTTCTAGCAAGAGGCCTTTTGACGCTCATGTTAGAGAGCTTTATATAGAAAATATCCATTATTTTCCTGGAATTGGCTTGAAATCTTGAAATCTCTCTGAAATTTTAAACATATTTCAAAATATACACATATCAAATATACAACTGCAAATCCATTAATATAATGCCCTAGAATATCCTTCACATGCAGTCCCATATTTAAGTATAGCATCTACATGCTTTTACAGAAATGGTTCAGTCTGCAACATTGATTAATAATCCTTCAGTTTTTAAATTCTCATACAAACCAACGTCACATCAAAAACATCAAACACTTTGTGATTATCTTTGGTAATGCTAATTTTTTCCATTCCAACTTTCTCATACATCTTTTAACATACCGTATTTTGAATTTCAGTCTTATGTCACTTTTCTTTAGACTCTTCTATCCAATCTGTAAGACTGTCAAAAAAGTCAGGTCATCTTTCAGGAGAGCTCCTGGTGACTTCATAGATACATCCATATCACTTTCTTCGCAACAATACAGAACTAGCTTGCAGTCCCCTTCTTCTGCGCTGTGCTTTCAACTTCTTTATCTACCTCACATCTCTGGAATTCCCACAGGCTCTTCCATCTATGTACTAAACAGTCCAGACTCTGCTTAACTTTAAGATTCACCCCAAATCTGTGCTTACTGCCCACAATTATTTTACGCCAAAGATTAGTAAAATATAACATTTTTCCAGAACATTCTATATATGTCTCCTTAAATATTAGTCCCATTAATTTCAATTAGTCTTATCCAAGGAAAAGATTGAAGACTATTGAAAGATATTTAAACACATATGCATCTATGCAGAATAAAAGACAATATACAGTCTTTGAAGAAATAACAATAAAAACTAATGAATTTTGTATCAGCGATAAAATCTGCAAAATTTCAACCCAATATTAAGGATTAACTTCATGTTTTCTTGTGTTTCTTTTGTACAATTCATCAACTTTTGAGCCTCAAAGAACCAGGAGAAAGTTATAAATCCACCTCGATAAGGTTATACGGCACACTGGAATATTCATGTACTCTGTTCAAGCCTGCATTTTTTCTTACAACAGTGAACAAAAAAACCCACAAAAAGGTATTATAACAAAAAGATGTTCTTTGCTTGGGGAATCAGGACATTCTCACTCAAAGATTTTGCAACCAAGGCTAAAATTGCATAATTTCCCCATTACACAATTGCCTATACAGTATTTAACATCCAATTTGTTTAAAAAATAAACCCTCAGTTAGGATTACAATTCACATTGTGCAAAATAAAACCTAGAGAAATATAGAGAAGATATATGTTATATTTATAGCATGTCTCATATGCATTCCCCAGCACTGATATAATTCTTGGTGTTAAGAAATGTTATTATACCATAACTCTGCAGATGAAGATTTCTTCCCATTATAAAAATGACTGCAATTAACAGCAGTAGCTTTTTCAGATATGTGAGATGAGATTCAATCATGTGCATGTACACTGGCCCTTAAAGAACCAAACAAAACTGCTAAGCTACCATCTTCTGACTGAAAGAACTATCTGGCCCTATTTATGGCATCTCCCTCTCCCCATTATTGCAAATGTAAAATCAGGAGGACTATCCTAATGTTTTGTGCATGGAGTACATTAATGTTTTAATACTCTAACATTTAGCAGCAAAAATGGTTTCACTTACCATTTAATAATGCTGAATCAGATACCCTAAAGGATGAAGTCTCTGTGCTTAATCCCACAAAATTAAGAACTCATCCGTTAAGAACTCAATTCTATTATTTTTTGTCACTATGTTCATATATTAACCATTCAACTTGCACCTTCAAGCTGTTCAAAAAATTCACTTTCAGAAAGCTGACTTCTGATTAGAGCAACTTACACTGAGAGCCATCCATTTCCCCCTTTAAATAGGTGAGTTTAAATAAAATTCTCATTCCAAAAACTAAAAAGGCATTGGAATTTTAAAAAATAATTGTTTTGTTAATTTCATATAGTTAAATACTTTAGAAAGACATTAACCAAGATCCAAAAAACTCCTTTTGTCAAGGAGGACTTAAAAACTAGATCTCTAATTTTTATTTTTATTTTTTTTGCATGACAGCAACTATCTTGCCAATGGCCAAGGTCACTTTGAACACAAATTGTGAGTTCTATTATGGCAAAACAGCAGCAGGTTATGTAAAGGAGGGTACAGAATAATGTGATAATGGAGAGCCACAAATTACTGATTTTGACATTTATGTCCAACTATCAGTAATTATAAGCAAACTTAGTGACTGTCAAATACTTTACATTGCTGATAGTCATTAAATTTACCCCAGTGTGTTGGCTTTCTCGTGTCAGTTAAATTTTCAACATTTACTTTAAAATACACACACATATACATCCATACTATCTATCTATCTATCTATCTATCTATCTATCTATCTATCTATCTATCTATCTATCTATCTATCTATCTATCAACTATCTATCTTTCTATATCTATCTATCCAGCCAGCTATCCTTACAATGTGTTTAAAAAGGACTGAATTAGCTTATTGCTTCTACTTAGCACAAAAAACAATAGATGTTGTATCTACTATGCATATGTGCCTGTGGAAATTGTGCTGTAGTTGCAACATAACTGAGAAAGTTGGGAGGTATGATTGGAAGATTAAACAAAAATGTATGAATCCCAAGAGATGATAGGAGCAGATATCACATGGAATCTTGAGTATTATATTCAGTTTCTCCAGATGAAATCTGACTGATCCGTTTGCTTGAACCCCACAATTTTCGGGAGAGTTGGCCAGCACGCATCTGTTTAAAGTAAGCCAGAGACACAAAAAGGAAGGGGAAAGTGGGATAAGGGGGATAAATTAAATAAAAACTTCAGATGATTCTACAGAAGCGCAGACAGCAAAAGACAGAGCACATATACGCAGCACAATGGCAATTTATTTCTAAAATATTTCAATGTTTGGACAATCCTAGGGAAAACAAATAAAGGACACAAAGTGGAATTCTCTCAAATACATTGTCAAAGGGTCACATTGTCAAGTGACTTTTAAAGAGGCATCTTTGAATGGCCTAAAAAAAGCTTTGTAGGCTAAAAAACCCAGAATTTAGATTTATTTATTTATTTATTATTACTTAGATTTGTATGCCGCCCCTCTCCGAAGACTCGGGATATCAAGATTAAGGTGCCTTCTGTTGTTATTTGGTTTTGAAATATAAACAGAAAAGAACCTCTATAAAACTATCAATTTTGTTTAAGATTGCAAATTGAACAACCTAACCAGGTAGTCTTATAAATATGCTTTGGGGCAAATGGCAAATGAACCCATAATCTTTACACCATAAGAGTGTTTACAGGTAAAACACTTGACAATGTTTAAAAAATAACAGCAAAAACAGGGAATGGAAAAAGAAAATTATTATGGTGGGAAACCTATGCACATTTACATTAATCTTAATCAGTGCAAACAATTACTGCTAAGTGATGCAATTTATAATGCAATAAATAAGTAAATAAATAAGACTCAGAACCTAGGTCAACGATCAAATGACCTGGCTGGGTTGTGCAATTAAAGGCATACTAGTTTTGTGGTGTAAACAACACACATCTTTTTGGCAAATAATTAATTTATCTAATCGAGATAATAGTGCAACATTTGACTTTGTCTGACTCTGAATAAAGTCAAAGCCCGACTTCAAGCTTGACAACTTGAACTGAGAGAGTGAATGGCTTAGATATCAGTTATAACCTGGATATTCCAGAGATTTGAAAAGGGCTTGGACACTTCCCCCAATGTGACACTTGAGAGACAGCCTGCAAAGATTTTATATCGTGCTCAATAATTAATAAGCATCAATCATTTCTTGGCTTCTTCTGAAGAGATTAGTGCAGAAGTTTGCTTGAGTTAAAAAAGATGGATCCTTAATGGCATTTTTTTTAAATGGAGCATGAATGCAGCTAAGCAAAGCCACAATGGTTCCAAAGTAGCCCACTGTTGTCTATTCAGTGCTCTTCAGGAAGCTAATGTCTTTCATTGTAAACAGTGGTGACAGGTTAATGTTGAGAATTAAGTATTAAATGGCAGGTGGTACTAAGCAAGTTCAGTCCAGTTAGAAAGCATTATTAGCGCATTCAGGCTAAGTCAATAAAATCTGTATGTTAGTTCAGCACACCTCTTTTTCCCTAAGGTCCCCCTCTATATTCTCTCTTTTTTTTCCAAGCAGAGAAGGACGTGTTAAAGAATCTCTAAGAATGTCTTGGGGATTATTTCTTCCCCCTTGAAAGGTCAAATTTGCTTTGAAGTCTGCCCTGCCACAGAAGCGATCGCTTGCTCAGCCGGAAAGCAGAAATAAATGAGCTTCCCATTGTTCGGTAGATAAAGTTCTTGATGGTAGGTTTTACCTCTGCTGGCTTTCCAACGCCAATGATAATCAGTTTGCCATCATCGAGGCCCACCAGAATGTGGCTTAACTCTTTGGTAACAGAGACACAGTGAATTGGCAGCCGCATGGCTAAAGGGGAGGAACTAAGGCTCAGGCTGAAATAAAGAAATAACAAACATCTATTATTTACAGCAGACCAAAAGGCGTTCAATGGGCAATTTACATTAAAAAGATAGAAATTGCTGACATCTGCCAGCAAGTCTTATGAAGCATCATGTACCAAGTTTCTGATTTGACATCTGTATCTAGGACATAGTCGGTAATGGAAAAGAGGATGGTAATCCTCAAAAATTTTCTGAGAGGCATTGGCTGGTTGTGACCAAGACTAACAACAACACCATTTTTTAAGCTTTTCTTCTAGGCCGGTTCAGTGCATCAAACTTACTAGTCAGTTTCAGCATAGATTAAATGTCTATAATTTATTAGAATGAATTGATACAAAAGAGGACATCATTTTAAGATGCAAATCCAGACATAAGAGCAATTCCAAATCTGAAAACAGTCAATCTCAAATTAAATTATAGCTCTAACCTAATCGTATCCATCACTCAAACAAAAATATAACTTGCTTCTGTTCATATAAGGGAGTTCATTGAAAATCAAATTACTGTTATTGAGTTGGATTTGGATTCATGCTAAATAAACAAACTTGTCAACAAGTACAGCTCTTGAATTCTCCCCCAAAATGGTGTTTTGGTGTAGCATGTGTTTATATGAATTATTGAAAGAAATTTGGAATGGACAGTTATCAACAATTAACAAGAAGTCAATTAACCAACAGAACTGGAGAAATAGCAACAGCAATTGCCATATTATTACATGAAATAACTACCTCCCCAACTTACACCCATTCGTTTACTGACCATTCAAAGTTCTGAAAAAAGGGACTTATGACAATTTTTCACATTTACAATCAATGGCATGTGTCCCTGTGATCAGATGATCAAAATTCAAATGCTTGGCAACTAGCATGTATTTATGACAGCTGTAGTAGACAGCATCATATATTTACCTTTTGTGACCTTCTGATATATGAAGTCAATGCAGTCACTTAACAAGCACGTTGCTAAATTAACCAGCCATGATTCACTTAAGAACTGGGGCAAGAAAAGTCGGGGGCAAAACTCACTTAACAACTTTCTTGCTCAGCAACAGAAATTTTGGATTCAATTGTGGGCATAAGTTGAGAACTACTTTTATTCACTAGGACTCTATCTAAACATTTAACATGGAAAAAGAAAAAGGACAGGAACAGTAGCGACCAGCAATAAAACATGAATCAGGAAGTTGGCTGAGATCTAGAAAGATTGTTTCCTGATATTCTGAAGCATGGTTAGTAGTTAAAGGAATCATAAGAGAGCTCAAATTCGTAAACAACAGATAACTAACCAGCAAGAAATTAATTTGCTTCTTAGTACTCAGAATATGAGATTCTTGCCCTATAAACAACAATAGTAATTGATGAAGGAGGATCATAGACTGTAAAATGAGAACTGCTGATTGATCATTGGCCCACAAGGACTGAAGTTGTCAACATTAGAAGTCATTGGAAACAACCTTTTTTCAAGCTTCCCCTTACCTGTAGAGATCTCTTATGGAGAGAAATCCCTGCAGACTCCCTATTACAATATACTCTCCAGTCACACAAAGATCCGATACGTCTTCCTTCAAGCTCTCAGAACCTAAATACTTCCCATTCACAGAGTAGAGATGCAATGCATTCTTATCCTGGGCAGAAAACCAAAGAAACAATAAAAAGAGAGGGAAAAGCCTTGAACAACAACATTTCCCCATATAAATTTTAAATTCAGTAACAGTATTTTTTGTGGCACTATTATAAAAAGAAGATATTGTGGCATGTAATCTCCACATAATGTTCAGGGTTGTGAATTCACATATTTACATACATATACAGGTGTGGGAGCCTGACTAGGAACCTGTCTAGGTTAGTAAATGCATGATAATTATATCACCTTCTGTAGATAAGGTGTAAATTAGGGGTTGTTAGTCATTTCAGATCCCATGGAAATTAGAACAAAATGTGGTGGCTGTGAAATTCTACCCATTTTTTAAATGGGAGAGTATGACTGTGTTTTAGTTTGCAGAGGACAATACAAAGTTGTCAACAGTTGCAGAGAAGTGAATGTTGCAGAATATCAGTTGTACAACTGATCATATTCAATAAAGAATAGGCAAGTGGGCTCCACCTCTAAATTCTCAATATCTTGACATTTGGGAAAAGAGAAAGTCACAATTTCTCCAACACTGCTAAGGATGCATATCAAGAAGTATAACAATAACAACCACACAACTCAAAATTGTTTTTTTCCAATTCAATTAGTCCATTTTTTTCAGTATATAAGATGCACTCTGCCCCCAAAAAGTGGGTGGAAATATCTGTGCATCTTGTACAAAGAATGCTGCTGGAGCCCCGCCCACCCACCAGCTCCACCTTTCAGCCTCTGCCTCCCAACAATTTGCCTCCTTGAAGCAAACATAGACAGCCTGGTCAGCTTCAGCACAGCCTGATTTAGCACAAGTAGCTGATTGGTGGTTGAATCTGCCTTCCAGAATACCGCTTACTAGCTATTCTAGGTTGTAGGGATCATCGCCACCGCTGCTGCCCATCGCCTTCGCTACCTATCCCTGTCGTCTAGAACAGGCTGAGAATCGGACATGCAGAGGCCGAAAATGGGGCGTGTGGAGATGGCACTAGGGAGCAGTGGCAATGGGCGGTGACAGTGGTGATGGGCGGTGGCGATCCCCACAGCCTGGAACAGCTGATAAGTGGTATTCTGGGCAGATCCAAGAGCCAATTGGCTGCTCGTGCTAAACCAGGCTGTGCTGAAGCTGACCAGGCTGTTTGCTGCAAGGAGGCAAATTGCTGGGAGTCAGTGTCAGATTTTTTTTCTTATTTTCCTCCCCAAAAGCTAGATGCGTCTTATAGTCAGGAGCATCTTATGGTTCTGTTACATAATATTGAGTTTAGGCCAACAGGGATACCAAATTCTTGGACTGAGACAGTGGAATGCCTACAATTAGCTGGTGGAAAATGAGCTATAGAAGCTTTCCTCCAGCAACCACATAATCCTGGATATAGCTTTGGCTGCTTCAGTGAATATCAGACCAAAGTACAGGCAAAAGTTGTTGCATTTTTAAAAGGGCTTTCCCATATGTTCTCTTTGCCTATTTTTGTGGACAACAAAACATGAATACAGTGTTCCCTCGATTTCTGCGGGGGATGCGTTCCGAGACCGCCCGCGAAACTCGAATTTCCGCAAAGTAGAGATGCGAAAGTAAATACACCATTTTTAGCTATGGACAGTATCACAAGCCATCCCTTAACACTTTAAACCTTTAAATTACCCTTTCCCATTCCCTTAACAACCATTTACTCACCATTTTTACTGGTACTCACCATTGAATAAGACACTTAGTGATCCTGATATTTATAAACATAATTATTTATTAACAATAATTATTCTTTTTGTTATTTATTTGCAAAAATTATTAGTTTGGCGATGACATATGATGTCATCGGGTGGGAAAAACCGTGGTATAGGAAAAAAACCACGAAGTATTTTTTAATTAATATTTTTTGAAAAAACGTGGTATAGGCTATTCGCGAAGTTCGAACCCGCAAAAATCGAGGGAACACTGTATATGGTTTTATGCAAACATAAATATACACTATGGGCCCCAGATTACAGCTATATATTCATATGTATGTAAGCAAACATATGTACCATTCCATGTCATGGAGAGATGGACTAGCCTTGAGAATTCTGAATGACATTAAGAAACTCTCATTACTATTCCAGTCATGCAGTTAATTTATCCCCACCTCTAGAAACAAAACCAATGCAGCCCCTGTGCATCCTGCTGTTTTAATACCTTGAGAGTTGTCTTTCCTTCTATGCTGGTATGAACGACTAACTGTCCTTCCCAAGACACAGCCAGATTAGGGACAGTGATCGGGAGAGAACTCTCACAGGGTGGCCTCAGCGTCCTCATATATTGCCCCTTCTGAATTGTGTGGACAATCACAGTCCCATCCTATTAAAACCAAATAGAGATATTTTAAAACTTTGTCTACAAGAGTCAGCCTGCCTAGAATAGCACACAGAAAAGATCCACCCAGGCAGTGGCTTTTCAATGGATTATCCTATCTAAGCAATGTTTTATGAGGCAAATAAGACTTTTAACAGCAAGCATTTATAATAGCAATTTATATTAATGTCTTTTAAATAATGCAGTTCCTCTCAGCCTCTAATGTTCATTATGCACCCACACTCTAGTTTTAAAAACATTCAATATATTTTGTTGAATGCATTCCATTCTTTCTGCAGAAGATAGGAAGGAAGAATGTTTTGGAACTACATTGGAAAATAGAAGACCCGTTTTCAAACCAAACTCCAAAATGCTCCTGTGTTGAACATTTGCCTTCAAACTATCATGCATGTATTTGCCTGGAAGCAGATGTTCAAAAAGGAAAATACTTCCAAAGAAACTGGCATGGCTTTGCAGGCATCATTTACCACAAGGGAACAACTTAGAAATGTAAATGGCCTGGCAAGAATGAATTGCATATTCAAGGTTCACTTGAGACTGGTGAGGTGCTTTAAGACAAGGAAGCAGTTTTCCTTACTTTGAAGACTTAGGAAGCAAGCAAGCATACCCTGGCACCTGACACTGCCATGTCCAGCTCTGTACTGATGCCAACTGAAGACACTTCATTGGTATGTCCATAGAGAGTCTGCAAAGGTTTAGGAGCCAGTCCTATTGGCACACCTCCCTGCAAGTAAATATTGGAAAGAAGCAGAGTTATATTAAAAGACAAGATATTTTCAAAGCAGCACATCTGCCCAAAACCTGACCTCATTTTAATCCAAACTTTCCACTTTAAGGAAGCATTATGCTTCTTGCCGGGGATGCGGTGGCTCAGTGGCTAAAACACTGAGCTTGTCAATCAGACGTTCGGCAGTTCAGTGGTTCAAATCGCTGGTGTTGCATAACGGGATGAGCTCCCGTTATTTGTCCCAGCTTCTGCCAACCTAACAATTCGAAAGCACGTAAAAAATGCAAGTAGAAAAATAGGGACCACTTTGATGGTAAGGTAACAGTGCTCTATGTGCTGGCCACATGATCACAGAAATGTCTTTGGACAGCGCTGGCTCTTTAGCTTAGAAATGGAGATGAGTACTGTCCCAGAGATAGAAACAATTAGCATACGTGTAGGGGAACCTTTACCTTTAATGCTTCTTAACCCTGGTGTTCTGTTCGGGTCTAATTTTTTTCTGGGCAAAATTTTACTTACACTTGTACTGTTCCCAGGTCTATTTGACCCAAAACAATAAAATGCTTTTAGGTACTTAAATTTGGTCTTTTTGAAAACTTTCTTCGCGGGGAAACTAGTTTGAACATTTCTGAACAAAATGATATGAAAATTGAACTGAAAAAAATTGATGCTTATTGGTTTATTTTGATCAAAAAGCCCCCCCCCCCCCCATTTTTGAGCATTTCGTGTCAGTTTATATATATATTTTTAGGCTACAAATCTCCAAGGGATTTTCTCCCAAAAGGTTTGATATACAAAATTGAACATTTCTGATCATGCTTATTGGTTTACTGGTATATTGATGCTTATTGGTTTATTTTCGCATATAAGATCATGTGGTCTTATACTAGAGTATAAGCCTACTTCAGTATAAACCTATTTGAGTATAAGCATGGGGGCCCTTTTATGAGCAAAATAAGCCAATAAGCATCAATTTTTTCAGTTCAATTTTCATATTATGTTCAGAAATGTTCAAGCTACCAATCCCACACCAACTTTAGTAAAATAGAACACATTTTGGAGGCAAAACTATCTATAAATTGAAAAGAATTTCACAAAAATGGGGGGGGCGCATTTTATGATCAAAATAAACCAATAAGCATTAATTGTTTCATTTCAATTTTCATTTCTTTGTGTGCAGAAATGTTCAAACTTGTTTCCAGGTGAAAAAAGCTTTCAAAAAGACCAAATATAAGTACTTAAAATGAACAATTTGTGGTCCGGGTCAAATAGACCCGGGAACAGAACTTTAGGATGTGTTTTTGAACAGAACAGCGGGTTTAATATATTAAACATTCTTACTATAGGCTAAGGCAGAGACTAAACAACTTCTGCAGCCAAGGAAGGAAAGGCTTAGCTACCTCTTCCTGCTCACTACTATCATGATTGTCATTAGTCTACTATTTAGACCCACTTAACTTTGCTTCAAACTCAGCTCCAGTTTATGATGATAGCTGCAAGTTTAGAAAAGCACCAAAGGTAAAATAAAAATGCAGCTAATAAAGCTAAGGTACTTTTATTTCATCCAAGGTAAAATAAAATGCAGCTCATAGTTGCCAATAAAACGGCAACTAGTACGTGATGAACGGGCATTTTATTGGCTATGGTGAAAACAAATGTGAATTGCTACCAAAATAAGTAAACAAAACAGATAAAATAGGAGGAAAGCATATCAATTCAATTTATTCTTAGAAGTCACAAACAAAACTTTAGCTTAAAAAAAATAAAATCTCAGGATGTATAAAAGAATAAAAAAGGAATTATTTCTTCACTTATGCTTCAGAACTAACCAATACAGCAATACTGTAGTTCCAATTTACATTTACAACAGAGAAAACACTAAACAGTGAACAAGGGACCGGGGGGTGGGTGGGTTTAAATGTACACTATTATTTTCCAAGAAGTCACAAGAACAATCAGTATAAGAACAACCCTTTTATAAATTTATTTTTATTAATTTATTTTAAAAGACTTTCATGGCTATCCATCACAATCCTGAGCATCACAAAGTCATAAACCAGACAAAAACAAACCCTCTCCAATCCATTAGCAATGCAAACACCATCACTGGACTTCAATCTTAACTCACCTCACCCCAAGTGCTTTTGGCATGTTCATATAAGTTTTCATGTATTAATACTACTTCTACCAGATATGCCAGAATGTATCCCTCGTGGCTCTGTAAGCCCTATACAAATTCCCAACTGTGAGATTCTCAAGTAACCCTTTCATATTTTAGAACATTTGAATGAACGTATTATACCTCAAATTCTGATCTTTCTGTCCCATCTATAAGTTAATGCAATCAGAAAACATGGCATCCCACAGCACAAATGGCTTGCAGAGTTCCACAAAGGCCAACTCACCTGCTGAACTATTTGCCACACCATACAAGTGGTGTCCCTTGAACCCGAAATTAAATGGATCCCACAGAAATCCATGGCTAAACATGTCACAATGTCTACAAACACAAACAGAGGAAGAATCAATTTGTAGAAATAGAAATAACCAGATGAAAAAAAGTTACTAACAGTTACAGTTTAAACATAAATGTGCTGGCTTTGCCCAAAATGAAACAATTATTCTTCATTGCAAAAAGAATATAAATTCATGATGACCATTAGATTTTAAAGGTTAACAATTAGCAAATGTTATATGTATCATGTGGAACACCTAATTATATTAATAAGGATTCCTAAAGAGAATATAAACGGTTTTGTAAAAGTACTTTTTCCTCCATCAGATATTATCATTCAGGAGCCAAGTCTCATAGGATACAGATGTGGGGTCAGTAAACATGGTGAATTTCTCTCTCTCTCTCTCTCTCTCTCTGTGTGTGTGTGTGTGTGTGTGTGTGTGTGTTAGTAACATATTTTTGCTGATAATGAAAAGGAAGGGAGACTACTATAGATCTATTTGGGGCTTATTTGCCTTCATCAGATAGCCACACCCTTACTGGGATTTGAACCTGGAGCCTCTTTCCATTTTCCATTTATTAAAGTATAGCTTTGCCCAAAATCATGAATATATATATAAAACAATGGAAGAATATAGGACATTTGTATCTATTCTCTATCCAGAATTAAGAAAGAAGGTGCCACTACTGATTGTAGTTTAAGCATTGTTTTTCATCCATTAGTAGATACAAGTAATGGTTTGCTTTTGTATTTGTAGAGCTTCTTTCTGCTATAAAGTCAGCACCTCTTTACTGCTGTGTAGACAACACAATTGTTATAAACATCAATGTTTCCATGGATATCTTGCCTAGAAGTCTCCTTACTGTAATTACATAAATGAACAGGATGTGGGCATTCTGCAAAGCAAAGCACAGACATCTTCTGTATGCTCCTGAACATTTCTCAATTGTTAAGCATTTTTGCATATAGAGTTAGTAGATGGTTGCAACCCAATGCTTTGTTTTGGAGGATGTTATTCAAATAGAATATAGTAACAGGCACTTCAAAGTCGGAGTTTGAGTTTTCTCTTTCTTTCCCTTTCTTTCCTCAATGATTAAGGTCCATCCAGGCTCAACTTCTGTCTCAGCTTTCACCGTTTCCCAAACGTAATGCAGGATTGTGTGTTTTCCAAATCATTTCTGCATAGTTCATCTCTGTCGCTCTCTAAAGTTTGCTTGCCCAGTAAACAGGAACTTTTGACTGGCCTGCTCCCTGGAGCAGAAATTCATAAGCAACTCCACCTATTTTTGTGGCAGCTATTTTGTGAGAGTATCTCAACATTCTAAATAGACCCACTGTCTAATCCATTCTAAGTAAGTAAATAAATAAATAAATGCCCAATCCCTTACCCATGTGCCGAATATGCTGTGCCATCACTTTGCCCTTGGTGAGAGATGTCACACGAATGCTATTGTCCCAATGCCCTCCACTGAAAAGCAACTTTGCATCATGAGACATCACAAACAACTTTGAAGTAATTTCCAATCCTGGTGCAAAAGGACCACTGATGTTTCGTTGTGTTTCTGGAAACAAATACTTAAATTAGATCTACACTTTCCATTTATTAAAGTATAGTGTTGCCCAAAATCATGAAGCAAGATTCGTGCAAATAAAAATGCAATATAATTAGTTAATAATATTAAATCTGTTCGCAATGATATAAACATTTATTAAAGTGAGAATAAAGCACAAGTTTCAATCTCCAGTGTAACAAATTTTGGTTTTTTTCAATTAGGATGGGAGAAGGAAGAGGGAGGAGCTATTCTGCTTATTCATATAATGACTAATTGTTCAGAAACATGTTAATAAATAAATAAGGGGAACAGCAATAATAATTCTCCAAAGTTCATTGGCTTCAATGAAAGTAAACCAGCATGAAGTGAATGAGTATCTTTTATACTACATATTATAACCAAACTCCCAATTCTTATCAATAACTCTGCAAGTTTCTGAAATCTGAACTTTGGACTTAAGTTCTTATCATCCATTTTCTCGATCTTGCATTACAAGAGTCTCCAGGCTCATATCTGAACTGTGTTCAATCAGGATGTACCTATCCTTGGGGAAATGTCTAGAAGACACTATAAAGCTGATTAAACAGCAAAGAGGACATGAATTTAATGAGCCAGTTTATTAAACCAAAATTAACCATGAGCCCATGGACTCCTTCATCAACATTATCATCCTTTCACAAAGCCCACTGATTTCTTCAGATAATTTCCCATAGCATCCAGCTCTGAGCAGAAGCTTTCATCACCTACCCAGAAGCCTACTTTGCAGTTCAAAATAAACAACATACACACTGAATGTATGTATGCATACATACAAACTTCTGCTTATATGCATATTTGTAGCTTGATTCAGATAAACATATTTGTACCTTCCTGTGGATAAACAGATTAAAGACATCACAAAGAGCTAAATGAAAATATTTCTCTCTATGCATATCACCAATGAAGGATCACATCAACACATTTGATAAAGTGGGCTCTGGTTTGCAAAATGCATGCCAAATTATGTTTTTTCACTCACTTGGGATTTGTCACTGTTTGATCCTTAAGGAAAGTGAAATAATTGGAAATATTTCGGTCATAAGATAGCCATCCATGGGTCCCAATAATAAAGTTGAGATTTACTGTTACCTTCAGAAAAGAACGTTTAATTTTTTAAAAAATGAAATATAAACTTCAGTAACATCAAATATAAATATGATTTGTCTTTCTCCCCTGCCTTTATATCCAGCTGCTCTTTTGTGAATACTTGAATTATAGTTCTGAAAATAGAAATCTATTGATTTTTATGTCTTTACTGCATTAAGATACTACATCTACCTCAGGAAACATTAAACACAACAATCACACCAACCATGATGAAAGATACCTCAATATACAGTAAGTTATAAGAGTGATCTCTAACCTTGGCAACTTTAAGACTTGTGGATTACAACTCCCAGAGTTCCTCAGCTAGCAAAGGAACTCTGGGGGTTGAAATCCACAAGTCTTAAAGTTGCCAAGGTTGGAAATCCTTGCATTATAATATCCTTAAACTTTCCACTTTGGATAGAAGCAAGTTAAAGATTAATAGCACATTAACAACGGGCAACAGGTTAACAGTTAATAACAAGTCATTTTGATAATTTCATATCAGACCTACTCCCAAGCATTTTTCACAAATGTTACTCACCAAAAGTTCTGGACTTCCTTGTGACATGAAAGACCGGTATTGGTTCCTGGGAACAACGGCCTTAACAATGGGGATTCCATCACTGATTCCCTAAGGAGAAAACAGATGCTAGTTGGGGATGGTAAGTAAGTAATAGAAATGTAAAATAATAAATGTAATAGAAACAGAACATGAGAATAAACAACATACATATTTTAGGAGACACAAAATAAAAGAAGCCTTGATACAAGTATGGCCAGAGATTAAAAGAAAACATGACTTGAAAATCCCTAGGTAGGTATCCTCAATGGAAGCGATAATTCACCCAAATACTTTAGATGCAAATAAGATGGTTAACTATCAACAACTTCTAGACAGGCAGGGGAATCTTAAAAATAGGCAACAATTGGAAGACCAGGGCATAATGATAGATTGGTGGCTGTATGTGCAAATACAATCACAATATTAAAAAGATAAAGAAGAATATGGATTTGAGACAATACCACATCAATTAGATAAAATATTGATGGCCCAGGATGAAAAACAAATAATAAAAATTTATAGTTACCTACTAGAATTTGATAGAGCAGAAGATATAGTGAAAGGAGTTATAATAGCACGGACAAAAAATATTGGATATAACATCAAATTAGAAAACTGGGGAAAAATATGGAATAGAAATTATAAAATAATTAAATCAGCAAAGAGAACCAATATAAAATGTTTTATAGATGGTACATGGCACCAGCAAGACTGGCAAAAATCTATCCAAACCTGGAATCAAACTATTGGAAATGTGGCCAAAACAAGGCTCTTTTTACCATATATGGTCATGTACAAAGTAATATTGGGTAAATATTCATAGATGGGTCCAGGAAATAACAGGCCTTCAAGTAGAATATAACCCATAATTATTCTTGTTAGGGATTACCAAGAGTGACTGTATGAAAACTACCACATACATTATTTTATGTATTATAACAGCAGCAAAAATAGCATTTGTGCAATGTTAGAGACAAAAGAACACACCCTTGGAAAGTTTGGTAATAAGAAAAATATATGATTGTGCTTAAAGGACAAACTTACAATTGAACTGAAAGGACAAATGAATTCAGATTATTACGTAATATGGAAGAAATGGTGCGAATAGATTGAGCATAAAAATGAGAAAAAAGAGGTAAAATATAAAAGGCAGTAAAATGTATGAAAAGTATAGAATATATGGATTTGAATGAAAGGAGGTATAAATATTATGTATGAAGTATTTTTAAATTTGAATGTAATGATATGTAAATATTAGACATGTAAATAATAGGTAAATGAGCACAGTTATGTATAAAGTATGGAAACTTGTTAAATGGAAAAAAATATACAATAAAAACCTTTATTAAGAAAAAGATTGTAGAGAGGTTAATTTCAAGCATACTGCTGGGAAAATGTAATCCTCCTCCTATCATTGTTAAGTGGCTGCAAAAATGTCCTGGGACCTTCAGGTGATTATGGTTTGTGCTATAACTGACCAAAAAGCCTTCCATCATCACACACACACACAAATGAAAATGTTAAGAACACTTTCTCTGCCACAATGCTGAAGTCGAAGCCCTCATCCACATAATACAGTGGTACCTCGGTACTCGAACGCTTCCTTTCTCGTACATTTCGGATAACGAACAAAATTTTCGGCAAAAAATTTGCTTCGGTATCTGAACAAAAATTCAGATACCGAACAGCCAGAGAAAATTTTGTTCATTATACGAAATGTAATCCCGGCAGCTTCAGGGGGCTGAGGAGCTCTCTAAGAGCTCCAAGCTGCAGGAAAGGTGGGGGCTGCTGCAATCTTGGCAGCTTCTGGGGGCTCCTTTCCTCATTGCTTCCTTTTATTACCTGATACAGCTTCAAAAACTTTCTCCTTCCCTGTGGCTGCAACAGCGGCGATTTCCCTTCCAGTAGCAAGAGCGCCGGGAAGTCATGTAATGAAAGGAAGCTGCTGGAGCGGCAGCAACTGCTGAGATGGCTCCGGCGGCTTCCCTTCATCACGTGACGTTCCCGGCGCTCTTGCTACTGGAAGGGAAATTGCCGCTGTTGCAGCCACAGGGAAGGAGAAAGTTTTTGAAGCTGCTTACAGGTAATAAAAGGAAGCAATGAGGAAAAGAGCCCCCAGAAGCTGCCAAGATTGCAGCAGCCCCCACCCTTCCTGCAGCTTGGAGCTCTTAGAGAGCTCCTCAGCCCCCTGAAGCTGCTGGGATGGCAGCTTCTGGGGGCTCCTTTCCTCATTGCTTCCAGCAGCCCCCACCTTTCCTGCAGCTTGGAGTAGCGAATTTATTTATCCCATTGGAAATAAAGAAAATAGATTTAATTGGTTCCCAGCGAGTTAACAGGGGCTGGGAACCAATTAAATCCATTGCCCTTATTTCCTATGGGATAAATAAATTCGGTACTCGACCAAATCGGTTCTCGACCACACTTCTGGAACAAATTGTGGTCGAGTACCGAGGTACCACTGTATATCTACAGCAGAATCTCCAAAGAAAGAAAAAAGAGCCATTCACAGCATCAAGCTGTTACCATGGCACAGTGGTTAGAATGCAGTACAGTGATCCCCCGGGTATTGCGATCCCGATCATTGCGAAACGGCTATATGGCGATTTTTCAACCCGGAAGTAAAAACACCATCTGCGCATGCGCGCCCTTTTTTTCTATGGCCACGCATGCGTAGATGGCGCCGGGCAGATCAGCTGCTGGGCGGCTTCCCTGGGTCTTCCCCCTCTTGCTGGCGGGAGGGCGAGAAGCCCCCCCAGCACCCGCTCGCCCGCCGTTCGCCCGGCCACCCGCCGTTTGCTCGATGCTCGCCCGGCCACCCGGGTTCGTTTGGCTTGAGGGCTCAGTTGGGAAGGCGCGCGGGTGTTTTAAAACGTCGCCGCCGACATGGGGGGCTCGCTAGCACCCCCCCCAAACCCGGGTTGGGGGTTCGGGGGGGTGCTAGAGAGCCCCCCATGTCGGCGGGGACATTTTAAAACACCCGCGCGCCTTCCCAACTGAGCCCTCAAGCCAAGCGCAGAAGTTCGCCTTTGGCGCTTGGCTTGAGGGCTCAGTTGGGAAGGCGCGCGGGTGTTTTA
The DNA here is from genome assembly GCF_031021105.1 of Erythrolamprus reginae. Classification (NCBI taxonomy): domain Eukaryota; kingdom Metazoa; phylum Chordata; class Lepidosauria; order Squamata; family Dipsadidae; genus Erythrolamprus; species Erythrolamprus reginae. The sequence goes on from NC_091950.1 coordinate 206,574,243, forward strand.
AAACGTCGCCGCCGACATGGGGGGCTCGCTAGCACCCCCCCAAACCCGGGTTGGGGGTTCAAGGGGGTGCTAGCGAGCCCCCCATGTCGGCGGCGACGTTTTAAAACACCCGCGCGCCTTCCCAACTGAGCCCTCAAGCCAAGCGCAGAAGTTCGCCTTTGGCGCTTGGCTTGAGGGCTCAGTTGGGAAGGCGCGCGGGTGTTTTAAAACGTCGCCGCCGACATGGGGGGCTCGCTAGCACCCCCCCAAACCCGGGTTGGGGGTTCGGGGGGGTGCTAGCGAGCCCCCCATGTCGGTGGCGACGTTTTAAAACACCCGCGCGCCTTCCCAGCTGAGCCCTCAAGCCAAGCGCCAAAGGCGAACTTCTGAGCTTGGCTTGAGGGCTCAGTTGGGAAGCCGCGCGGGTGCTTTAAAACGTCGCCGCCGGCATGGGGGGCTTCCTAGCAGCCCCCGGACCCCCAACCTTGGAACGGCGGGCGTGGCAGCAGCGAGGAGTTTGCGTGGGCGGCGGGGAAACCCCAATCTTTGGCTCCTCGCTGCTGCGGCGGAAGTAAAAACACCATCTACGCATGCGCAGATGGTGTTTTTACTTCCGCAGCGCTACTTCGCGAAAACCCGATCATTGCGAGGGGTCCTGGAACGGAACCCTCGCAATGATCGGGGGACCACTGTATTGCAGGCTATATTTCCTGACTGCCAGGAGTAAAATTTCCATTGGCTCAAGTACTATGAAGTGGTATATAAATCTAAGCACTATTGCTATGTTACTATCCTCTGAGTGCTTTTGACTTCTCTGCTTTACTCTGTTTAGAGAGATTTAAACAATGAGACTGCTGTAGATTTTTTGCATTTGCAGAAACTAAAAAACTAGATCTGTTTCCACCATTATTGTAGAAAATATGAAATGCCCAATCTTCTGTCTCTATAGGCATCAAGCTTTTTGGATCTTAAATCCATTTTTAGTTCACCCAGTGGGAAATTATTTTTATTTTCAAACACCCTAGAGCAGTGGTTCTCAACCTGGGGGTCAGGATCCCTTTGAGGGTTGAATGACCATTTCACAGGGATCACCTATGACCATGGGAAAGGACACATTTCCCATGGTGTTGGGAACTAAAGTTTCTATTCTGGCGTCTTGGAACATATTTTTCCAATCCGACCAATCAGGCATTTACGGGGGTGGGGGTGGGGGGGGTGTTGTCCCTCTGATCTTCCTGCCAATCAGCTTAAAGCTCTGTTGGGAGAATTGGTGCTAGACTTATGGTTGGGGTCACCACAACACGAGGAACTGTATTAAGGGGTCACAGCATTAGAAAGGTTGAGAACCACTGCCCAGAGGCTGCTTTTTAAAAAAATATTAAATATAAATAATGTGAAACATTATCAGCTGCAACCTGGTAACAAATATCTTTACCTCAATGAAGAAGGATTTTAGTTCATGGAGATGCTGAAACAGATTGAGGGTGGAATTTTCATTTTTGGTTTGCTTCTGCAGCACTTCTTCCACAGATAATCTTGCTGGATGGGGCTCCTAGAATACGTCCAGGCAAATGGGAACCACAGTTATACAATGATTCTTCAACAAATTATTGAAATAAGAGGAATAAAGATTGTGTGATTTGGCAGAGTATGTGACTGTGAGTTATAAGAGGGAGTGTGGCAAAACCTGAGGAGGAACCTCTGAAACATGAGAACTATAATGCACTGTCAAAGACAGGCTATTCATTTGGAGATGGTACCTGGGGTTCTTAGGATTTACCTTCAATAATTGGCAAGGCGTTTGTCCGAAGTTGTTAATCATCCCTTCTAAGGCTTTTCTTTCTTTCTCATCAGTTAAGGCATCCAGGTCTACAGCTCCTGCAATGATAGTCAAATGGCAAACAAAATAATGAAAATAATATTCCTTTCTGTACATGGTTTCACAAGTATATATTACTTAATATTTCATCACCTGAAGTTGTTATGGGGAGGTGTATGCTTGCTCCCCCCCTTGCAGTTATTGTAATATTTCTTTATATACCGTAAATGTACAGTAGCCTCTCTTTATATCTGGTGTTCTTCTGATCTACTCAGACTTATGGTGATTGTTCGCCGCTCAGAGTCCTTTTTGGAGTGAGCGGCATATAAATACAAATAATAAATACAAACACAAATGCAAATAATAAACTATAAACTACAAAAAGCATCAGATTAAGGAAAACCAAACTCTGGTGGTGAAAGAGCAGATTTCATGACGCCTAAATACTAACTATGGCCAAAGTCTGTGACCAATGTGCCCTATCCATTTGGATGCAACATGAAGAACAAGAATAAACCTTGTTTAGTATGATAAAAATGACTGACCCCTGGACCTGTGTACAGTGATCCCCCGATCATTGCGAGGGTTCCGTTCCAGGACCCCTAGCAATGATCGGGTTTTCGCGAAGTAGCGCTGCGGAAGTAAAAACACCATCTGCGCATGCGCAGATGGTGTTTTTACTTCCGCAGCGCTAGCGAGGAGCCGGACTCAGCTGGGAAGCGGCGCTGGGGTTTCCCCACCGCCCACGCAAACTCCTCGCTGCCGCTCGCCCGCCCTTCGCCCGCCCACCCCGCTCGCTTGCGCCGCTTCCCAGCTGAGTCCTGAAGCGAATTCTCAGCTGGGAAGCGGCCCCAGCGAACGGCGTGGGCGGGAGAAGGGCGCGCGAGCCGCGGGCGCGCGGGCAGGCAGGCTGCGGACAAGCCGTTCGCTCGGGCCGCTTCCCAGCTGAGTACTCAGCTGGGAAGCGGCCCCAGCAAATGGCGTGGGCGGGAGAAGGGCGCGCGAGCCGCGGGCGCGCGGGCAGGCAGGCTGCGGACAAGCCGTTCGCTCGGGCCGCTTCCCAGCTGAGTACTCAGCTGGGAAGCGGCCCCAGCGAACGGCTTGGCCGGGAGAAGGGCGTGCGAGCCGCGGGCCCGCGGGCAGGCAGGCTGCGGACAAGCCGTTCGCTCGGGCCGCTTCCCAGCTGAGTACTCAGCTGGGAAGCGGCCCCAGCGAACGGCTTGGGCGGGAGAAGGGCGCGCGAGCCGCGGGCGTGCGGGCAGGCAGGCTGCGGACAAGCCGTTCGCTCGGGCCGCTTCCCAGCTGAGTACTCAGCTGGGAAGCGGCCCCAGCGAATGGCGTGGGCGGGGAGAAGGGCGCGCGAGCCGCGGGCGCGCGGGCAGGCAGGCTGCGGACAAGCCGTTCGCTCGGGCCGCTTCCCAGCTGAGTACTCAGCTGGGAAGCGGCCCGAGCGAAGCGGCAGCAGCGAGGAGTTTGCGTGGGTGGTGGGGAAACTCCTCGCTGATGCCCGCCAAGAGGGGGAAGACCTAGGGAAGCCGCCCAGCAGCTGATCTGCCCGGCGCCATCTACGCATGCGTGCCCATAGGAAAAAAAAGGGCGCGCAGGCGCAGATGGTGTTTTGACTTCTGGGTTGAAAAATCGCAAATTAGCCTGTTCGCAATGGTCGGGGACGCAATAACCGGGGGATCACTGTAATCCTGTTTGCCCCAGCATGGTTTACAAAGCATTTCCTTTCATTTTTAAAAATTATTCAGCCTTAAGAAATTCTGGTTGTTATTTTTCAACTTGGATAATTAAGAACATAAGAACATAAGAAGAGCCAGCCTGAATCAGGCCAAAGCCCATCGAGTCCAGCATTCTGTGTCACACAGTGGCCCACCAATTGTCCATGGGAATCTTGAGCAGAAAGAGAAGGCAAAACCCTCCCTTTCCCCTGACCCCCAACAAATGGTATTCAAGGGAATCCTGCCTGCCTCTACCAACATAGAGGCAGCACTTGGACATCTGTTTCAATAACCATCTATATGCTTGGCATCCATGAATCTGTCTAATCCTGCCTTGAAGCTATCAAGGCTGACAGCTGTCATGACCTCTTCTGGAAGTGAATTCCATAAACAAACAACCCTCTGGGTTAAGAAATATTTCCCTTGAATTCTTCAACTTCATACTAGTTTAGACGATGTGCTAAACCTGTGATGGCAAACCTATGACATGCATACTACAGTTGACATGCAGAACCATATTGGAGGGCAAACAAGGCGTTGCCCTATGTCAGTTCCAGCATGCATGCGCATGCTACCAAGCTGACTTTCGGCCTTGGAAAAGGCCGTTTTGCCCTCCGGAGGCTTCAGGGAAACAGCCCTGAAGCTCCGGAGTACAAAAAACCGACCAATGGGCAAAATGGAAGTTCGGAAAAACGGACTTCCGGTTTCCTCATTGTACTGTTTTTTACATTCTGGAGGCTTCAGGGAAATTTCTTGAACCCCCTGGAGTGCAAAAAGCAGCAGAATGGGCAAATTGGAAGTCTGTTTTTCCAAACTTCCGTTTTGCCTGTTTGGCCATTTTTTCACCATCCCAGGCTTTGGTGAGACCCATGCACATGGAGGGGGATTATGCACATGCACAGGAGCAGTGTACGGGGTGCACATGTGTGGGGGGAATGGGTGTGGAACACGTGCATCCGTGCTAGCATGCGCGCGCACACCCTTTGGGCATGCAAACCAATAAGGTTCACCATCACTGTGCTAAACTCTAAACAAATAAAAGCACAAGTTTCCAAAAAAAAAAACCCCATATTTAAATTGGAGTTGAAGAAAGGGTCAAGGTGTATTTGGAGATTGATGTTACATACGGAGCACCTCCCAAAAAAGGTCTTCAGTTTCTGCTATGAAGAATCATTTTCCCATGAGAGGCACAGACTTCTAAAAATTGATGAATTTTACCCTTAGAATTTCTATGCCAATCACATGGAGTCTAGTAGCATCTTTCTGGATTAAAGATGTAACTAACAAACATAAATTTACATGGCCTGCATTTAATGTCATCAGATACCTGGAAACTTCATATAGTCTAGCCACTCTATGACTCTGACAACGCTCATGTCTGTTAATACAATTTGCTAGTCAGAAAAGGTGCTACTAGATTCTTCCTGAGTGTTTTTGCCACCCTACTAGACTTCACGGTCTCCTCCTGCAGTGTCCAGTAAGAGCTGACTGAGTGGAACACTCTATATGAGGACAAGGAGAACATTTCCTATAAAGCCTGAACTTTTATCACATCAACATTTGTCACTTAAAATCAACTCCCAAAATCTTAAACGATCCATTTATAGAAATGATGTAGGTAAAACTAAGCACTTAATTCATCGTGCTGATGAAATGGTGATGCCATGGACATGTCCATAAAACTACACAAAGATTGTTTGCCAGGATGTAATTATAACTTTCAATTTAGTTTACATTCTGGGGTTTTGTAGTAGCCTTCCATTGAAATACATGTAGTCCTCGATTTACAATAGTTTGCTTCGTGACTATTTGAAGTTACAACAGCATAAATATGACTTCTTATCATTTTTCAGACTTATGACTATTAGACGTGTGATTTACATTCGGAGGGTTGACAACTGACACATTTATGACAGCCAAAGTGGCTCTGGGTCAGGTGATCTCTTTTAGACACCTAACATCAAAAATGTCATAAAAAAGCACAACAAATGTTCCTTCCACAGCTCAGAAAGCTCAAACTGTCCAAGGAGCTGCTGATTCAGTTCTACAGAGGAATTAGTGAGTCTGTCGTCTGCACCTCTATAACGGTCTGGTTCAGTTCTGCAATCCAACAAGACCGACACAGACTTCAGAGGATAATTAGAACTTCAGAAAAAACAATTGCTACCAACATGCCTTTAACTGAGGACCTGTATACTGCATGAGTCAAAAAGAGGGCGGTGAAAATATTTATTGATCCCATGCATCCTGCCACAAACTGTTTCAATTCCTACCCTCAAAATGATGCTATAGAGCACTGCACACCAGAACAACTAGACACAAGAATAGTTTTTCCCTAACACCATCACTCTGCTAAAAAAATAATTCCCATTGTCAAACTATTTCATAAGTCTGCGTTACTATTAATCTTCTCATTGTTCCCATCACCCATCTCCTCCCACAAATGACTGTATGACTAACTTGTTCCACTGTAACATTGTTTTTATTATTGTTGTGAGCCGCCCCGAGTCTTCGGAGAGGGGCGGCATACAAATCTAATAAATTATTATTATTTATTTATTTTTTATTATTATTATTATTATTATTATTATTATTATTATTATTATTATCTTTGTTGCTTATATCCTTACAATTTATATTTACTGGTTCCTAATATGATTTGATGGCTTATTTGTACCCAGACTATCATTAAGTGTTGTACCTTATGATTCTTGACAAACATATCTTTTTCTTTTATGTACACTGAGAGCATATGCACCAAGACAAATTCCTTGTGTGTCCAATCATACTTGGTCAATAAAATTCTATTCTATTCTAGTCTAGTCTATTCTATTCTGTTACTTTCTGACAAGCAAAGTCAATGGGGAAGCCAGATTCACCTAACAACCGTGTCACTAATTTAACAACTGCTGTGATTCACTTAACAAATTTGGCAAGAAAAGTCATAAAATGGGGCAAAACAAATATCTCAGCAATAGAAAATTTGGGCTCAATTGTTTCTGGAGCAGCCAAATGTCAGTCAGATACTGCCACCTATCACTGTTATAAGACATCACAAACATGAAGTAATGCATATACATTATCACCAAATAGTTGGCCACTGATATATTGTTAATCATTCTACATAAGCCTAATTAACCATATATAAATAGATGCTAATGCAAAAGAATAATAGATACTATGCAGCACTAATCAAATCATGCAGCTATAAGATAGCAAATATTTGGTAGAGTGCAACATTTTATCCATGGCATAATCAAAGCCTACTGTGCTCTCTCCTGACCTTTCTTGGTTTAGCTTTTAAAGCTAATATTAACCTTTCCAACAGACACAATCCAATTATGAACCAAGAAAAGATGGGGCTTCATACCTTCATAGGTACAGTAATAGAAGACATTTAGAGCTTCCACGGCAGCTGGCCCCCTTTGTTTATAGCCAAAAATCAGATCTATCCATTCATGGAGATGAGCAGAGACATATTCTGATTCCTAAGACAGCAAGAAAAAAATTAAATTCAGTAACTGAGTTTTTTTAAAAAAAGTTATAGCCCATTTAAAAAATTTTTTTTGGGGGGGGGACTTTTTCCAAATACACTTTGCTCTCCACATTTACATTCATTTAAAAAGATCATTCTACTTTTATGATAATGTTTGCACACATAGGAACTGTGAAATATAAGAAAATAAATCCAGGTTTCTGGAACTATTCAAAATAGGTACCAGAAAAGAACAATTTTATTTCAGCTGTGTAAAATCTTTAAAGATAGCGTAACAACTTAGATCGCAAAAAAATTATAGAATATTATTTTTTCTAAAACAGTTGGCCAGGTTACCAGATACTATCCACAAAATTTTAGTAATTAAATATTTAATTTCCAGCTGAAGGTGCTATTCATAGACCCAGATGGGTAGCTATGCTTTGAAGAACAATTACACAGTAAGTAAATACCGTATATACTCGAGTATAAGCCGACCCGAGTATAAGCCGAGGCACCATTTTTTGGCACAAAAACTGGGAAAACGTATTGACCCGAGTATAAGCCGAGGTTAGAAAATGCAGTGGCTACTGGTAACTTATAAAAATGGAAAACAATGAAATTACATTAATTGAGACATGTTTTAGAATATTTATTTTAAAGAGGGTAAACAATATTTATTTCAAAGTGGGTAAATAAAAGCAATCTGATATTTACAATAAATTAAATAAAATTAAATAAATTAAAAAGTAAAAAAAGTAGTTCAATCAGCAACCAAGCTAAAACCTATGAGTCAAAATCCCTCAAAACAGTATTTTAGAGACTTAATTTTTCTCTCTATAATCCAATGATAAAGTAGAGAGAAGAACAAAACAATATTTTTACAAATTCAAATTGCACAATAATTTCACAAAATTCTTTTTCCCATCTAAGAATAAAAGATTTTCAGAGACATAAAAATTGCATAACATTCTACCAAACTACCCCAAGCCATGCAGCCAAGTTAATTACTGAGTAAATTTATGTACAGGATTGCATATTAAATCAACTCTTTATTCTGAGTTAAGCCTTACAGATTTCAATAGGACTTACTTACAGGCAACTGCACAGATGGACTGCAGTTTTAAGCATATCTATCAGCAAGTTCCCAAAAAACTGAGACTTATTCTGAGGTAAATCCACACAGAAATAACAATAGATTTAAATCCAAGAGGTAAATATTAATATTATTTTAACACTAAAACTTAATGCTAAGTGAGTACAGAAATGCTAAACATCTTAAGTATTCATGAATCTCTATGGGGTAGAAGAAAGCAGCATAATGTATCTTATTTTTACAATCTACTGGCAGGCTAAAATTAGTACGATTGTATATTGCTTGTACCATAACAAATCTACAGAATGAATCCAACAAAGCCCTTAAAAAGTACTCAATTCCTTTTTCTTCTACCCTTCTTCCTTCTCTCTCTCTCTGTCTCACTCTCTGTGTCTCTTGAGAGAGAGGGGGGAGGGAGGGGGGAACTTTATCAAAGTTCTATAGAAAGGAGACTTTGAAAAAAAGCAGAGAGAGAACTTACCTCAAAATCTAATCAGGGAATTAGTGCAGTAATTGTACAAGCTGGAAACTTTGCTGGACCCGGGGAAGGGAAGGCCGACAGGAGCTCCAAGAGGGAAGCGCCAGGTAGACGGGCAGATCTTCCTCCCCCGCCGCCGCGGGATCCGGCCGCTCCCGGCCTCTCCGCCCGCTGTGAGAAGACATGGCCGGGAGTCACTGGGTAAGTCAAGCCGGCGACTCTGTCTGCGAGGCAGAGAAAGAAGGGCGGGCGGGCGGGAGGGAGACTTCCCGGGCGCCGCTGGCTCGGCTCAGGCGCGGAGTGACTGATGACTGAGAGAGAGAGAAAAGGAGCGCCTGCTGGGAGGGAGGGAGAGAGAGCGACCGGAGAAGGGAAGGTAGCTGGAAGGCGCCGACAGGAGCTCCAAGAGAGAAGTAAAACGGGGCTCCGAGTGACGCAGCAAAGTTGCCAGCCAACTGCTCCGACGGCGTGCGAGAGAGGAACAGACGATGGGAAGGTGGGGGGGGACTCATGAAGCAGGAATCTCAGTCATCAGTCACTCCGCGCCTGAGCCGAGCCAGTGGCGCCCGGGAAGTCTCCCGCCCGCCCGCCCTTCTTTCTCTGCCTCGCAGATGGAGTCACCGGCTTGATTTACCCCAGTGACTCCCGGCCATGTCTTCTCACAGCGGGGGGAGAGGCCGGGAGCGGCCGGATCCCGCGGCGGCGGGGGAGGAAGATCTGCCCGTCTACCTGGCGCGCCCGGGCACCGCCGACCAAGTGCCCCGCCAGAAGTATGGCGGGATGTTCTGCAACGTGGAGGGCGCCTTCGAGAGCAAGACGTTGGACTTCGTGGCGCTCAGCGTGGGGCAGCGCGGAGCCCGCCGCGCCCCATCTCGGGACCACCAGGAGCCCCAGCAACAGCACTCTCTGGCGGAGGCAACCCCGAAGGAGCCCCCGGCCGGCAGCGTGGAAATCCGGCCCCCCTCAGGCAAACAGCGCCTGCAAAACCTCGGCCACGAGGATTACAAGGTCAGAGAAGGGGCGGAGGAGGGGAGTCTCCCCCCGGCGAGGGATGGAGGAGGAGGAGGATGGGTGGCTTTGCGAGCATGGCTGAAGGGGGTGTGTGTTAAAAGACGCCGCCTTACTCCAGATGCACGGGTGTGGAGGGGGATGCTCGGACCGTTTGCCGGAGAGTCAATCCCGCCCTCCCCGGGGGTGATGTGCACTAGACGGGAGCGCGGGAAGGGTAGGGCAGCTGCCGGGCTCCCGCGGTGCGCCCTCTTGTGGCTCCCACCCGGCGCCCTCTTGTGGTGACCCGAGTATAAGCCGAGGTCGGGTTTTTCAGCCCATTTTTGGGGCTGAAAAACTCGGCTTATACTCGAGTATATACGGTAAGTAAATAAGTAAGTAAGTAAGTAAGTAAGTAAGTATGATGATGATGATGATGATGATGATGATAATGATGATAATAATAATAATAATAATAATAATATATTAGATTTGTATGCCGCCCCTCTCCGAAGTCTCGGAACATTGTGCTTGGGCCATCCAACTTTCAAATGTCATCTCTCAATATGGATTCCCTATCCAATTATCAGTCCAATGAGATATAAAGACTTTCAAACAAAGAGATATTAATGTGACTACTTAAGATGACACTGCAGCACTTAAATGTGCCAAATGTCGGAAGTGGCCGGCTCAATATGAATCAGCCTCCTAGTTAGAAAAAAAAAATCTAACAAATACAATGGGGGGGGGGAATATTTAGTCAGACACCAATTGCACAACTTCTCCCACTTAAAAAGATGAGAGAAGCCTGTAATTGACATCATAAGTAGACCTCAACTATGAGAGACAATATGAGAGAACTCATCCAGAAAATCACATTTTTAATGAATTTATTTGCAAATTATGGTGGAAAATAAGTATTTGGTCAATAACAAAAGTTCATCTCAATACTTTGTTATATATCCTTTATTGGCAATGATAGAGGTCAGATGTTTTCTGTAAGTCCTCACAAGGTTGGCACACACTGCTGCTGGTATGTTGGCCCATTCCTCCATGCAGATCTCCTCTAGAGCAGTTTTTTTGGGGGGCTGTTGTTGGGCAACATGGACTTTCAACTCTCTCCAAAAGTTTTTTATAAGGTTGAGATCTGGAGACTGGCTAGGCCACTCCAGGACTTTAAAATGCTTCTTATGAAGCCACTCCTTCGTTGCCCTGGCGGTGTATTTGATCATTGTCATGCTGAAAGATCCAGCCACATTTCATCTTCAGTGCCCTTGCTGACGGAAGGAGGTTTGAACTCAAAATCTCACGATAAGTGGCCCCATTCATTCTTTCATGTACATAAATCAGATCCTGGTCCCTTTGCAATGAAACAGCCCAAAAGCATGATGTTGCCACCCCCATGCTTCACAGTAGGTATGGTGTTCTTTGGATGCAACTCAGCATTCTTCCTCCTCCAAACACGATGAGTTGTGTTTCTACCAAACAGTTTTACTTTGGTTTCATCTGACCATATGACATTCTCCCAATACTCTTCTGGATCATCCAAATGCTCTCTATCAAATTTCAGACAGCCCCGGACATGTACTGGCTTAAGCAGGGGGACACGTCTGGCTCTGCAGGATCTGAGTCCCTGGTGGCGTAGTGTGTAGATGGTAGCCTTTGTTACATTGGTCTCAGCTCTCTGCTGGTCATTCACTAGGTTTCCCCATGTGGTTCTGGGATTTTTTCTCACCGTTCTTGTGATCATTTTGACCCCACGGGGTAAGATCTTGCATGGAGCCTCAGATCGAGGGAGATTATCAGTGGTTTTGTATGTCTTCCATTTTCTAATTATTGCTCCCAGAGTTGATTTCTTCACACCAAGCTGTTCGCCTATTGAAGATTCAGTCTTCCCAGTGTAGTACAATTTTGTTTCTGGTGTCATTCGACAGCTCTTTGGTCTTCGCCATACTGGAGTTTGGAGTGTGACTGAAGTTGTGGCTGGGTGTCTTTTATACTGATAACAAGTTCAAACAGGTGTCATTACTACAGGTAATGAGTGGAGGATACAGGAGCCTCTTGAAGAAGAAGTTACAGGTCTGTGAGACCCAAGAATCTTGCTTGTTTGTAGGTGACCAAATACTTATTTTCCACCATAATTTGCAAATAAATTAGTTAAAAATCAGACAATGTGATTTTCTGGATGTGTTTTCCCATGTTGTCTCTCGTGGTTGAGGTCTACCTATGATGTCACTTACAGGCCTCTCTCATCTTTTTAAGTGGGAGAACTTGCACAACTGGTGTCTGACTAAATACTTCCCCCCTCCCACTGTATATTAAATGCTGTAGGGGTGGGTTCTAGGTTACCTCACTGCAGTTTGCTGCCTCCCGCACTGCATGGCTGCACCTCACGGGGCATGCGCGCATGCAGTGATAATGTTTTTAAAAAATACAAAAACACATGTGCAGAAATTCAGCTTCAATGCATGCTCAGAAAAAAAAATACAGAAAAAAAATTAAAAAAACAAATTAAAAAACATCGACTGAACCAGTTCTATGATGTCATTGTGACATCACCAGCATGTTTCTACCATTTCTGGCAAACCAGTCTGAACCAGGAGGAGCCAACCTCTGCCATGCTGCCTCAACATCTCAGAAGAGCCTGGTTTGAATATCTGGACTCCATGATAAGACGTGGGGGCAGAGGTGGGTTCCTCCTGGTTCAGACTGGTTTGCCCAAACCGGTAATGACCCACTGGCAATGTCACGATGACTTCATGGAACCGGTTAGGTAGGTGCTGTCTTTTTTCAATTTTTGAAAAATGTTTATTTATTTGCTTATTTTTGAATTTTTTGAATTTATTTTTTTCTCCTGAGCCAAGTTTCTGAGCCGTGGCCACATGGCATGGGAGGAAGCGAATCGGCAGCGAGGTCAGTTAGAACCCACCCCTACATGGGAGGTTTTATGGGGTCCTAACTGAAGAAAGATTTTGCATTTGTGGAGCGCTAGAAACAGCCACTTATTTAGCCTCTTATGTCATATTGTAAATAGAAACATAGAAACATAGAAGTCTGACGGCAGAAAAAGACCTCATGGTCCATCTAGTCTGCCCTTATACTATTTTCTGTATTTTATCTTAGGATGGATATTTGTTTATCCCAGGCATGTTTAAATTCAGTTACTGTGGATTTATCTACCACATCTGCTGGGAGTTTGTTCCAAGGATCTACTACTCTTTCAGTAAAATAATATTTTCTCATGTTGCTTTTGATCTTTCCCCCAACTAACTTCAGATTGTGTCCCCTTGTTCTTGTGTTCACTTTCCTATTAAAAACACTTCCCTCCTGGACCTTATTTAACCCTTTAATATATTTAAATGTTTCGATCATGTCCCCCCTTTTCCTTCTGTCCTCCAGACTATACAGATTGAGTTCATTAAGTCTTTCCTGATACATTTTATGCTTAAGACCTTCCACCATTCTTGTAGCCCGTCTTTGGACCCGTTCAATTTTGTCAATATCTTTTTGTAGGTGAGGTCTCCAGAACTGAACACAGTATTCCAAATGTGGTCTCATCAGCATTCTATATAGTGGGATCATAATCTCCCTCTTCCTGCTTGTTATACCTCTAGCTATGCAGCCAAGCATCCTACTTGCTTTCCCTACCGCCTGACTGCACTGTTCACCCATTTTGAGACTGTCAGAAATCACTACCCCTAAACCCCTAAATATAATATTGTATCAAGAAGAATGAAGAGATAAAAGCCACTAAAATCATTTTACATGATTATGAATATTATTCAATAGTAATGCCATACCTTTTAATTTTTTTAAACTTATTTATCTGTATCCTGCATTTATTATTTTTACAAATTACTAAAGGCAGAACCATATTCAGCACATAGACCTCATGGTCCATCTAGTCTGCCCTTATACTATTTTGTGTATTTTATCTTAGGATGGATATATGTTTATCCCAGGCATGTTTAAATTCAGTTACTGTGGATTTACCAACCACGTCTGCTGGAAGCTTGTTCCAAGGATCTACTACTCTTTCAGTAAAATAATATTTTCTCATGTTGCTTTTGATCTTTCACCCAACTAACTTCAGATTGTGACCCCTTGTTCTTGTGTTCACTTTCATATTAAAAACACTTCCCTCCCGGACCTTATTTAACCCTTTAACATACTTTCGTTTCATTTCCTGTCAACTTACACATATACTCTGATGGTCCTTTGTGCTAAGCATACATTTTAAAATCTTACATTATCACTTCAGAGAGATTATAACTCACCAATGCTTTCCTATGTTTGAAAATGAAGTCTTCTGGAGAATGTGCCCATTTTGGTAGGACAACATCGTTTACCTCTTCTTTTGAAATCTGAAGCTGACCAAAATTGAAATCTGCAGACAAGACAAAAGAGTTTCAGATGCACTTAAGATGATAAAATGTTCATCAGAAGGTACTGTTTTCTAAGCCAGATAACACTGAAGGAAAAGCTGACTGACGAAAAGCAGTTAATCAGGAAAATCAATCTCACGTATTTATTTTAAATACAACCAAATTATGTAATAGAATAACAGCATTTGTAATAATATGGCAAAAGTGCAATTTAGGAATTTTTGTATAATTAATCCGATTTTCTATTCATTCTGTAATCACAGGATCAGAACATTAGCCAATGTGTTGCGGGAGAAGAGCATACAAAACTGGGGTGAGGGTGGGGGGCAGAGTCAAATGCATAACCAGTTTAGTTTTTGCGTTGCGACAAGAGATCTAAGTCTAACCCCTCCCTCTTGAATTCTGTTGACTCTTATCTAATGCCAATTTAGTGCTGGCGTTAATTAACTAGATTTTTGTACATAAGTTTCAATAATGGTCCGCATGAATGGTCCTGATTCTTTGCACCTGATATAGTGTTACTTAAACCCCCAAAGAGATTCCATTGTTCTGTACAGTTTATTATTGGTTTAACTTCTTACGATTTTGATTCTCTAAGAACTCTGGGAAGTAGAAAAATTCTGGGATTAGCTCATTCACATCATTTGGATTCTCCATGAGAGTTTGCCAAGTAGCATGAATGGAATGGAACTGTCGATCCGCACAGTCAAATCTGCAGAGAGAAAATACAAACTCCCCAAATTACACATTAGTATTTCCACTGAAATTCCCATTTAAATGATGAAATTGCACTTAACTTTAGCTGAGTGCTCTTCCTATAAAATCAAATATGGGTGCAATTTTTTAAAAAAGTAATATACTTACCTTATTGGGATAACAATGCATATTTGGAGCTACACATTATTTGAACATTCCTGCATCACATTTGAACTGGAACACAAGACTTGTTCATTCAAGAACTCTATTTAGCTATTACCACATACATGAAGCTGTGGACAGCAAAAAATTGTATAGAGGAAGAATTGAATTGAATTTATTCAATTTATAAACTGCCCTTCTCCAGTGGACTCAGGGTGGTGAACAAGGATAAAAACTTTATACCATCAATAAAACCCCATGAATTTAAAGCATTCACCCGTCAATCATTCATCATAAAACCTTCTTCATAAAACATTCATCTATCAATCATTCATCGATTCGGGTCGGAGCAATGTGTTGTTACTCAACGGCCTCAGGCCTGATGGCAAAGCCATGTTTTTAGGGCCTTTCGGAAGGCCAGGAGGGTGGGGGAGGTGCGGATTTCCTGGGGAAGTTGGTTCCAGAGAGCCAGAGCCCCCACAGAGAAGGCTCTCCCCCATGATCCCGCCAACTGACTCTGTTTGGTTGACGGGACTTGGAGGAGGCCAATCCTGTGGGATCTGATCGGTCGCTGGGACGTGTGAGGCAATTATCTGGTCCTAAGACTATGGTGGCCATTACAAAATTTAGTGGGAAATGTGGACATCTCCAAAATGCTAAGATTACATGACAAAGTATCAGGAAGCCACTAATGGTTCATAAGTTAAGCATCTTATAATTACACTTTTTAATATTTTAAGCTGCCCAGAGTTACCCTGTGGTGAGATGAGTAGCCAATGAATTTTATAACCAAATAAACAAACAAAGAATATTTTTGTTTTATTGGAAAGGTGGCTTTTTCTTGGCTTCCTTTACTCAAAGGATCAATTGCATTTGCAGCTTCTCTGAATTTTATACAAGGGGGCTTCTCTTCTGAGAAATAAACATCTCTACCCTAAGTATGTGAAGAAATTATACCTTGTTCACTTTCAAGGAATATAATGCATTCTGCAATTCAGCCTTGAAGGCAACAACAGAAATGGGTACATCACTTAATATCATACCTCCCACTCTGAAGCTGGATATGCAAAGTGGTAAAAGGTTCAACCCGAATGAGATAATGCATGACCCCAGCTGCATTGGAGTAGTGAGTCCCATAGTGAAACTTGTCAATAATTCCAAGAGGATCTTCAAAATTATCATATCTTGAAAAGCAAAACAAGAAAATAACTGTGAAATTTTTGTTTATGTATTGTTTTATTTACTCTCAGAAGTTACATAGGTACCATTTATCATTTGAGAATGAAGAACACCCAGAGTTTAAAAATAATAGACAAAAAGAATCTGGAAGCTGATCTATCAAGTTGTTTCTTTTTATTAATTAGGCTATATAGTCATACCTCGTCTTACGAACCTAATTGGTTCCAGGGGGAGGTTCGTAAGACGAAAGGTTCGTAAGACGAAACATTGTTTCCCATAGGAAACAATGTAATGTCAATTAATCCGTGCAACCAAAAAAAAAACCCCGCAAAAAAACGCTGCCGCCCGGCTGTCACCTTTTAAAACAGCCTGGGGGCTTCTCAGTGACCTCCCGAACGCCGAACGCCAAACCCGAACTTCCGGGTTCGGCGTTCGGGAGGCCGCCGAGAAGCCCCCAGGCTGTTTTAAAAGGTGACAGCCGGGCGGCGGGGCTTCCCAGCAGTCTCCGAACGCCGAACACGGAAGTTCGGGTTTGGCGTTCGGCTTCGGGAGACGGCTGGGAAGCCGCGCGGCTGTTTTAAAAGGTCACAGCCGGGCTGGGGGGCTCCCCAGCAACCTCCCGAACCCCGAACTTTTGCCGAACTTCCGGGTTCGGGTTCGGGAGGTTGCTGGGAAGCCCCCCAGCCCAGCTGTCACCTTTTAAAACAGCCGCGCGGCTTCCCAGCAGCCTCTGAACGGTTTAGAAAAAGTTTGCCTCTTCTTACGAACTTTTTTTGTGTTACGAACGGCAAACCCGAACTTCCGGGTTCGGCATTCGGAGGCTTCTGGGAAACCCCGCCGCCCGCCTGTCACTTTTTAAACCCCGGGTTCGTATCTCGAGTTGTTCGTAAGACGAGGGGTTCGTATCTTGAGGTACCACTGTACTTGAAACACTAAAGTAAACCAGCATTGACTTTTTAGTTTATGACTATATAGTGAATAAACACCATAAGGGTGAGTCGTTAAAAAGCAAGGAAAACAATAAGTGATGGAAAAAATAAAATTTTTGCACTGAAAATATTTTATGCAACAATTTTACATTTTATATACTAATAAATAGCACAAAGATTCTGCCTATCATCCAAAGAATTTCTTTCAATTCAAAAAAAAATGTTTAAGCATTTATATACACCAACTTCACAATGCTTCCTCCACTGGGTTTTTCTAAGGTGACATGCAGTCCCAAATTCTCAGTGATAAACAACCATTATTTTAGCAATACAACTATGAAGTTTCTTTTTGACACAGTTTTATTACTGCTTATTTCTCTCCACATCCAATAACTATGCTTCAGTTTTATTGGCTTTGACAATTTAAAATGCTCTTATCCTAAATCTGCCTATCAATTCTTCACTACCAACTGAACAATAAATTCCACTTACTAGTTGAAAGAGAAGAACAAGCATAAACATTAAGAAGCATATTTATAACAAGGATATGAATTAAATGATTACTTCAAAAGAAATACCTTTCATTTACAGCTCTCACATTCTTTTCATTCACTACACCAATAGGTTTAGACAAATCCCGAAACACTGCAGGATTATTCAAATCCAATTCTTCTGAAGTATAATCCTGCAGGATCCATGGAAACTTGAACAAAAAGGAGAACGTTCTTCAAGTCTCACATTTGTTTTTTGATAAAATATAATACTATATATAGTCAGAAACAATGGGCATAAATAATACTTACAACAGGATATTGTGCAAGATCATTGTAGGTTCGTCCTGCCATTGTATTTAACTGAATGAGGTAATCAAAATTGGATATTTCCCTGTTCACCCATTTCTAAATAAAGAAAACCCAATGTTGAAGCTAATGTTGTATAAAAAGAGTTAGTGATGTATTTAGTATAATTGAAGCAAACAAAATAGTAAACTTAAAGCAGCATTCATGTTTATTCAGATTTTTATGCCACCCTACTTCTACAATCCATACAGATCTAGAAACATATAGCCATGTAAATTATTTTTTAAATGATATTATTGTTGCTTTCCTATATAATCCAACAAATGTGACTTACTGCAGAATGCTCCATTTAGGATGAGGTTGGGTAAAATAAAGTTAATATTAGTATTGTCATGTTAGGAAGAAAATGGATTTAATCCTATATATATATAAAAGTTTATTGTACTCTTCAAGTGATAAACTATTTTAAATAGAGAATAGAAGCAGAAATAAAATTTATCATTTAAAGGCTATATTTATCTGTATTTTTAAAATTACCTCAGACACCAGCTGGGGGAGCTATTATTCCAAGCAAAAAGAGAAAAGAATTATTTTTAATGTCCCCACCGTCCAGTTATCGTACCTGAGTCAATCCAGAAGTTTTGAATAATTCTTGGGGAGATCTGGTCCCACTAATATTTTGAGAACACAGAGACAGAATTCGGCTATATACTCTGTTCCTTGTCTACAACAAAGAAGTACATAGGTCAGGGGTGGGTTCTACAATGGAAAAGGAGAAACCATCCAAACAGGGAAAAATTCACAAAAAAAGATGGCGGCACTCATAGAATGACACTGACAGTGACATCACCAGCAGGTCACTACTGGTTCAGGCAATCCAGTCCAAAGCGGGAAGAACCCACCTCTGACGTAGGTTAATTTATTGAATAACATCATCAGAATTTCCCCTATTTTCGCATTTGAGCTTGCTGTTTTGGCAACCTGATTGTGGGGCTAATCCATGCAATTCAATTTGTCATTTTACTGTAATAAATTCTCATGCATTTCAATAAATGCTATTGCATTATTTAAAGGTGCTTTGCCTCAACATTTGTCATCTCCAGCAATGATGGTCCACTACACTAAGCATTAGAAAGGGTATAAGCCAAGGAAGATGTTTTAAACCAATGCTGGTCTTCTTTTAAGCATACCTGCATAAAACATGGGACTTAAACTAGCTATTTTGGCTTTCATTATTAAATGTCATCTGACCACAAAAACAAAAATTAAATATGCACCTAAAATTCTAATATGAAACAAAACCATTCAATTACTTCACCACCATTTTTAGCAGAGTCAGGAATATTGTTGAATTGAACCTATTCATCTGTTCATAGGGGATCACTGGCCAGTTATCCAGTAATAAAAATGTCATTTTAGGGATTTGTCTCAAAGTATTTTGCACGAGAAATGTGTAAAATCACATACCTCCTTTTTAAAGTTAAGGAAATAATTAGTCTGGTCAATGAAAAAGATCTCCAAAGCCGACCTCCTCAGATTATAACGGCGCAAGTGAATCTCTCGAATTTGAGAAAGAGGCCATTTAAAATCAAAACCTACACCTGGATATAGAAGAAGAATTTCAGTTTATTCTTAACTATATTCAAAGAGAAGGTATATGATAATTATGAAAATCGAGAAGGTAACATAGCTGGAAAAGTAAAAACTGCCAATTGGCGTGAGCCAAAATAGAAACTTTGCTAAAAATCATAGCAGGACTGAACAACCAGAGGCATCAGAATCACGTCATTTCAAACTACCCTTTTATTCTCACTGAAAGTCAATAGCAATACTGATCAACAATTAAGAAATGAAACAAGATACGAAACAAACAAGAACTGTAGTATAAATTCTAAAATAGTTGTAATCCATTAAACAAACAAAAAAACCTCCACCAACAAATAGCAAATTAATCTGCTCAAATATCATCTCCCTTCTGCCCCTCAAAGAACTTCACTCCCATCCACAAAGCAGATAAGGGCAAGCCGAAGCATGAGGCTGCATTTTGAGAAGCTGAGAAATGGGTGGGGAGCACTTTCAAGTGGCTTATAAATCAATGTTTATCATAGCAGCCATTTTGAGACAGTACTCATGTCATATCACCAAATCATCAGCCACAAAAGATTAAGGGGAAAGTTTGGCAATCAGCAATATTTTTTTCCACTGCAATGCAAGTGGAGAATTCTAAATTATTAAGCATTTGAAATTTTTCTTCCAGAAATTCACTCCAGTGTGAAAGAGTATATTAGCCAGTTAACCAATGTATATAACACAAGGGTGGTGCAACGGAAGTCCAAAGGTCTTACCTTCTTCTTTTTCAATGTTGCAATCACAAAAGTAAATGTGTTGCGTAGTGACTTCCAGCCTGCCCGATATTATATTCATTATTGTA
This sequence comes from Erythrolamprus reginae, assembly GCF_031021105.1. NCBI lineage: Eukaryota > Metazoa > Chordata > Lepidosauria > Squamata > Dipsadidae > Erythrolamprus > Erythrolamprus reginae. Next base: position 206,594,383 of record NC_091950.1, read on the forward strand.
ATAAGTTCACAGTCTTCTGAGAGCACAAATTTTTCTTTTTGACCCTGCTCTTCCTTTTCATCCCTGCAGCAGAAATATTAAGTGACAGGCTTGATTAGCTGGCTAACACAAAAATGACAAAACAAGGCACCAGCATTTCTTACAAAATATTCAACATTCGAATCTCTTAAATATATCTTATATAAACAATCCATCATTAATTAATAAGAAGCCTGATTAATCTCAAGTAGGATTAGCAATGTTTTTGCTCTATATCATAAACAAGTGACAACAGAGACAAAACATTCCTTAAGAAGAGAAAATCATGAATAAAGGAAAGTTTGATCTTGTATCAAGTTTCTCATTTATGAACAGTGAGAACTTACTACCCTGCCAGCACAAGAGATACTAAATATAATTCCTAAAACATATTGTATTTAGATATTTTATATAATTAGATGAAAATATAGTTTTTCTATCATTTCTGCACATAAAAATAAAGTAAAAGGGTAGGCAAGTTATAAGTAAGTACGTAAGCAAATGTTTTGTTTGAACTTGCTTAGCAGAAGAGATGAGGCACTAGTCTATACTTACTATCTATGACCAATGTAAAAAAAAGACAAAGGATATTATATTTAATTTTGTTAAAACTATAGTTTCAAAAATCATGATATGCAACATTAAAAGTATTTGTTTCCTTGACAATTTTGTAATCTCTTTTCTTATTAGTATTTTTTTTTTAATTGAAATATTTTTTTCCTTTGGAATGAAACAAATTTTGATCTACCGGAATGCAGCTAACTAACCATCAGATTAGGTGAATTGTTTTATTCGAAATTTAAACAGAAAGATATTTCCATTTCATGCATATTCATGTAGAATGTGGAGAAAAGTTAAAAAGAAATCTCGATGAGCATGCCCACAATATTTTGCAGCCATAATCTTTGGAACCTGGTTCTGAATTCATACTCTTCTACATACATATTTGTACTGGATGTTGGATCTTCATCTGGCAGTTCAAGTATATCATCTTCCATATCACTGACTTTTACTTGCTTCACTGCTTCTAGAAGCAAAGCTTCGCTTGATGGTGGCATCTGTAATACTCCTTGAAAGATGAATTGAGAATTAAACAAATCAACTTCACTTTGTACTCTAACAGAGCATCCATCTCAATGAATAATCAATAGCTAACAAGCATCACAGCCACTTGGCCTCACCTAGGTTATCCCTGAGGGCACTGGCCTCCTGGTGAGAGTTGAAATTGTAATTTTGCACTAATTTTAGCCTCATTCGTGAATAATTTTCCACATTTGAAAGTTTCCAGTGAATGGGATTCGGCTTCCTGATGAAAGGAATACACCAAAAGAAATTAAACAAGATTAGGCATGTGATGTTACTGTTTATACTGGAAAAAACAAGAAGACATGCATACAAGATTTTTTAAATTAGATTTTATTTTTCATATTTTTTTTCCATACTGTTTGAGGGGAAGCCTGAAGTTCCCTCCAGTTGGGGAAAATAATCTGATTCCTACTTATAAAAAATGAAGCTGAGCTGGATCTCTTTTTATTAAAAACATACAGGGAATTTTCTGTCTCACTTTGATAATTATGAATTATCTTTGCCAACAACTTAAAGCAGTACCAAACCTCCCCAAAAAGGAAAGGGGGATATTAGGCATTTTTATTGTGTGTGAGGCTTCAACAGGAGTCATGAAACCTAATGGACTGACCATGATATCTCAAAGCAAAAGTGAGCAAAATTCCAGTTGGCAGGACCTATTTTTTCCCCTTAGAATGCTAAGTTTAAGCAATTGGAGAAAGAGAGAGAGGGAGACGTGAATACATCAAAAGGCAAGTTATAATATATAAACTATAACTTGAGTCCAGGAATTTGTCCCAGGTATCAGAAGTTGAGAATTTACTGTGTGCTACCACAAGCAATATCTTTTAAGCAGGAAGAAGAAAGTGAGTCTGCTTTTACTTTGGATGAATTACAGGGAATGAACTATTGCCAAATTACTACACGTCAACAACCACGCCAACTTCTGCCCACCCTGGAAAACTAACCATGCTACCACCAGAGCCCAAAATGTGCTACAAAAATTTCCAGGATTTTCTGTTTTTTTTCCTTTTTATTTGGTTTTTTTCCTTTTTATTCTTCACCTACATGCCTTCCTCCAGAAAAGGTAAAATATGCTTCAAGGAGAAAGAAAACATGCTGATTTCCCATACCTTTCAGCCCAAGGGCCTTGTTCACAGGTAAGATAAAGTTTGGCAGCTCTCCACTGTCTCAGAGTTGTTGTGTGCTGATTATTTAACTGTTTTAGCATTCCATTGTAACGCATGTTCTCCTGCCGTGCCCTCCGGTTAAATGGCTCTACAAAAAATTCCTGGAGACAGAAACATAATAAATCTTAAATAAGTGCTTAGGAAGGCTAGAACAAAGGACTTGAAAAACCTGTTGCATGAGAGCTTACTGTAATAACAAAAACAATCCAAATTGCATATAATATATAGAAGGGGGGGCGGTGTCATTAGCCTGATTAAAAAAATATAACTTTATGCATCACAACTCACCAGTCAAAAAAACAAATGTACCCTAGGCAAACCTTTATATAAAAAATTGATTCCAACATCAACCAAAGGAAAGTTAATGTTAGATATCCTTCCTATCACTGTCAAAGATACAATATTGGGGAAAGAGAAATGGTTGACATCATGTCCTATGGAATCCAGTATCAAAATTAAGGTAGTTCTCAACTTACAACAATCATTTAATGTCTGTTTGAAGTAACAACAGCACCAAAAAAGATAACTTATTACCATACTTTTTCACGTCTGACTGTTACATCCCCATCGTCATGTGATTTACATTCAGACACATACTGGTCCATATACTTGACGGTTGCAGTGTCCCAAGGTCATGTGATCATATTTTGTGACTTTTTTAACAAGCGAAGACAATGTGGAAGCCAGTTTCACTTAACTATGATGTAATTAATTTAACAACTGCAATGATTCACTTAACAAATGTGGCAAGGAAAGTCATAAAATGGGGCAAAACTCAATTTAAAAATGTCTCACTTAGTAGCATACACTGTATTCTAGGCTCAATTGTGATCATGTTAATCCTCAAATGATTTTCTTGCTCAGGCAAGAAAGTCGCTCTGATTTTACCTGAAATTTGAGCTTGCTTTCTCCTCTCTCTCGTTCCCGTTTATGGATGTTGACCATTAGTGCCTCAAAGCAATCCTTCCAATATAGTGCCATATGTTCATGGCCATCGCTAAAAGTGCTGAGTTCGTACTGCTTCATATTAGGGATAATCTAGTTCATGAAGGATAAGAAGGTTAACATGCACTCCCTTTTTTGGAGAGACAAAAGTATTTTAAGAAATCCCAACTTACATATTTAGCGATGTAAGCATGCCATTCATCAGTTCTACAATAGTCCTGGAAGTCCTCAAAAAAGGAAGGACTTCCATTAGTTGAAGGCAAGGAAGGCAAGTGCAAGTTCATGAACAGAAGGTCATATATTTTGGAAATAAGAGTTCGAACAAGAGGGATCAAGAAGGAGTAAGTTTCAGTCTTTTCTTGGATTGATCTGCTTAGGATGCCTTCCAGTTTTCCCAGCAGGTAACAGGATTCCGCTTGGTTGTCAAGTACTTTGGTCTGAAGGAGGGTGTTGAGCTTGGCTGCAGCCATTGCACAAACCTGGCGCAGGGGCAAACAGAAAGAAAAATAACAATTCAACCAATACAGATAATTTAAGTTACACATTTTTCCCAAAAGGTATTTCAATTCTCCACTTGCATCTCTTCAAAATCCCATACATTCTGGGGTCCTGGGGCACATTTGAAATTTTGAGAGCACACTACAGGGGCTATTATGAAATGTTTTTGATGATAGCTGTAGCCAATCACAAAACACTCATTTGCTAGAAGGCATTGCGTTGAAGCCTTTCCAAGAGCATTACTGGGCTCTAGAGATATTACTGAAACTTCAGGTAGTATTTCAAGCTGATGCTGTGTTTTGTATTTGATATCATTGTCCCAAGAGTACAGCTGGAAATATATTATTCCATAAGAGAAGAACCTACATTTGCCTTTCCTCTTTATAACTCAAGGCACTGTAAACAGGGTTATCAAATATTCTTGATTTTCAGTTGGCTCAGATCTTATTAATTGTTGTTATGTTAACCATGAAAGCACAACTCAATAAAATTAGACATATCAAAAGCATTTATTAGCGCATCCAAATTATATATTGATTATCAGCATATTCTCAACATACAATGTATTGATTATTTATTTATATTTATATTCCAGCTTTCTCCTGAGAAGTCTCAGAAATCTACATGTATACAACTTCTTCATGAATCCTTTCAAAGTCTCTATAAGGAAGTTGGGCTTAAAAAAAGCATTCTAAACTAATGATAAACTATGATTTATTATGAAGAAAATAATATGATGAAGCTTGGGTTCACAATTTCTCCACAGGTAGATAGAATTAATATAAAGGACATTTATCATTTGAAATGAATCAGTAGCCTAAACAAAAGAAGGGGACCATGGTTTGTACAATAACATATTTTAATCAAGAAAGCAGAAGCTGGTATTTTTTCCTAAATTGTATTTGGATATTCTCATAAATTTATACATTGCTCAATTATACTTTAACTCCATCCAGATACCAAACGTTTTCTTTTATTTGTGTATTAAGCAATACTATACTCTAGAGGTACTACTGAAACTGCAGGTAATGTTTCAAGCTGATGCTTTGTGTATCGAAGAGCCTCGGTGGTGCAGTGGTTAGAGAGCAATATTGCAAGTTACTTCTGCTGATCACCAGCTGCCAGTAGTTTGGCAGATCGAATCTCAGTAGGTTCAAGATTAACTCAACCTTCCATCCTTCCAAGGTCAGTAAAATGAGGACGCAGATTGTTAGGGGCAATATGCTTACTCTCTGTAAACTGCTTAGACAGGGCTGTAAAGCACTGTGAAGCGGTATATAAGTCTAAAGGCTGTAATGCTATAAAGGGGGGAAAATAAAGGAAGGGTGTTCAAGTCCCAAATTTGCCAGAACATATTTCTTTGTAAAAGAAAATCAAATTTTACCATTTTGTGCACAGAAACCTTCAATAATGTAACACACCTGTAAATTATCTTGTGCAATGAATCCAAGAAGCAGCTGGATCTGCACTTGATAGAGCTTCATGTTTTCTGGCCCAGAAGAGTACCAGATTGACAACGTATCCATGAGCGTCACCAGTTCTTCCAAAAGCTATGCAGAATTAAATCCAGAATTAAGACCAAAAAAATGTGAATGTAGACTGAGGAACATTGAATCCATGGCCCATGACCCAAGAAGGTATAATGTTCAAATGTGTTATTTTAAAATGTTTCTACTATATTTTATTTATTTATTCAATTTATTTATTCAATTTATGCTGCCCAAACCCAAAGGACTCAGCGTGGTTTACAATAATAATATAACTAGAAATACAAAAAGATACAAAACAATAAAAAGAAGTGGAATATAATCTAAAACTATGAAACCCCGTATTAAAAGAAACCCATTAATATAAAGCAGTCATATCCCATACATATATACCATTCATACAGTGTGGCCCAGTCACTTGTTAATTCATGGCCCCCCAGGCCTGCCAGCAGAGCCAGGTCTTTGTGGCCTTGTGGAAGGCCAATAGTGTAGGACCAGTACTGACATCGGAGGGTAGTTGATTCCATTGAGCCGGGGCGACTACAGAGAAGGCCCTCCCCCTTGGTCCCGCCAACCTGCATTGCTTCATCGACAGGACCCAGAGAAGGCCAACGCTGTGTGCTCTTATTGGTCTCTGGGAGGTATGTGGCAAGAGGCAGACCCATAAATAGTTAGAATGAGAGTTTGATTATTATAGAGTTAAAATGACCCGAGTTTGATTATTTGACAATGGGAGAATTTTGATAGATACTATCAATTGTTAATGCTTAGAAGATGTTTGACAAATATGTTAATGTTTTGGCAAATATGTTAATGTTTAGATGTTTGGCAAATATTTTTAATGTTAAACCCTTGCTAGAGAAAAATGATCCTTATTTTTTTGCACACCTGGATAAAAGTTTGAAGGTGAAGAATCACACGGTGTGATAAAGCAGTGAGTGCAGTATTGTTGGGCAGGGACTGAGCTGGTCTGAGATCCGCTATCCATAATGGAAAATCACTGGGTCACTTGGGGTCACTTGCTTTCCCTTACTCCTAAGAAGGAGGCAACGATAAAATCACTTCCAAAAATGTTGCCCAGAAAGTGGCATGGATTTGTTTGGATAATCACATCAAATCAAGACTGACTTGCAGACACAGATCATAATTGGTATAGTCAGGTCTATTTATGAACAACCCTGTCACCTAAAGGAGGGAGGGAGGGAGGACAATTGGGGAAAATATATTAGTGAAGCAATTCAACAATTTCACAAAAGCTTTGTAATTGGAAGGTAAATGTCAATCAGAAAATAGAAATTGCCAAACAGCAACATTTGTTACAAGTGAATAATTTCTTCCCCACATAATCTTTGATTAAGCTTTAAAATGTATTTAAAATGTACCGTATGTATTTCTTGACTAATCCTAAAGTTTTTAAAATGTGGAAAAATTATTCTTAGAGAATTTACTCCAATAATATTTGAGGGCAAATTCATGTAAATTTAAATGTAGCGTTTTGAATCAATTTCTTGTATTTTCAAAGCCGGTGAAAATATAATAAGCAATGGCACTTGATAACTGGCCTCTTTCCAAAGCTTTTCCTATATAGTTTCATACTGACCTTTTCTGTCCAGAGTCTTGAATTCACGAGACCTTCTGCTTGCAGGAAATCCTGAACAATGAACAAGAGCCGGAAAGCATTTTCATGGTACACTGAAAGGGATTTGGTTTCTCTTGTGTCAGTGACTGCCCACTCCAGCATCTTCTCTAGCAAGCTATGTTAAAGAAGTGGCACAAAATAAGCAACTTTTGTGAATTTTAGTTACTGATGGAAAGGCAGCAGGAAAACAGAGCTAAACCCAACATTGTTTGTATTTAGCTTTTTTCACTGCAACCAAGAAATTATATTCTAGTCTAGTTGCGCTCTCAGATGTTACATAAAGTTATGTTCTACTTTAATTTTCAAATCAATAACTCTGGATTGTCAAACATAAGAGTTCCCAGAGCAGAGTCCTGTTGTTTTAATGGGCTGCTTTTGTCGAGCCAAAAACCTCTGCACTCCTATCTTTTATACAGGCCTAAAATACCTGACTCTGCCAGTTGCTCTCGCAACCCAGTATGGGAATACCACAATATGGGAATATTAGACAAATAGCAGATCCTCACCTCAACACATGATGCCTCCCTCCCCACCCAACTTCTAATTTATATTGCTGAAGTTTCATTATGTTTTATTGTTATATTTACACATTTTATAATTTTTATTCTATTGTTGTAAGCTGCCCAGAGTAGCCACATAGCAAGATGAGTGACAAATAAATGTAATGCAAAAATAAATACACAAGTAGATTTTTCTCCATTCCGTTTTTGCCTTGCATACCCTAAAAAGTGAATTATCATATTCTGGTGATTCTCCAATTGGGAAGAGCTGGCATGGGCTGACAGAGGAAAGGGGATTCAGCAAAAATAAACTCTGTTTACAGAAGTTGCCTCTCCTCTCCTGTCAGCGCCTCCTTAATTCAAATGCATATTTTTGGGAGGGAAACAAAAGAAAAATGTGTCGCTATTTTAAGGAGAGAAGGCCTAGACATACCTGGAATGTATGCCCATAGCTGCTTTGAAACCTTTTACTAGCTTTAGATCCAAACATCTATTCCTGATGGTAGATCAGAAAGGGAGTAGAACCAACCTAGCTCGTTAAACTTTTTGAAACTTCTGAAAACTGAGTTTGATTATCCAAAATACTTACTAACAGTCTGATCTTTAAGTTATATAAACACTTGCTATTTGAACATTTTGGTCCTGATATTATTGCCATATCTGAAATTCTGTATTTGTTAAGTATAACACAAGAATTAAAGAAGCATACCTTTAAATAGGAAATGGGAGGAAGCAAGTAAAATAAATATTCACTATTTATTCAGTTTATAAATCTGGAATATCTGATTTGTGAAAACACAGGAGGCTAGTTTCTGTTGAACTTAAATGCAGTTAATATATGTAAAATTATTTTGCACACATACATTAGGCCCTTCTCACAAAGAGATAAATCCCACTTTTGGACATTCAATCTTTGAACATATGGACCATCTTGTAGAGGATTCAGGGCTCAAAACGGCTTTTGAGGGTGAATAAACATCATGCTACCCACAAACGGTAGGACAGTGGGTTAACTATATGCCTCTCAATATCTAACAAATAACAAATAATACTATTTAATATGGATTTGTTTCAAATCTCTGCTTCTAGATGCAATTCAACTGAACCATTAATTCACGCGGTCTGGTTTTGCCATATAATTTTATAACCGTAAGAATTATAATACATCGGAAATAAAGTACAACTGATTTGTGAAATAAGTGCCTTTTACTGTACATTACTGAATACAGACTTTATTTCTTTTTTTAAAAAAAAAAGACAAGATATTTTTGAGCAATATGGACAAAATTTTAAGCATCATTTTTCTTCTCTTTAAAAATAATTTTATACTGTATGTGGTGTTTATACTATTAATTCCTATCACATTAACTCCAGGTCCAGTATATCATTCCTCTTTTCTGCTTTCCATTATCTTTTTTTTCTTTCCCAAAACCTCCCAAACTTTGAAAAAGTAATAATTTGACCTACTTGAGTTTAATCTCATCTGATGGTCGTAGTAATTCATTAGAGATGCCCAATTTGGTAAGCGCCGAAAAAACCTGACCCTTCTCAATCCAAGCCGCATCATCTGATCTCTCGATGCCTTTCCACATCACACAAAGCAAAATATCTGTCAGAAGCTGAAGGAGATCTTCTTCGCATGCCTAGTAAAAGCAGACACGTGCATTTTTAAATATCATAGTATTTTTGAAAAGCATCTTGCCCATTTTACTTAGAAAGAGCAGACCAATTCCATGTCATAACGAAGATTCACAGCTTATATTAAAAACTGCTGGTGTTACAGAGTCTAAAATGAAAATAGGCATCTTTTTTAACTGATAAGGCCCAGAAAACTATACAATCATATCTTACACAGTTTCTTTAAAAGAAATAAAAGGCAACATACTGAAAAGGATGGCCTAAAAATAGGCGCAAAAGTGAAAGAAGCTAAAAAAATAATAATAATGAGAGCAATTTGCATGGATAGTTCTAAGAAACATACATTTCATTCATTCAATTTCTTTCTTTCATTCATCCATTCACTCACTCATTCATCCACTCACTCATTCATCCATTCACTCACTCATTCATCCACTCACTCACTCATTCATCCATTCACTCACTCATTTCATCCATTCACTCACTCATTCATTCATGTCGATTTGCTGAAAAATGTATATATCAGCCACCTTATATAACATTAGATGGCAACTACCAATTGTTGTACATACTCCTGATCAGTTGGAGGATAATGAAGATATTGAGGACTCGGATTCAGATAGTGTTTATGAAGTAGTGGGGGGGGGGGGTTACAGGTAGTAGAACAGGTGGGAGGCCAGCCACAAGATGGGGCTATGAGTTCAGGATCTAGTGAGGGAGAATCAGATGCTCGCTGGGTTAATCCTAAATTCAGAAGGATTCAGAAACGTAGAGAGCAAAGGTCTGAAAGAAGATATTAAGGAGAGGAATGGGTTAAATATTGTAGTGAGGTAATTGGCACGTCAGGGGGCTAGTGGAGAAGAAGGGTGGAGTTTCAACGTTGCTGAAAATAAATATGGATGTGTAATCGCCATGCTAAAGTAAGCCAAAGTATTTTCTATCGTATTTAGTCAGTGCTGCTGTCTTTTTAAAAGCTATGTAGTTAGGAAATAAATCTTGTCTAAGTGAAGCAGGAAAAGGAATGTGAGCAATGCGGCTAAGAGAGAGATAATGGACTGAGTGATGTCTGGAATGTGTTGAAGTACAGGAGAGCAGAGAAATAAACGGAGTTGCTTTATTCATGAAATGATGCATTTAATGAGAGTTATTTATAATTACTAAACTTCTACCAAAAACCAGAACACCAATCAAATATAATTAAAATTAAAAATCGTATTGCTCCAACCAAAGCATTTCTGAAGTATCAGGAGAAAAGAGGATTTATGGCTCTTCTAAGAGATGCACATCTGGAAACCTATCTGCATTCTCAAGCAGCCCAGACAGAGATAACAGCCAGACCTGGGAGCACCAAGTGTGCACTGGGGATATCTCACTGAATTCTTACTGTTTTATGTTATTTTTAAAAAAATCAAAACAAACCAGCAAGGATATGTTTTAGCCATATACCGTACCTCATGAATTTCAAATAAGGAGAGATCAGCAGCGAATACCAGGTCCTCTGCAACATTGGGTTCCTTGTCAAGCTGTCCAGAAAATGTCTTTGTATTCTCAATGGGAGAAGGGGTGCTGGGCAGACTATCAGCCATCTGGCTCCCACTGTCACCCAGTTCATAAGAGTCAACACTTGAGAGGTCTAAGCTTAAATGTGGATTCTTCTGCCACAAGTCCTCCTGATCCTCAGGCCTAAAGGCCATCTCCCCCATGGATGTATCGTCCATCACTGTCACAGATTTGCTGTCTTCTAAGCTCCACTGATCACAAGAACCGTTGACAGAGGCAAAACTGGCACCATCTTCCCCATCAGCCTTGGAAGTACGACACTGATGATGGTCTTTGGCAGAAATACGCTTGTCCTCTCCTTTAGTAGAGTCCCGTCTGGTGTCCCTCACACCATTCCTGACATCAGCATGCTCTTTCAGGAAGAGTCGAGTCAGGGTCTCCTGCCACCCAAGTTGCTGAGAAATCTGTTGTGCTGAATCTTGTTGGGAATGTAGGATTTGCAAAAGCTACCAAAAAACATGGATTCAAGTACAATACATTGTAAAAGCTCTGTGTTTTAGATTTATTTTTGTTTCCTGAATGAAATAAAATAACTTTCTCAGTTTCTTATTCCTTCTGTAAAGGATTTATAAACTAGCGCTAACTTAATAGCCAGGAAAGTGTTAAATGAACATGTAATTTACATTGTAAGTACTAAGCTAAATACAGTCATCTTTAGAAAAGCCCCATTTAGATGAATAGGGCATGGATTGTTATTAACTTTATATCAATTTGGCTAGGGCTGTTTGCAAAACTTTTCCCCATATTTCCTAAAGCTTCTTAAGAAAAGGAATTCCAGAAATTAAGTAACAATAAAAGGAATAAAAGGAAGATGAACCAGGGAAATTAGGACCTGCATCTGTTAGAAAGGGACACAGGGATTGCCTGTGAAGGTGAAGGGAGAAGCAAATGTTACCAGTAGAAACAGCAAACCTATAGAATGCTTTTCACACGTTGCTATTTTTCACAGAGGGAGAGGGGATCGAGGGAGGGAGGGACAAACTCTGGTTACTAATGGCTCATTCTTTGTCAAGTGGACCAGGTGTCCCCACTTGACCACCTTCAATTTCAATGAAACTTTGCACATATATTCCTTATGGTATAAAACTGAGGTGTGCAAAACTTTAGGTCTATATTCCAAACATTTTGCACACCTCAGTTTTATACCATAAGAAATATATGTGCAAAGTTTCATTGAAATTGAAGGTGGTTGAGTGGGGAAGATTCTGAAAATTGGTCCACTTGACAAAGAATGACCCTAATATAACTTTTTTCCCCCCAGCAGCCAAAGCAACAATGGCCATGGAGGCACAGAGCCCCATGACAAGATGGGACGGTGATGTCTTGCAGCAGGATAATTAGACACCTGCAAGTTACCAACCTCCTTCTTCAGGTGAATCAGAATGCTGACATAAAACTGAAGTGGAGGCTGCTTTATGAGGATATGTCCTTGGGTCAAAGAGGTGAAAAAGAGGTCCAATTATAGGATCCCTCCCATAATTATTTAAGTCCTAAACAATGTCCATATGTGTCTTTTCAAAAATAGTAAATTTTATCTCAGTATATATTACTGTATACTGGACTCACAGACATCATAAAAATGAAAGCATTGAATGTCAAAGACATAAAGCCTGCAGAGAACTACTGAAAAATGCTCATCTCATACTATATTTACTGTGGTATTAGCCATCTCAATGAGCCATTGGATGCCCATTTCTCCCATCAGCAGGAATATTATTGAAGATAAACATATTATTTAAGAGAGATGGATGTACTTGCATCTTATCCTCTGCAGCTACTTCCACAAGAGCAGTGGTCTGGAGAGTTCACTAAGTATTTAAGAAATCCCAGCATCTACTATTATTTTCCAGACTAGTAATAGGCTGGCCACTGTTTTGTATTAATGTGCCCTCCCCACCAAGAGACTAACCTTTCGACAGGCAGCCACTCTTATGTTGAGATCTGCTCGGTGAGCCAAGTGCACCACAGCTAAAAAGTCCCTGCAATTCACAAATGGATCTGTAGAGTAAAAAAAACGTATTTGTAATAGAATTCGGAATAGATTTTACAATTGACTAGAAATTAGGAATCAAAGTAAAAAACAGGAAAAAACTAAAACTTGAAAGATAAAATATTTATGTATATATGAAACTATAAGTTAAACTACTAATGGCAAAAAACATGTACCAACTTAATGGTGACATAGAAAATATATATTACATATATATTACTGATATATTTTGACATGAAATACTGTGAAATATATTGTATAGTGTTCTTAATGTTGTACGTATTCTGTAGAATAGAATAGAATAGAATTTTATTGGCCAAGTGTGATTGGACACACAAGGAATTTGTCTTGGTGCATATGCATTTGTCAAGAATCATGTGGTACAACACTTAATGATTGTCATAGGGGTCAAATAAGCAATGAAGAAGCAATATTAATAAAAATCTTAGGATATACGCAACAAGTTATAGTCATACAGTCAACATGGGAGGAAATGGGTGATAGGAATGATGAGAAAAACTAGTAGAATAGAAGTGCAGATTTAGTAGAAAGTCTGACAGTGTTGAGGGAATTGTTTGTTTAGTAGAGTAATGGCGTTCGGGGAAAAACTGTTCTTGTGTCTAGTTATCTTGGTGTGCAGTGCTCTGTAGCGACGTTTTGAGGGTAGGAGTTGAAACAATTTGTGTCCAGGATGTGAGGGGTCAGTAAATATTTTACCCGCCCTCTTTTTGACTCGTGCAGTATACAGGTCCTCAATGGAAGGCAGATTGGCAGCAATTGTTTTTTCTGCAATTCTGATTATCCTCTGAAGTCTGTGTCGGTCCTGTTGGGTTGCAGCACCAAACCAGACAGTTATAGAGGTGCAGATGACAGACTCAATGATTCCTCTATAGAACTGAATCAGCAGCTCCTTGGGCAGTTTGAGCTTCCTGAGCTGGCGCAGAAAGAACATTCTTTGTTGTGCTTTTTTGATGATGTTTTTGATGTTAGGTGACCATTTTAGGTCTTGAGATATGATAGAACCTAGAAATTTGAAGGTCTCTACTGTTGATACTGTATTGTCTAGTATTGTGAGAGGTGGAAGGGTGGAAGGGTTTCTCTTAAAGTCTACCACCATTTCTACGGTTTTGAGTGTGTTCAGTTCTAGATTGTTCTGGTCACACCACAAGGATAGTTGTTCAACTTCCCGTCTGTATGCAGATTCATCATTGTCTCGAATGAGTCCGATCACTGTTGTATCATCTGCAAACTTCAGTAGTTTAACAGATGGATCGTATGAGATGCAGTCATTAGTGTATAGAGAGAAGAGAAGTGGTGAGAGTACACAGCCTTGGGGGGCACCTGTGCTAATTGTACATATATCTGATGTGATTTTTCCTAGCTTCACCTGCTGCTTCCTGTCTGTTAGGAAGCTTGTGATCCACTTACAAGTGTGTTCAGGTACCGCTAGCTGATTTAGTTTGGTTAAGAGAATGTCCGGTATGATGGTATTGAATGCTGAACTGAAGTCCACAAAGAGGACCCTGGCGTAGGTCATTGGAGATTCAAGATGTTGAAGGATGTAGTGTAGAGCCATATTAACAGCATCATCTATTGATCTATTTGCTCGGTATGCAAATTGCAGGGGGTCTAACAGTGGATCCGTGATGGCTTTCAAATGGAACATCACTAGCCTTTCAAAGGTTTTCATAACTACAGATGTTAGAGCAACTGGTCTGTAGTCATTCAGTTCCTTGATGGAGGGCTTCTTTGGCACTGGAATGATAGTCGAGCGTTTGAAGCAGGAAGGAACATAGCACAACTCTAGTGATTTGTTGAAGATTTGGGTGAAGATGGGGGCCAATTGGTCAGCACAGACTTTTAAGCAAGAAGGAGTTATCTTGTCTGGGCCTGTTGCTTTTCCAGGCTTCTGTCTGAGAAATAGATCTTTCACTTCCTTTTCTGTGATCACTAGGGGTTGTAAACACAATGGGATGGGTTCAATTGTAGAAGATTTAGTTGTTGTTGGTGTGTCTGGGATGGAGGTTGTGCACATAAGTGGTTGAGGTTTCTTTTCAAACCTGCAGTAGAACACATTCAGGTCATCTGCCAATTGCTGATCTCCTTCAGCTTGGGAAGGTGGTTTGTATTTGTTCAATTTGAATTTTGTCTTATTATTTTTTTACTTTTATTTTTCTTTGTCTTGGTTTTTTTTGTATTTGTATTTGTGGCTTTTAACACTGGAAAATTAATAAAGATTATTTTTTAAAAAAAAATGTATTATAAAAATAAAGAAATACATTTCTATCAAAATGCCATAAAAGCACAAAAATATGGCTATCAATATACATTTGCTACTTTGCGAGCTGACCACATTTGTACTATTTGCAGTTTAAAGCACTTATATTGGACATATGCTCTGTGGAAAAGCTAATAAACATTTGAGTACCCGCATGCAGAATTTGATTGAAAATGTTCTTCATAAGAGAAGCGCTAAGTGGAGATTCATTCAGGAGCAGACCCAGTCCAGAATAGCCAACTTCTCTGAGCTTCATTCGTTGTTTGCTCCGTTCATAAACTTTAGTGCATTTCAGCATTTGCTCTGTAATCTGCAACAACAACAACAAAAAGCATGAACTTCTCAGCTGGGGACAAATTGAAAATTCTGCTAGTGCCTATGTAGCTTGTATACCTCAAGCAAAGTCCACCTGCAAGTAGGACCTCAGTGATAAACAGAGTTCAAATGGACTTTGCATAGAAAAAGCAACTCTGTTGTTTAACTTTTTAAAATTATTCACCTGCTGATTTCTAGAAGTTACACCACACAGCACAAAATAATAGTTTCCATAATTATAGCGCTAAAGATACTCATCATTATAACAAATGATGTCTATGTAGGAAAAGGAACCTGCAAATTATAAAGCTAAACTACAGATTTATGCGTGACTTTGTCAGAAAATGAGATGAAGTAACACAAATCTAATATGAAAGTCAAATTAAGCTTTCTTTCCTGACCTCATGGACCTCAGCTACTTAAGAGACATTGGCATCTCTCTATATTGTATCCACCTTCCAAATATCTCCCAGAAGAAAAAGTATTTGTCAATTCCCTAAACTTAATGCAAGATAGTTTGAAAGAGGAGTTATGCCTTCCAAAAAACCCATGTTTCATATAAAAATCACAGCATTGCTAATCTTACCAATTACTTTAGGAGACATGTAAAACAAAATTACCTTGAAGACAAGTTCTCGTAGTCTATCAGAATACCTCTGATTCAATAGAAGAGCATAAAGGATGTCGGCATTTCCTGGCTCAAAAAGCAATAAGAAAAGCTGGTCTCGGGTTGGGCAGGTGTTAAGCAGGTTGAAGAGCATATCTAGAATCCCACAGAGCTTGGATGGGGGGAGGAAAAAGGCACACAGAGATCATCATCTATGAATCTAGAACGCAAGTCATTCCTGACATTCAATATCATTCAAACAACATTAGTCACCTGAAATGCAGCAATAGTTGCATTTTTTAAACATTTAAAAACATTTTTTAAACATTTAAAAATACAAACATAATCAATGCCCCACTTATTCAGACACAGGTCATTTTTTTCAGAATATAACTGAAATTTGAATCTATAAATACTTGTAGCAGAGATAAAAAGATTTGCAAGAACAGGAGTAGGAAAATACATGGCTGCTCAAATAATTTTTAAAAGCACAAAAAAAAGTGATGGATTTTGTTAATGTTTGAAGAGTCTCACATAACCCCAATGATGTTTTTCATGAACCCTTTCATTTTTTTTCTCATCTATTACATTATTATCTGGAAAGGCTTATCAGAGCAGCTTTTAAATCAATCAATCAATCAATAAAAAGAAAAGACCTCTATTTAGGCTTACAGTCTGAAAACTTAAAAGAAAACATAAAAGAAAAAGAGATAGAGAAAAGGAGACAAACATATGCACGCATGCGCGTGCGTGCGCACACACACACACACCAACTTATTCTTGCAACTTTCTAACAACCACCTGGCATATAGGACATCCTCACCAAGAGAAGACAACCTTACTGCTTCTCCTGACACGGCAACTTCTGTGAAGGGAAAGGAAAGATCCAGACTAGACACAGCAGCCATGGATCTAGTTTGTGTAGGTAGTAAATAATGCGTTAACAAATGTTGATTTTTTAGAGATGACCTCAGTCTAATTCTTAAAAATTACTGCACAAAAGGAAGAACAGAACTCTGGATGCTGAGAAAGAATTGAGCAAGATGAGCTTTGGATCTAAAGTTAAGAGCTTATGAACAGCAAACATCACACCTTCACTATGTTATGTGCTACAATATTTGTTTGCTTATTCTGTTTGTTTGTTTGATTGGTTGTTTATTTAACACATTTATATAGTCACCCATCTCATGCCAAAATCTGGGTGGCTCCAGAGCATCATCTAAAATAGTATCAGTATACAATTAATATACTGTATTCATCTATCGATTAAAACCACAAATAATTAAAATCTGGGAACATCATAAACCTTTACAAGCAGTGCACTCTCATAAATCTCATTCTATCTCAATGCCTGGGTTGGGGAGGGGAGCCAGATCTTTAAAAAGTTTTTGGGAAAAGCTAGGTGGGTGGTATCTGCCAAGGATAAACCATAGGGCAGGAGCTTCTATGGAAAAGGCATGCTTCCCAGCTTCCACAAAATTGCAATATTTAAGGGAAAGGCACCCCACTGGAAGGTATAGTTTCCAGGTGGTTTTCAAGGTCAGTCCCATGGATAGAACTGAATTACTCTGAGAATGAGATCAGTGGTTCCAAAATTTGATAAATAAATAAATAGGTAGGTAGGTAGATAGATAGGTAGGTAGGTAGGTAGGTATGTAGATAGAAAGATAGATAGATGATAGATAGACAGACAGACAGACAGACAGACAAACAAATAAATAAATAAATGCAAATGGGAAATAACCAAGGCATGAGTGATTGTGATCAAGACCTCCTGGTCCAGGAAAGGATACAACTGGCATATCAGGCAAATCTGTGCAAACACTGTACCCTCATCATGTTATGTGGTTAATAAAAAGGAATAGTATCCCTGTGCAATGGAGAGAGGAAATGAGGGAGGTTGGTTAACCTGTGAAATACATGCACCTTCAATGATTCTGGCTATCCCATTATTCGTTGCACCTGTTTTATCAATGGTGGTGCCTCCTTCCATCGTTATGGACAATTGCAACAAAAGAGGGAAGAAGAGATAAAGAGCACAGACATAGTACGTTACCTGCTCCTCATCACCTGTGGCTGCTATGTATCCCATGACGCTTTGGACTTCCATGTGTGTCCCACCTTTGGTCAAGAAGTATTTGATTAAACCATACAGAGATGTCCTGATTGTCCTAAGATCATCTGGAAGCAAGTCACTGTCCCTGGAGTGGTTTCTAAAAAACAAAAAGGATTGTCAATTTTTATTTTTTTATTTATTAGATTTGTATGCCGCCCCTCTCCGAAGACTTGGGGAGGCATACAAACATAGTAAAACATAGTAATCAGTTCTAAATGAGCTTCTTTTCATAAACCATTCTCTCTTGTTCCTTAGATACCTATGTCCATTACACGGATGTCATCAGGACAGAATTTCAGGGTTGATTTCCAGACTGACAGCAAAATGATACATGGATTTCAAATGTAAGAGTTTTAAAAGACATAAAACTAAAGACATGAGGGAAAGTAATCTTTTATAAAGCCCTTGCTTAGATGTATTTTACTTTTTCCATTTATTTTTAATATGAATGTTATAGTATGATTTTAAAATTGAACATTTGTTTATTGTCAGCATTTGGAGGGAGGTCATTTATTTTATTTTCAAAATAAAATATAATTTAACAAAAGAGAAAAAAAAATCCTAAATCAGATACTCTTCCAAGAAAAGATTATTATGAAACCTCGGGTAAACTAGTTTATACTAAACCATGAATTTGCTGGAAGAATTTGGGCCAATGCTGCCCTGGCTGTAACTACCTCACAGGTTTATTGCTCCTTGAAGAAAGGCTAGATGTCAATGTTTTCTTAACTGCCCACCATTTAGAACACATGACACAATTTAACAGATGCCAGAATATCCAATCAGTTGTGATAGGGATATTCACAAGGGTTAAGCTACAATGCAGTTTGCATAGTTTCAGCTTAGTATACTGTGTTTTTAAGTCAAGTTTATGCAACTGAACCTAGCTAATTGTGGTTTATTCAATAGACTACAGTTAAAACCACAATGAAGTAAATCATAGCTTAGTGCAATGTGTGAATTCAATACAGACATTCCAGTACATTCGTTATATATCCAGTTATAATTGACAAAAGAACACAACTGCTGTAATATTACAGACACTTGTCAGCTAAGAGCAGCAAGTATCAACTACTATTTTAAATTATATTTATATTAGAATTTCAATTTTAAACAAAAGCAACCAATTCTGGATAGCTATTAACTGGACATATACACCCGTAGACAATTTGGAATTGGTATGCATTTATGCACTTGAAGCACTTTGTTCCCCCATATAAAATCATAATGAGTTTCATCTGTTATGAAACTGATAATAAGAAATTAGAAAAAGATTAGACTCCTCCCTGAAAGGGTACAAGCACAGTCCTGTACCCTTTGCAATTTGGGAAAAGTCCTACAGATGTAAATGGACAGTGTATCTTGAATGAATGCAAAAATAGCTACTAATCATAATATGCAACCATTACAGCAGCAATTCAGTATTTATATGGTGTCTTTCAAAGATTCAAAGTTTCCAGCATGCAGAAAAAGACTTTGAAAAGCAAACCCCCAAAAGAATACAAGATTCCATACCCATAATAAATTCTCAGAGTATCCAACAAAAACTGAACACCATATTTTTTCCGGAAGAGCCTTCTGCTATCTTTGATAATTGTGGAAAGGTATTGGATATGGCCTAAAAAATGAGATCAGAAGTCCTGATTAGAACAGAGTTATGTTAGGTACACTTGTAAATTGTATGGATCACTGATACAGATTGTCCTCAACTTAGGACTGCTTGTTTAGCAACCATTCATAGTTATAATGGTGCTTTTAAAAAAGCAACATATGACCAGCTTTGTACTTATGACCATCATAGCGCCCTCACATCATACAACTAAAATTCAGACACTTGGCAACCAACATGTATTTACAACAGTTGCAGCACTGCAGGGTCACATGATCACCATTCATGACGTACCCAGGGGACTTCCAACAAGCGAAGTGAAAGTGAAAGCTGGTTCAAAGAACACTTTAGGCTATGGTTTAAAGTAAGTACAGCTAAGAGTCTAAAAGCATGTGTTGTGTTCAGAGACCATGACATCTTTTAGAGGCATTTATCTGCTTTTATATTCTTCCTACTTGTTGCCCCAGAAAAGGCCTTTTCATTCCATAAAATCCAGAGGGAGATGGCATAGATTCTCATGCTTTACCCTTATTCAAGAAAAAGGAAGAGGAAATACTCAAAGGTTAAATGATATGTAGCTAGCAATTTGTATCTCCAGCAGCAATGGGGTGAAACAAAAAGTCTTGCCTTCATCCCCTTTTCGTTGGATTCAACCTGTAACATGCCAGCCTAATTATATTAACTAAGAACTAGGCAGGGGCCATTACAATAAAAGCATTTTATGTTTCAATGTCCACTTTAAGAATATCTATCCATGTAATACTATAATTCTCCTGTTTGTCTTGTAACTTTCAATTAGCCAAAAAATACATCAAAAGGTTTTGAATAAGGTACCTCAATAAGGCTAACTTAAAGAGTGCATACAAAATTCAAGACTCATTACACCTTTGTAATTGAAATTTCAAAGATCTTGATCTCAGTTGTACTGGCAAAATTGTGGCCACTACACTATCGCACTGTTCAGCTGATTGTAATTTTCAATACTCCTTTTCCAGTTTCCCACAATAGAATAGAATAGAATAGAAATCTTTATTGGCCAAGTGTGATTGGACATGCAAGGAATTTGTCTTTGGTGCATATGCTCCCAGTGTACATAAAAGAAAAGATACATTTGGCAACAATCATGAAGTACAACACTTAATGATTGTCATAGGGGTCAAATAAGCAATGAAGAAACAATATTAATAAAAATCGTAAGGATACAAGCAACAAGTTACAGTCATACAGTCCTAAGTGGGAGGAAATGGATGATAGGAATGATGAGAAAAAACTAGTAATTTTCTTCAAGCAAAGTCAATGGGGAAGCTGGCAGGAGATCAGAAGTCACTCTAACTCCCACAACTTTTTTTTACCCACCGATGCTCAATCTGGTTTGTTTGGGGGGGTTTTGGGTGTGTGTATGTGTGGGTGTGTTATGTTTAGGTAAGAAAATACTTCTGCAAGATGACTCAATGGTTAGTCTAGTAAAACTATACTCCTTTTGATTTCATTTGTACTTATGTTACTGTTGTGTTTCCTAGTTTATATAATCAATAAACAAAGTATAACACTAAGTAAAATAATGTTACAAGATTTACAAGCTCACCAATTCGGAATGGGAAGTCCCCATGGTTCCATATGCTGAAGTCAAAAAGTAGGTGCTGATGCATTTGCTGCAAAAGCTGGACATTTTTTGCCACGGAGACCTGCTCTATCAATAACTGGACTGCCATCAGTACATTCACATCCATGAATCTGCTGGGCACCTTAAAAAAGGAGGGACTATATTGTTTATTAAGGGAAAAAAATCAAACGGAGCGATGTCTATATTTCAAACAACAGGCTGTTGTCAAAGATTTTTTTTAGAATCACTTTTTTTTTAATTGTTTGCTTGTTCATTTGTGAGAAAAGTCTGTCATGTTTTCAGCAGAAATGTTCCTATTAGTTGTCCTCCCCCAGCAAAGTTCTCCCTAATCTCCCATGCTGGTCTTCAAGCATCAGTCTAATGATGTTATGCACAATCTGAGTGGGAGTATAGTAAGCAAAAAGATCATCATCCAGCCAAAAACTATATATGTATCATAGATACATTTGTAACATAATGAAGAATTAAGTTATCCAAATTATCCAAATTATATATTTGGAAGGTCCATCCAATATAGCCTGAAACAAAGTAACTGCCTTATCTTTTTTCCTCTGAGCATTTTTGTTATTCCTAAAACAAAAGGTTTACAAAAAGCTTAGGAAGATGAACCTCTAAAAATATTTAAAACTTCAGATCAAAATTTACCCCCCAAAAAATGGTAATTTAAAGCAATTACAATTTTCCAATCTCTCAGATGCAAAATTGGGTTTGTTATTCAAACTATGCAGTATTCAAATTATTTTGTCGCTTTGGATACCTTTTGCAAAAGGACTCCTAATGTTGCAGTTCCATGAGTGTTAACAAGATTATCTTGGTTGATTGGATGCCTTTGAATAAAATGCTTTAGCATCAAGATGAAGGTTGCAATGATGTTCTTCTCCAAACGAGCCTCTGTAACAATGGAACGCAGACTTTAGCTCAAGGGTAAAAAAGTAGAACTATCACATCATGAAAAAAGATATTGAAACCAGGGAATGCATCTCTGTTTGGTCTACTGCTCCCTTTGAAATGGTGGAAAAGGTTAATTATGTCCTTACCCGAAGCTTTGGTGGAGGTTAATACAACCCAATCTCCTTCAACAGGTGTCAGCAATTCATGGGGCAGAGCTTCTACCTCTGGCCTCTCAGGCAATTGCCCATCAAGGTAACTGATCTGCTCCAACAATGGGAACAGAACATTTAATCCGCCTATGCAGTTGATCATATCCTTTAGAAATATAACAGGGTGAGGGAAACAAAGGGGAGAAGGAATAATCACCAGCCTGAAACCAACAACAGGAAAGGCTTTTTAAAGACATGTTATACCTGCATAAAACTATTAAAACACCAACGAATGTGTCAGAAATATCTGTAGTAGGTCCTAGAGAGGTTTGGATTTTGGGGAGGGGGGAGAAATGAGCCAATTTTTTTAGGGAGAAAAAAAATAATGCTTGGATCAGCACAGATAAACACACCTTTTGATGCATTTTCAAAGGAGAAAATAAAAACCCACAAAAGACTACAAATTGTTCAAGATTAACCAATCAATAACGAGCTGCTGCATTTAGCTC
This sequence comes from Erythrolamprus reginae, assembly GCF_031021105.1. NCBI lineage: Eukaryota > Metazoa > Chordata > Lepidosauria > Squamata > Dipsadidae > Erythrolamprus > Erythrolamprus reginae. Next base: position 206,617,011 of record NC_091950.1, read on the forward strand.
AACTTCTCAGGGGAGAAGTTAGCTAATCCAGATTTTCAGGTTTCAGCTAAAAAGATCCAACTTGTAATTTTTTTTTCAAGATATGCAACAAAAAGCTCCACTGCTTTAAGAAAAAGGAGCCTGCACTCACTTTTCAGTGATTTAGCCAAAGGTATCAACCATCACTAACATTCTATAGAACTAAAGAGATGAATCTAAAATCCATCTGTCTGCAGAAGGAACTTCTTTTATCATCTGGAATGATCGCTATTAAACAGAAATCTACCCATCGCATCATTCTGGAACATGTGGCAGCTTTATATTTAGTTTTTGTCATGTACAATCCTATATATATTTAGTTTTTGTCATGTACAATCCTATATATATATATATATTTGTTTTCGTAGATTTTCACGGGTATATGTATGTAGATTGTTCTGAGTTCGGGTTTTGCCCCGTGTAATATTACACGGGGCAAAACCCAAACTCAGAACAATCTACACACACACACAGACACACACACACACACACATATATATATGTGTGTGTGTGTGTGTGTTAAGATATATATACAGTATATACTGTATATAATTTCCTTCATCTCCAAATAAAAATGGAATGGGAAATCAGTTCCTGATGCCATGTATTGTTACTATATGATAGGGAAGCTATAAATCAACACAGCTTTACCATTAAATCACTGGAAATGCTCACCTTGATGTCCCAGTTCACTATTTTGTTTCCCGTTAACCTCCCATGTAAAAGATTTGCAGAAAGGTCAAGACAGATAGGGCTTCTGCAGGCCTATCCATTGAAAAAGGGAAAAAAAGGGCTATAACACATTCATAAAGCAGACCAGAGGTTATCTTTTGTACTCTTTTTTATATGGAATCCAATTAAAAACAACTTCCCCCCTAAATAAACTCTCATGAATCAGCAATATTTTCTATCTGCTACCATAACCGTGAGTTATTCTTTCTGATTTTATCTGCCTGTCCCATAAAATCTAGCAGAAGAGCTATGTTGCAGTTCCCCATCTATTAAAAAGTTCCATCTGATGAGGGTCAGGAGGTGGGCCTTTTCTGCCATGGCGCCTGCCCTGTGGAAGGTCTTTCCTCCTGAAGTGAGACTGATTCCACCCGTTGTGGAATCAAAAAGTGATTGTTGTCGATAGGGTTGGGATCTCAAGGAAAAATGAACTGATGAGGTAGCTACTTTGTCTGCAACACTGAATATGCTGTTTTATAATCTTTAAATAATAATAATACTATTGTTTTTTTAATTGTGGATGATGTTAAGATTGTTCACTTTATGGTTTGTTTTAACCGGAGTCACATTTTGTGTGATAGGTGGATGAGAAAAAAAGAAAGAAAGAAGGAAGGAAGGAAAAAAGGAAGAAAGGAAGGAAGGAAGAAAGGAAGAAAGAAAGAAGGAGAGGGAGGGAGGGAGGGAGGGAGGGAGGGAGGGAGGGAGGGAGGGAGGAAGGAAGGAAGGAAGGAAGGAAGGAAGGAAGGAAGGAAGGAAGGAAGGAAGGAAGGAAGGAAGGAAGGCTGCTATATAGATACTTATCCCAGTAAATAGGGAGTACAGGTTCATGCTCTAGATGGCAAACCTATGGCACAGGTGTCACAGGTGGCACGCAGAGTCCACTCCGTGGGAACGTGAGCCATCGCCACATCTCAGCTTCACCACACATGCGCACAGACCTCCAGCTGTCCAGCTGATTTTCAGGTCTCTGCCCCCCATGCGCAGGGACAGGGGAGCATGTGGGAGATACATGCACATGTGTGTGGGTAGGGAGCATAGGGTTCGTGCAAACATGGGTGGATGGGTGGATGCATAGGGGGTCACACACGCATTGCATTATGGGTTATAAATGCAGGGTGACCTACTAGGTCCAAAGTAGGGCACCGGGGGGTATGGCACACACCCCGGAAGCCCATGTTTGTTGCCAGGAGGCTGCGGGGAGGCCTGCTAGGCTGCAAAGAGGGCGGCGGTTGTACAGGGGAGGGTCACAGCGGGTACAGGTAGGTGGGGCACATGGTGGGAGTGCCCACACATTGCATTATGGTTGTATGCGCATGGGCGCATTCGGCATGCAACAACAAAAAGGTTAGTCATCACTGCTCTAGTACATTCAATCCCAAACTGATTGACTTGCTTCAAATCTGCTAGAAGACATTGTTAAGCTATTTCCACCCCATGTCCACTGTGCCTACTACTCCTTTTGAAGAATATCTTTGTTTTTTTATGCTTAAAAGGCAGCCTTCATTATACATATTCTATTTAAAAGCAACAGGGTGCTTACTAAATCTGAAAAATATGCTGTAGCTGATGATCTGCATGAAGCTTTTCACAATATGTTTATAGCAGATAAATAGACTTAAAATTTGAAATATCTGAAAAGTATTTGAAATGCCATAAAATAGGAAAGAACTGCTTTAGACCTTCATTCATTCTTAGCAATTGGCATTCTACTTCAGAAGAGAGGATGTTTTGCTTAGTTAGCATGGCAAATAGGTGGAAGTTAAATGATCTTTCTCCAATTTCTCTAATGCTAAATCACATTTACAAGATAGATGAAAAATATGTTAAACACTACCTTAGGAGTATAGTGAAGAAGTATTTTGCTGGGCAAATCTGCCAATTCAGATTCTTGGGACTTCCAAGGAGTTAAACAATTTGGACCTTCAATATATAGAAAACAGATATTGAAGTTTCCGTTTGTGGTCACATTTTTAATTACCTTCTCTCGTTTCAAATAACTTAAACTTGAAACTGTCTCTCCACGTTAAAAGCAGACCAATTCAGAGGCAATGAAAAGGTGAGCGAATGCTTCTATTTGTAGGTAACATTTCAAATTTGTTTTCTAAGGTCATACTTATCTTAAAAGACAAGCTACATGTTGTTTAGATTTAGCATTTCATAACCTGCAGCTTACTGAACTCCCATAATTCTCAGCCGAACAGATAAAATCAATGGTAGATTAGATTAACATGTAATATTTTTATCAATCACTAATTTTAATCTTCAAAAAAAATTAACATTACCCCCAGGGGAGGGGGAACTTCTTAATTACTTATTTTTCGAATAAAATAGAATTATTGCAGTCATGATACTCAACAATCCAACATACACTTCATGCTTCTACAATTCCGCCTGAGAGACATGAATATTCTCTGCAAGCTTTTACTGTGTTTAAGCCGAATGTTCACAGATGTGAATCAGACACGGGTTGGTGGGATTATCCAGGGTTCCCTTTTAGTAAGAATTTGAAAGAGGATTTGAAAAATTAACACTAGAACATATGTATTATATTATATGGGTGGTTAAATCCATAAGGTAGTTAGAAAGTAAAACACAACATAGGAGGAAAAATCAAGGCAAGTTGTTTTTCATGAAGGCAAAATAAACCCCAACAACTATTTCTTATGAATATATATAATAGTTATAAAAAGCAATGGTCAGATCAGAGAAACAAAGAGATAAATAACGAAGAGATAAACAAACAGCAGGGGGAAAATAATCTCCCACCGAAATTGCTCACCTGTCAAATATAAGGCTTTGATGTGAGATAGCTGTAAGGCTTCATGGAATATAATAACAGAGCCAAGCTGGCCTTCCAAAGAAGTGGGGCAGCCCCACTCACTATCTTGAGTTCCTGCAGAGATCAGCTTGGTGATAAGTTCTGGTTTCCCCAGTAAGCCACTCCAGCTGCCTGGTCCAAGGATTCCCCCAAATGAGGTCCGAGAGGGTATAATTGGAGATGAAAAAGGTGGGTCTGGGATTTGCGATGGTGGAGGAAGAGTTGTTCTCTGACCAGCTGAACCAATGCAGCAAGAAGTAAACGGCTAGAGAATTTTTTCCCCAGTGGAAAAGAGATGAACAATTTAAATCAGATTGGAAGCATTCAAATTTAAAGAAGCCAATATAATCTAGACTAGAAAATGAGCTTAAAATAAGATGCACCCAGAGTCTTTTGGTCTCAATGGCAAAAGGGTTTTCTGTACAAGGACTCATATGTATGGGCAACAGAATTTTAGGTACCTAAAAAAGAACTCTAGGAGCCACAATATGCCTGCCCCTGATTGGTAGATGTAATTTTAAGGTGCTTCCTTAAATTACCTTTGACATTTTAAATCCTGTTTCTTGAGGAGTCCCATCTCACAGTTCGCAGGACACCAGCTTTTGCAGCCATGGAAGCCACTCTGGGGAACATCATTCCTCCTGAGGTGAGACTTGTCCCATCTTGATGTCCCTCAAAACATGCTTGTGTCAACAGGTTTGGCAATCTCAAGAAATGATAAAATAGCGAGGTGGCTACAATGTCACTTATACTGAATATGCTCTCTTCTAGTCTTTTAATATTGATGTCTTTAAATTGTGGAATGTTTTTTATTTGTTCATTTTATAAGTTGTTTTTAATTTTATGCTCCCCAGAGTCACATTTTGTGAGAACTATAACAATGGATGGATGGATATTTCCACTGTTTTGGAAATTAATTTTCCCCTAATTTTATGCTACATATGACACCCTTTCTCTGATAAATATGCTCATTTACTTTTTATACTTTATCCTTTTATCCTCTATTAGGACCTAACTGATGTAAACACTGTACATGAAGTGGATGGGGAGCAGAGAAGAATTATACATTGCCCCAGATATTTCTACAAAACATTAGTATAACATATTTCACTTCAGTCCAGAACAGCTGTTTGATTCCATGTGTTTTCTTCTGGCAGTGTTTAAAAATAGCTGTTTTGGTTGCAAACTTCATTTCTGCCATATTACATTATAGATGTCTGCTGCTAAATTTAAAATTTAGGTCATTTTATTTGGAAAATGAGATAATGTTTTTTGTTTCTCATTAATACGAAGTAGGTCACAGAAGAAGGAAAGAACTGATCATGGAGATAAATATTATCCAACATATACATGAGTTGTATATCTCCAAATAAATGCCATCAAGAATTCCACAGAGAACATTAAGAAATTTGGCTCAGTGTCTAGAAGAGATATTTGGTTAGGTTACTGCTAATTTTCAGATATAAATTGGTCAATAATTTTTAAAAATAAGAAAAGATTAGCCTATATATCCAGAGCTATCAAGGGGATTTCAGTGAAGCTATCTTAGCCAACAGCCTTTGATCAACAGGTTCCCGGGTTCAGTTGCCTTGTGTCACTTCTCAGATGATAAAATAGCTGAAAGTAGGAGTTTCTACCAAGGATATTCATAAACACAGAGAACTCCACCAGAAAAAGATAAAATTTACCTTTGAATGAGATTTTACTCAATTTTGGAGTTTTGAACAATATAAGAACTAAAATTTATCATTTGATGATTACTTTTCCAAATTTGCAATATATATTACCAATAAAAGGTATATAAATCTATGCAAACACACACACATGTTCATGAAACATTTCATGAAACATATTTCAAATATATATATATATATTTCTCTGGTACACAAAACTGAAGAAAATATAAACATCTGGACAATCATGCATATGTATTTCAATGAAAACTTAAAACATGGAGGGGGGAATTAACTTGGCAAGGCAAACCTGGCAGATTCATAAGTTTAAGAAACTTAAGAGAAAGTAACATGCTGCCTTAGCAGAAACAATGCAGGGTCTCAAAGATTAAGATTCTACCTTCACTGAGGCTAGAAATACTGGAGGACTGACATTGTGGCACACGGAGCTTGTCCCTGTTCAGTTCACATAGAAACTGGTGATCATTCTGGAATGTCTCTGTAGGAGGTCATCCTACTTTGAGGTGTCATGCACATGTCAAATTAGCTCATTTCTGTTAGCTGGACAAAGTTCAGTTTTGTTATGTGGAAAGTTCAGATAGATGTATATTTGTTGGCGAAGGGAGAAATACAAATAATAACAAAGAAGAGACTTACTTCATTCAGGGCAGGAAATCTAAGTGGTGCCGAGACTTTCTGTTGTCCGTTTACATAAATATAGACAAGACTTTGACCAAAGGGCCTTTTCCCAGGCATGTGGACAATGCATATGTTGTGCTGTTGAAAAATTATTTAAGCAAATAATCATTATCATTTCCATGGAACAGTTAAAGGGGGCTAATGTTGGTTTTTTTACACCAAAGAACATTTACTCAACCACTGCCAAACTTCACAAAGGAAATTCAGTAATTATGCTAGTACTCTGATTTTCACATCTCCAGTCTGTTGGGGAGCACCCAATCACAGAGTTGACAATGAAGATGGGATCTGTGCTTGGGGAGGGGGAGGTAAAAATGTTGCTAATGGGAACATTGTTGTTTAGATTGGAAAAATGTCTAAAGCTGAAACCAGCATGAGAGAAAATTTGGAGGGTACAAATTTGGAGGGTACATTATTCTGAGAAACTGCGGAACAAATCTTCAAGGGCAAAAAACAGACTGCCCTTATTTATTCCAAGTTCTCATAAAGATGCATAATTTCCCAGGCTCAGCTAACTGGGCAGGAATTCTGTAATTGTACCCTCACTGCACTCATCTTGCATCCTTGCCCTGCACAAAATCCCTTAAGCATCTCTTTCTCTTGGTTGTTTATATTGATAATCTTAGGTTAAATGAATATGGGTCACTACAAAGAACCACTGCACATTTCAGATTAAAGCTATGTTCTGCAAAGAATGTTTCCCAGGCTCATTTAAATCAAGACCAATGACCAATGTACTATGATTATCTGGGCTAGACGTGTGATAGGCAAAGAAGACAATGAAAGGGTTGCATGTAGATCATCATATTTTGGTTTAATAAGCATGCAACCCTTCTCTGCATTGAGAGATACTGGCTAAATAATTAACCAATCAATCAATCCTAGTCCCATTCAATTGCAGATAATCCATTATTACTGTATCTACCTGGGAAGGTATAAGAGTCTGGCTGCTAAGGGAAGTTCTTCAATGAAGGCTTCTGCTTAGTACAATGATCCAAGAAGAGAGGGGAAAACAGGAATTAAGAGTGCAGGAAAAATGATTATCTCCATTTCACTTTAGAAAAAAAGTCTAAAGCAGGGCTGTCAAACTCAAAGTCCGAGAGTCGAATCCCTTGGGGTACTTAGATTTGCCCATGGTGCTGCCTTGGAAATAGCAAAGGACTGGCCCACATTGCCTCTGCCAGCGAAAAAAGAGCTCCATTTTCAGCTGCCAACAGCCTCCTGCAACCCTTTGCCAGCGAAAACAGAGCTTGGGAGGGCCGCAAGCACTTAATCTATCACAAGGGCACCTGATATAAATGATGTTGAACTGGCCATGCTCACCTGGGTCATGCCCACTCAGGCCCCCGAGGTCAAACACAACCCTGTTGCGTCCCTCAATGAAATAGAGTTTGACCCCCTGGTCTAAACCATGCTAACAGCACCTAACCCAGGGGTATCAAACCTGTGTCGTCGCATTATCGTGTGATATATCATGATTTTTTTCTGCTAAAATGGGAATGGGCGTGGCCAACACATGACACATCCAACCCACGGGCCATCACTTTAACACCCTTGACCTAACCCATCCATTGAGTCCCTCTTATATATCTGAACAAAACTCAAAACATCTCCTCTTACCCAAAGAGAATCATAGAAGCAATGGTCTGATAGCATCACAGTAGCATACTCCTTCTTTGTACATACAGCCACTACTAGCATTCCAGAACATGTAATGAATGCTTCAAATCCCATCCCACTAGTTGTAAAAAAACTATAAAGGGAAAAAAAACAGGATTTAAGACATGGAATGTTGTGAACTATACAAACACACACAAAAAACCTATTAATTTACGCATATGCACATACTTTCCAGTCTCATCCTTGATCTTTGGTACAGTATAAAGACTTACTAATTCACGTCAGGAGTGGAACCTTTTTTGAACCCAATAATTATATTTTTGAGTAGGCAAGCTCTCAGGAACTGGATTCTTCTGGAGGTGAAGGCAGAACACCAGCAGCACCAGAGGCAAAATGTGGAAAGGCAATCATCCACAGACTCAGAAACAAATGCACAGATTCATAACTCACTTAGCAAAGCAATAATGGAGTTGGCAAGGAAGGAAAGCTCTGAACATCCCTCTCACAGCCCTCTGCACTCTATAGCCAATTCCAAGTCCAATGATGAACTGTTCTTTAAGCCTGATTTAGAGAACAGGGCATTAAGTGTGACTACACTTAATATTTTTCTTTGGGGAGGGGCTGTCAAAATTATTCACATCACTGATACTATGTTTGTTTGTTTGTTTGTTTATTTGTTTGTTTGTTTGCTTGTTTGCTTGCTTGCTTGCTTGTTTGCTTGCTTATTCCATTTCTTCTAAGACTCAGGGTGGCTTACAGCAAAAAATAATGCAAAAACATGTTAGAAATCTAGATTAAAATACAATCTTAAAATCCCAAAACTTAAAATTAATCAATCACATTCATCCCATCATGCACCATACATTTAATCATTGGCTGGGGCTAGATATTGAAAACTTAGTGGCCCCAAGCCTGTTGGCAGAGGTCCTACTTTACTGCAAACCCAGCTCCTTCTAAAAGTGGCCCCACTGTCTGCTTCCAATAAATATGTTGCAGGCAATGTTTTTATAATTCCATCCTTAGGTGCCACTATAATTTCTCTTTATCAAATATTTTATTTTAAGGCACAGAAACTGAGTGGATTTAAAGCAGCTTTAAAATACATAAATATATACTAAATTATGATCCTACTTCAGAAGGTGGCCCTTATCTTTAACAATACTATATTAAATTCCAAACATTCTATTATAAACAATATGCCATTGAACATAAATATGTCCTCTGACAATTTAATCAAAACTGGACAATTGGTAGAAGCACATATCTGTATATTGTGCATATATATATATTCATATATATCCTAATATCTTTGTATGTGTCACCCCCAATTGTTGATTGATACAACTGTTAAAAAATGCAAATGAAACCACAATTTCTTCTCCCAGTCAATTTTCCTGTATTATTTTTTAATTATCCAGACCATTTTTTAAAAATTCCACTTGAATAGTTTGGGGATCTTGTTTTTCGGTGTTATTTTCCCAATGCACTTTTATTCCCATATTTAGAGTTGTTTAGGTTTTTTATTATGTTTTTAATCCACCACATGGCAAGTTGTTTTTATTAGGTAACCTTACACATTGAAGTTGCTGTTATTTTTACTTGTGTTATTACTTGTGTTAAGAGCCGGGGTGGCGCAGCAGGTAGAGTGCTGTACTGCAGGCCACTGAAGCTGACTTGTAGATCTGAAGGTCAGCGGTTCAAATCTCATCACTGGCTCAAGGTTGACTCAGCCTTCCATCCTTCCGAGGTGGGTAAAATGAGGACCCGGATTGTGGGGGCAATAGCCTAGCTCTGTTAAAAAAAAGTGCTATTGCTAACATGTTGTAAGCCGTCCTGAGTCTAAGGAGAAAGGCGGCATAAAAATCAAATCAAATAAATAAATAAATAAATAAATACCTACTGCAATTATTATTATACTTTTGGAGTCTTAGAAAACTAACTAAGAATTAATTAAATACTCCTGACTTTGGTACTAAAGAGTATGCTATTTGGGACATCCTTTGAAGCATGCTAGCTCTTTCTGTTTCAAACAACAATAATATTTGATTAGGGCAATGTAATATAGGACACACATAGAAATAAGTAAGTAAGACCAAAAAATACACTCATCATTCAGGCCACCTAGGAAATGTCACTGAACTTAGGCTGGTTCTTCACCTTTCCTGCCTGGAAGCCATACCTGTAAAGTTGCTTCCTCTTGCCACCTTTGCTGCTAGCATCTGGAATCATCTGATGTTGATCCAGGCAAAGCCATGCATTGAAAGCAAATGCAGAACCCGGCCACTTGTGAACAGCTGGCACTGCTATGCCTGCCATACTATGGGACAAGTCAAAATACTGCAAGGCATTGTCCAAGCTTTGCTTTCGAGCCATTGTAAGAATTGCACGCATTACAGGAACAACGTAAGGATGAGCCAGCTTTGAGTCTTTAGTCCTTAGCAGATGAATCAGCTGATGCAGTTCTTCAGAGCTCATTGACAGGCTCCCCAAAGAACCCAAGAGGGCAATCAGGTTCTCAGCACAAGCTCCATGAAGTTGAGGGTGCTTGTTGAGCGTTTCAATGATACGGATGACCATGTTTGTGTTGACGCAAATCGCACGACTCTGCCTGTTAATGCAGCAAATCCGCTTCAGCAAGTTTGAAATGAAGATTTGGAGATCATGCAACTCCAGCTCTGGAAGCCATTGGATTAGCAGCAACAAAGGCTGAACATTGTTTATGCCCAACATCCCAACTGACGCGTGGTCACCTTCAACCGCCTTGGTGAAAAGCAAATTAAAGATTACTGCAAGCACTTGACATACGTAGAAACTCTGCTTAAAAACAATATTTTTAAGACAGACTACAACAAGGAACCTTGTGGTCCCTCAAAGATATACTGATTTTTCTCATTTTTTTCCTGAGCTTTGAGTTATTATTGTATTGTCTAGTTCTCTGGAATTAGTCTGTCAAAACTTGTGTATTGGTAAGCCTTTTAAAATGATATTTTTTAATTTTTTATCTGCTGCAATAAAGTAAGAGAGATTTAAATAGTGCAAAATGTTGAACTGTGAACAAGAGCCCTAAATGAGCAGAATACTTACACCTGCCTAGTACATATTTTTACACAGAAGTACATACTTTTACAAATTCATAAACGTTATCAAACAGGAAAAAAAAGAATTAGGATTTAAATTGGGGAAAAAAGGATTTAAATTGCAATTAGGGACATTCTTATGCAAACTGTAACTAAGATAAAAAACACAACCAAGTCCTGTTTCTATCTTGTATGCATTATGAGTTAGCAAAACTAACTAATACTGTATTGTCATTTTAATGTACTCCTGTGTGTGTGTGTGTGTGTGTGTGTGTGTGTGTGTGTGTGTGTAGGCAAACTATAGTATATCTCAAGCAAATTGTCAACATGATTTGGAGTTATAAAAACTAAGTCTTGTTAACCTTTAAAGAGGCAGAAGAGTCTCTGTTATTTTGACTGCAGTAATTTAACATAGGTATTATATTTAAAATTATATTCAAAACAAGAAAAATACCATACCATATTCAGAAGTTCTTCAAGTAGTTCTTGTGATGGCTGACCCATAGATTTTAGAACTTCAAATATATGGACATAACCAATTCGTTCCTTGAACACTTCCTAAAGAGTAAAATCATCAGTATATTTTAGCTAAGAAAGGCAATGTTTATCATAACAAATAATAAAGATTTATAAGGATTAATTCAAATTCCACTTGTATAAGCATTCATAATTTATGTATATACTCCCATCTATGCATTTTCACAACTTTATATGCATGCTTATACTAGTGGAATTTGAATTGATCCATATAAATCAATATAAAATTAGATTTTATATTGATTACTAAGAAAAAGCAAGTTGATTGAATTTGGCTCCATTATGTGCTCCCATATATGCATTTTCACAATTTTGCCAGCTTGTCATAATTTTAAGGAAATTCAATATCAAATCAAATCCCCCCCCCCCCACAAGTAGTTAATATAATAGTACGGTAATAGCAACCACTTTTAGTATTGGCAACAGCCAAAGTTGAAGAATGCATTTTCTTGACAAATGTTTTCAGAGATAAAAAATATAAATAGGATAGAAAGTGATTAAGCAAATTGTATGGAAAAAGGAAAAACTTTAAAAATTAGATTACAGGAGTAGGAATCCAAAAGGATTCAAATGGCAAAAATATTTATTCATTCAATGAATGTGATTGTACTTTGCTATATAAGCAACTACTGAGACATTTACACACTCATTATAGTAACCGGATAAATACAGGAAAATAATCAGATTTTATACAGTATAAGGGTTGGAAAGCTGAGCCGCAATACAATTGGAGTTAGGAACATTTTTATTAAGTCCCTGAAAGTCTTTGCTGAGTTATCCACTAAGTGATGGTGAGCAAGAACGTCATATTCCAAGTTTCCACCACATATTGCCAAGAAAAGAAATATTGGGTTTTTGTTCTAAAGAGAATAAAAAGGTCAGGATCAGAAGATATGGGCAATTCATTCAACTTTCTTCAGTAGGCAAGAACAGGGATATTCTGCAGAGGAGCACCATTAAATTTATTTTTTTAGAACCATAAACAACATCGTTTATCATGCCAAGGTGAAGGCTGTGACATGCAAAAGCTATCTGAAAAATGGGAGATGGCCAGAAAAGATCTACTGACAATAAGTTGAACAGTAAATATCCTGGAGCAGAATAAGACAGTGAAGCAAAACATTGACATACAGTGACACCACAGGTGAAGAACAGGCAAAGAACATGATTTTTGAATGCTCTGCTACCGTATAAGAATAAAACAAACTGCAGCCTGACGTTTGTATACTATCATATTAAGATGAAAAGTTATAACCTAGATCTTTTCTGGAGAGGCTGGATTGCTTGAAATGCTTCTTTGTAATTTAAAAATTGCCACACCCGCCATCCAGTCTACTCCCGTTCATTTTGCTAAAATAGTGAGCTCTGCCTGAGTAGCACTGTCTCACTGTGCTGGCATTTGCTTGGCTGCACTTTCTGTAATTTGTTTCAAACTATAATATGACTACCGTTAATCCTCATCATTTCAGCAAGTACAATAAAATAAATATCCAAAGACAAGAATTCCAACTGCTTTGATGAAGCCATGTTGACCTTAGCTGCTGGAGATCTGTGCATCACTGCTGTGAGAGCCTGAATAGCTGAAACTGCCAAACGGTCCAGCTGCCCCTGGAATACCTAAAACCCCCAAAAAGATACCACACATTAGACATATAAGGACATATAAAGAAAAATGGTCCTTGGCATGCTTCCCAATCATCAACCCAGAAAAAGAATTGGATTTTATGACACCACAACCTATAGGCAAGAAGACACAAGAGAAGGGAAGCCATTTCAAGGAGGAGAGAATCCTTCACATGTACTCACTTAATACAATCTGACGGACAGCTTTTCCTCGTGCTTTAAATGGACAATGTTAACCTCAGAAGGGTGTTATGAAAAAGAAAAATCTTTTGAGCTTCTCATCAAGCAATTTTTGTCACACATGTTGGTGAGAAACAGTTCGGTCTTAGTGGATATTTGAGATAGTATTAAAGTGTGCATCAATTAATTCCTTACTTCAATTATGCCTTCACTTCAAAGCCCATGCATCATACGAGATATCATAGTGCTTTACTTTCAAAAGAACCATAAGTCTTTTGGTTTCTTTGTCTTATGGGTAGATAGTTTTACTGTTTAAAATATATTCATTTATTGCCATTTCAAATAAGTTGTGAGCCTTTAACAATAAATAAAGATTATTTCATTTGCAGAGTGTGTGTGTGTGTGTGTGTGTGTGTGTGTGTGATGTGTGTATTAGAGTTAACTTTTATGCAATAATGTATTATTCTTGATTGCTATTACATTTAAAAGAATTGGAATTTCACACGCATTGTTTACATTAACTTTTAACTGTATACAAACTTCTTATATTAAGGCCTGTAGATTCTTTTTTTTTAAAGCAAAAAAAAGAAGAACTGACATTGTTCAGTTCTTCACAAAGGAAACATTAAAAAATAAAACCATCAATTACATCTTCCCTTTCAGATTCAGACTGTCCATTGAAATATGAACTCTGATGTTTTGGCAAGAGAATCAAGATTTCAAATCAAATTCCAGAGATACCAGAAAGACCCACAGCTTGTTACACCAGAGTGCACAGACAAATAGAAGGAAGTGTGTTGGTGGGGAGGAGTCAAGAAAGGAGGGACAGGTTAAAAAAAATAAAAACAAGAATCACCCAGTTGATTGTTTCTAAATTTGAATTCCATTCTTGGACTTCACTTTTCTCAGTTTTAGAAAAAAGACATGAAATATTATATGGATTAGATACCTCATATCTCAAAGCACAATAAAATTTAGATTTAAAACATGGGTTTTGGGTTAACTGAAATAATAAATTTTGTATGAATACTGCATGTAAATAAGTCAAAACTCCTCTAGTTCTTTCAGGAAGTGAAGTCAAAGTGAAGTCCAGGAAACATAACCACCTGCCATGGGAATCTTGACTTCAGCTAAGAACAGAATGGAGCTTGCGGGAGATACCTGTTCCTGATTCATTTCTGCCAGCAATTTGTTGGCATGGTCTTTCTCATTCTTGTCTGCCACATTATTGTTAGCATTTAAAAATAGCTGTTAAAATGGGAGATAAGAATAATGGTTAACAGAAGTGTTAGTTAGCTCACCACAGCCAGTGTAATAAGTTCATATCTTCCCTTAACCTCGATATCTGTATATTCTGAATTTGGCAACTTTAAGTTGTATGGACTTCAGTTCCCAGAACTCCCCAGGCAGTGTGGCGATTGGGGAATTTGAGAGTTGAAGTCCATACATCAGATAAGTTGCCAGATTTGAAATGCAATGGCCTAGAATGCTTTGGGCAACAAACGTCATCATTCCCCAATCAGCATGTAATGAGAAAGAGGAGATGTAGTCTAATACATCTAGACCAGTGTTCCCAACCTTGGCAACTTGAAGATATTTGGACTTCAACTCCCAGAATTCCCCAGCCAGCAAATGCTGGCTGGGGAATTCTGGGAGTTGAAGTCCAGATATCTTCAAGTTGCCACGATTGGGAAACACTGATCTAGACAACCCAAAGTTGGAGAACAAATACCAGGGACATCTCTCCATGTCAAATTAATGGGATATGGAAGACACAGTTGCCAGGGGCAATGGGTTGCTGATTTAATGGCACTGTGCTATGAACTAAAAGCACAGCAAATCTGTTAACTCAGCCTGGCTGACTTTTTTTTTTTTAATCTTAAGGAAAGATTAGTTGCTACCTGAAAGAATGTTAGTGAGATTAGCTCAGCATTTTCTAAAAACAAGTAAAAGAAATCTTCATTGAAATAAAATCGTAAATTGATCCAGTACTTGATCACCAATGTTACCTGATCACCAATCTTTCCACATAGTGTGAGAGACAAATTAATAATCTCTTGATACAAGTCCCTTTTACCTCCCTGTGTTGGCCATTAGCATGTATTTCAATGTGATTCTGCAGCATTTGTCTGTAATTCGGTAAAGCAGCTGCACCTTTTCCTGGAATTGTGTAGCTGTCTTCTATGGCTATGGTACAGTGATGCCGAATCTTTGGCATGGGTGCAACAGGTAGCATGCGGAGCCATATCTGCTGGCACACAAGTTGTTGCCCTAGCTCAGCTCCAACATGCATGTGTGTGCCGGCTAGCTTATTTTTGCCTTACACAGAGGCTTTGGGAGGGTGTTTTTGGCTTCTAGAGAGCCTCCAGGGGATGGGGGAGGGCATTTCTATCCTCCCCCTGGCTCCAGGGAAGCCTTTGGAGCCTGGGTTGGGTGAAACAGGAGCCTACTAGATCCCCAGAACTTAGGGAACAAGCTGTTTCTGACCTCCAGAGCGCCTCTGGGGAGTGGGGGGAAGCTGTTTTCGCCCTCCCCAAGCATTGAATTATGGGTGTGGGCACTTGCACATGTGCAATAGCGTGCACACTCGCTCTTTTGGCACCCAAGGAAAAAAAGGTTTGCCATCACTGCTATAGTATGATTCCAGGAAATTATGCACTTCATTTAAGGAGCTGCCTATAGAGCAATGTGGGCGCCAAGGCAACTTAGCACTTTTTCCTCTTCAAATCTGAAATAATGCACAACCTTCGTTGCAAGATCTTTGCATGGTCTCCGTTATCCGCCAGTGCCTCTGCAGGTTTTCAGACAGGAAATCCTATTACATACTCTTCTTCTTTT
The DNA here is from genome assembly GCF_031021105.1 of Erythrolamprus reginae. Lineage (NCBI taxonomy): Eukaryota > Metazoa > Chordata > Lepidosauria > Squamata > Dipsadidae > Erythrolamprus > Erythrolamprus reginae. Next base: position 206,632,823 of record NC_091950.1, read on the forward strand.
CTCCATTATTAATACTCATGTCACCATTATCCATATTTTGGCCAACTAGATGACATCTAGATGAATTAAGCTTCAACCTATATAATTCCCGCTACAATTTGTGCAATTCTAAGATTGTCTCAATTCATACAGAGCTGCAGTTAAATAAAAAATATATATAAGGAAGGAATCCTTTGGGAGAAGACTTTATTATTTATGTTCTTCCCTGCCACCGATGCTATAAGGACAAGACATTCCTCTGAAAAACTATTAAAAACTACTGTATTTCTCAGAGTATGAGATGCACCTTCCCTCCCCCACAAAATAGGCTAAAAATTTGGGCCATATATTCCAGATGTAGCTTTTACTAAGCTTTTTTCCAGCCCTAAGCAGGTGCTAACGAGTGAAGTGATCTTCCATGCCTTGCTAGCTAAGTGATCTTCCCTTTGTCTGTTTCCACTGCTGTTCCTTCCGATAATCAACTGGGCTTCTGGGGTTTAGAAGCCTTTTTTCAGCCCTAACGAGAACCAGTGAAGTGATCTTCCATGCTTTGCTAGCTAAGCGATCTTCCCTTTGCCTGCTTTTCTCATCATTTCTCTCTGAAGAGAGAGAGAAGTGAAGTGTTTTAGAAACTGTTTTTTATCCTCAACCAGGTGCTCAAAACCAGCAAACTAATGTGCTGAAGCTGACCAGATTAAAGACTAGCCAGATTAATTCCTGGTAGGCAGATTATTTTTTCCCTATTTTCCTCCCCAAAAACGAAGGTGCATGTTATACGCCAGTGTGTTATACTCCGAAAAATATGGTAAGTCATCATAGAAGTAAGCTGGATCCACTCTTAGAATTAAATTTAATAATCAGATTTTCTCTTAGAACATAACCGAAATGGTTATGTTAAAACTGTAATCAAATGAATGTCCAAAAGATTAAGAATATATTTCTTGCAATCTTTTGTTTACCTTGCAATTCTGCAGCAGCCGAATAAGATGCTCAAAGCAGTTACTATTAAGGAAAATGGCTTGCAGAACAGGCCGATCTGCACAGTCCAACATAGCAGTGATTGCATCTTAAAAAGGGAAAAGAGAAAAACTTAAAATTAAGGAGGAAAGAATCATATCTTAACAGAAATATTTTTTGATTATTTAGCAGAAGTAGTATTGTGTTAAACTGGTCATAGGGAAGTTCAACTTCAAGCCTCCATCTGATTAGGGTTAACAAAAAGGGAGCTGCAAATAATCCCCCCCCCCCCCAGTTTTTGTATCAATCTGCTGACATCTCATAGTTCTACAGATTTTGTAGCCTAGAAATGACAGTTCTATACTTGACCTTGAAGTTATTCTGGATGATTCTGGCATGTCATTTTCTCTCATGTCAAATTACCTCACACACACGGTGACATCTCTATGTATGTCATAGAAATCTAAACAACAATATGAACGATAGAAGCTTGCATATCTCTCCTTTGAGATCTCTAGAAAGTCCGTCAGAATAAACAGCAGAATCAGACTAAATCTTATTAGGGACAGGTCCAGAACAAGTAGAAGGAAACTGTTAAGTATCTGGGATTTTTTGTTAATGCTCTAACAACAGATGCAATGCAATTTCTGGCCAATACAAATAGAAAAGAAGCCAGAAAGATGTAGCTGGAGGAGACATATTCTCCTGAACTTTCTTTACCCTGCAAATTGTGCCAAGGAAAAGAAAATAGCCATCAAGTGAATCTGTCTTCTCAATACCACTGTGCTTTTTAAGAAGTGCAAGAATATAATTAGTTGAAATCCTTAAACCAGCCTGTCAAATATTTCTGCCTAGAGAATAGGTGTTCTATTTGCCTCTTCTGAGTGAAATGGACAAAAAATGTGGAATACGTACTGGTATCTGATTACAATTTTTGCAATTTGGTTCTAGTAAGCCACTCTAGGGATATTTAATCAGCACTGAAATTATTTATATAGATAGAAATTGCACTCACTCCTCAGTTAGAGACATTAGCTGAAGCTCATAAAAGAGATACTTGCTGCATTGGCATGGAATGGTCAGTCAGCACTGTAGAACACACCCACACCACTTGGTTCCTCTCACTAGCAAGGTTCTCTTAACAACCAATTTGTCTAGTGTGTCATTTAAAACCCTGGATTAATATTCCCTAATAAGCTAGAAATCATAAACCAAGGACAAACCTTAGTTTATAATCCTAGCTTCTAATTCCAGTCCAGACAACACAATTAAAACAAGTTTCTACTTTAATTGTTTACTTAAAAAGAAAAAAGAGAGAATTGTGTGCAGAGATCTACATGCCCTTGCAGATGGCATTTATTTATTTATTTATTATTTGGATTTGTATGCCGCCCCTCTCCGAAGACTCGGGGCGGCTCACAACAAGTGAAAACAAATCATAAATAATCCAATTAATTAAAATATTTAAAGATTAAAAAAAAAACCATATACTAACAGACATACACACAAGCATACCATGTATAAATTAAACGTGCCCAGGGGGAGATGTTTAATTTCCCCATGCCTGACGGCAAAGGTGGGTTTTGAGGAGTTTACGGAAGGCAGGAAGAGTAGGGACAGTTCTGATCTCCGGGGGGAGTTGGTTCCAGAGAGCCGGTGCCGCCACAGAGAAGGCTCTTCCCCTGGGGCCCGCCAACCGACATTGTTTAGTTGACGGGACCCGGAGGAGGCCCACTCTGTGGGACCTAATCGGTCGCTGGGATTCGTGCGGCAGAAGGTGGTCTCGGAGATATTCTGGTCCGATGCCATGAAGGGCTTTAAAGGTGATAACCAACACTTTGAATTGTGACCGGAAACTGATTGGCAGCCAATGCAGACTGCGGAGTGATGGTGAAACATGGGCATACCTGGGTAAGCCCATGACTGCTCTCGCAGCTGCATTCTGCACGATCTGAAGTGCAGGCATGCCCCCCCTGAAATAGTTTACTGCACTGATTACTGAAGATCTGTCATTTCATTCCAGCCATGGTCAGCTGCTCAAGGTTGCTTGTGGCTCTGTGGGCTTCAAACAGATTCTTACCCTGACAGAATTTTATTTCAAAAGCTGTCCCACTGCAAAAGCCACACAAAGAAAATGCAATGGTCAGGGGGCCCATTTGCCACTGACATGTGGCTCCAGCATCTCACCCAGCCTGCCCTTCTCCTCGCCCAGAGGATCCTGTTACTCACTCAGCATTTGAATCTGCAGTGCAATGAACCTGCTCTCCCACTGACGTGACCTTCTTGAGTTGGGCAAAGCCTCATGATCCGAGTTCAGCAGCTTGAAATAGTTCTCCAGTATGGTGCTGGTTTCCACCTGCCGCTGATCCGAACTACTAGTGAGGAGAATGTGCACCACTTCCGTCAGGCACTTCAAGGTCAGCTCAGCCTTCCTGCTCACTTCTTCTGGGTCTCTGTTATCCCACATGTCACAATCTGCCAGGACACGCATCAAAACCTCCATGGTGGCAGGAGAGATGGCTTGAAGAGCATTTCTCTAAAGTTAATAATAAAACTTCTTCACTATCAAAATAATCGGGAACAATTTCTTTTTAAGAAGTACAAAGAGGCACATGAAAGGAGTTTGAAATTGCGTGACTTGGACAAAAACAGCAAGTTAATCCTGTGGTTGGCTACCAAAGTACTTTTTCCTTTGATAGTGGAAAGTAAGAACTTATCAAATATGTGTTTTGTGTTCCCCCCTCTAACCATGAAACGTGCTCACATTGCCTAGAATGTCGTACAATCAAAATTTGGTGATAATTGCCAAGCAGAATGTTTTGCTACTTGTGGGTAGGAAATGAAGCAAAAATTGCATAGTATGTTAACTGTTTAAAAAAAACACAATCACAAAAGAAAGAAAAAACTCACAAAAGATTTCTAAATTTATTAGATTTGTCATGAATTGTTTAATTGTATGCTGTGAGCCATCCCGAGTCTACAGAGGGGCGGCATACAAATCTAATAAATAAATAAATAAATAAATAAATAAATAAATAAATAAATAAATAAATAAATGAACGAACGAACGAACGAACGAACGAATGAATGAATAAATAAAATAAAATAAAATTCCATGTGCCTACTGAGACATGTGGTGGCATTGCTCACATGCTCTCTCCCTCTCCCTCCCTCTGCCCCTCCCTCTATCTCTCACACACATACTAAGGAGCGGAAGAAAGCTTTTCTCATGAGACATTTTGGAAATTCAGACAGTTAAAGAAAATAAAACACACATAGACTGCCTAACCAGCCCAATATAAAGTCACTTTCCCATATTACCATAGTTGGAATGCTTTCCATTATGATAAATATTGGCCAGAAGTGTTACAGATTCAATCTATTATTGTAGAAAAATTCCTAACATAAAATTGCACATATCTTTACACTACTTTGCTTTCAGTACATTATGCTCACCAATCTCAGGAAAAAGAACACAAGATATTGTTTCAACCCAACCATCTTTTAGGACAAGCTATTTATAACGCATTTTCATTAATTATACATATTTGCAGCTGGATGAAATCAGATTGCACAAGAAAAATGAAAAAGAGTCAGTTTCACTACTAGAAAATCTTAAGCAGCATTGCTTTAATTTTAAACTCAGTCCTGATGAGAAAAACGAGACTAAAAATATGATTTTAAAGCAAAACATCTTTGAATTCTAGTATGCATACAATATATCTACAATTTTTCTTACTTTTCTTAAAAATAGTTTCAGCTGCTTTGCCATAAATTCAGGCAGCAGGAAACAAAAGTGTGGTGTTTAAGTATTGTACATGTATGACAGACTGATTCTCTTTTATTATTTTAAGCAATTAGCACATGGGATTTCGACCACAGAGTTCAATCACAGCATTTTGTTCACCTTCATTGCTCAGTTCTGTCTCCAGTAGAAAGGATCTTTCTCAAGATATTAAAGGAGCATGAGTGCTTTTTACCTCTGAACTATGACCTGTTCCATAAAACAACAATTACACTCCACCTTGTCATAACTAGATTATTTCTACTCCAAATTCTTCACTCTTGGAAAGTGTTCATAAAGCCCAAGCCACAATGTCATGATGCAATAAAGATATAAGTCCCACATCCCAATGATTAAGAAAAGGATATGAACATCTTCTCACCTGCCCACCAGCCACAATAGCTCCAAAGAGATGTAACAGACAACATTTGATGCTCTCTTTGAGATGCTCACTTTCTTGAAAACACTCTGAAAGCAAAGAACAAATTCCTTGTATATGAACTTTCACCAAAAATCACTATCACAGAAGGAACTATACAGATTGCAGCTCTTCATCCTACGCTGCAGTCACAAATATAAGGGAATCCAATGCTCCCTAACTGGGCAAAGCAGGAACAACCAAAAAGCTAAGAGATAAGATTGAGCTTGACCATCTCATCCTGCAAAAGAGATTCTTGCTCATTCTACTGGCAGCTTATACAATTTTTTTTAAATCAAATACTGTAGTGGAATGTGCCTTGATTATACAAGTTAGGTTTTGAAAATAAGATTGTGTTAAGTATCAAAAGTAGTTTGACTAGCTAATATTCAGATTAAGCTTGTAAAATATTGGCCCACTTTTCTCAATGCTGAATGAAATATAAACATGAGCTGCAGTGAACTTCAGGTTTACTCTCTCACACAAGAAGTCACTTTTAACCATAGCTTAGTAAAATATAACTAAATCATGTTTATCAGCCCACCATTATAAATTAGAAATGACATTCTCCCCTAATTTTGGGAAAGCTAATGTTTTATGGCCAAACTGAATATTGACTCAAATTGCCCCTGAAAAAAATCATTACAGTATACTGTATTTTTTATTAAACTTTTTGCATAGTGACAGCACAAAAGATAAAACAAACATAGAACATAAAAGAGGGATTCTATACATCCCCTTTCTTTGTCAGAAGTTGTTTTCAGAGCTTTAAATCCTATATCAAATATATTGTATTTAAATTTAAACCTTACTTCATAGAAGGCAATTACAAATGACCTAAAGAATTTTTGCTTAGTAATAAACATTAACCTGAAAATTGTTGCCATAGCAATAGATTGACCCATAACTTAGCTGCTGCCAAAACTATCATAGATTATTTTTTTTAATTAGCATCCTGATAAATTCTCAGTAATGGCAGAAGCCTGCACTGTTAAAAAGTCACCATTTAGAGATGTAATCAAATGCAAAACAAGTTTTGAAACAAAAAGAGCATTCAAGAGCTTAACTATACAAGTTAAACAGCATGGGAAGATCCACATTAATGCTAAAAGGGATTTTAACTCATAAATAATTAAAAAAAATATTTTTGCCTTTTGTAAACTACATCCCAACTTCAATAGTGGCTACAGGTTTCTCCCCAAAAATTGTATGGGTCTTACATTTCAGACTTGATTTCAAAGGAAGAAATGTAGAATACTCAATGACTTTCAAAAAGTGCGGTTATTACTGTGCCAATAACTTGTGACAGTCATTTTTGCAATTTTCCACAATGTTTAAAGGATTTCTACTGAGTTTTAGATGATGAATCTTCTTCACACTTCGTAAAAAAACCACTGTTCTTGGTAGCACCTATTTCAGATCCAAGGTGTTTTAATTAAAAAAAGAGCAATTAAGCTAGTTGCAAATCTGTGACTCATGACAGATCCATTAAGAGGGAAAATAAGAAACGCGTGACTTTTATGATTCATATGCAGACTAGTTTCTGGGGCGCCTCATGTGAGGTCTCAAAAAAATGATAGCAATACAGAACACCGCCAGGAGTGAAGGAGGCTTAGGAAAGATACTTTCTACCACACACATCCAAGGACAATGCTGTAGCATTGAAAATGCACCTTTGTTATCCAGAATGCATCTAGGTCAGTGGTGAAATCCTAATTTTTTTACTAGCAGTTCTGTGGATGTGGTGTAGCTTAGTGGGCGTGGCATGGTGGGCATGGCAGAAGAAGGATACTGCAAAAAAGATATTGCAAAATGTCCATTCCCACCCCAACCTGGGGCCAGCCAGAGGTGGTATTTGCTGGTTCTCCTACTCAAAATTTCCACTACCGGTTCTACAAACTACTCAAAATTTCCACTACTGGTTCTCCAGAACCTGCTGAATTTCACCCTGACCTGGGTCAATAATAAATTGCTTAATTAGTTATCATCTTCAAATTACTGGTAGAAGAGAATACTTATAGTTCAGTTTGAACAGCAGGCTCTTTGATGCCCTCTGGACTAAACCAAGCTCAGAGAGCCCCTGTGATCCAGCACCTTCAAATGGAAAACTTTGGGACAAATCTTCTTTCTGAAAGATTCTCATTTTTTTAAAAAAATTGAATGGCAGGACATTATTTAGTTTTTGTGCATGATATGACTGTAAGTATGTTTTTTATATTGGGATTCCTTGCTTTTTATACTTTTTAAATGTACTATTGTTATTTTAGATTCTAATTATTAGATTTGTCATTATGTACTGTTTTTATCACTGTTGTGAGCCGCCCCGAGTCTACAGAGAGGGGCGGCATACAAATCTAATTAATAATAATAATAATAATAATAATAATAATAATAATAATAATAATTTATAATAAAGTACTCACGATAAAAGAAAGGGACAAATTCCACTGTGAGTAAAGCTGGTTTGTATTTTTGTCGACTTTTTTCAACCGTGCTCAGAATACGCCTACAATATATTGAGATAGATAAATCATAGTCATTTATAATAAAGCTTCAAAACACATTTTAGTTATACCAAAACATAGAAACATAGAAGATTGACGGCAGAAAAAGACCTCATGGTACATCTAGTCTGCCCTTATACTATTTTGTGTATTTTATCTTAGGATGGATATATGTTTATCCCAGGCATGTTTAAATTCAGTTACTGTGGATTTACCAACCATGTCTGCTGGAAGTTTGTTCCAAGGATCTACTACTCTTTCAGTAAAATAATATTTTCTCACGTTGCTTCTGATCTTTCCCCCAACTAACCTCAGATTGTGTCCCCTTGTTCTTGTGTTCACTTTCCTATTAAAAACACTTCCCTCCTGAACCCTTTAACATATTTGAATGTTTCGATCATGTCCCCCCTTTCCCTTCTGTCCTCCAGACTATACAGATTGAGTTCATTAATAGATTCATTAATAATACATTGATTCTGTGTAACATTTATTTCACATGACATTTTTGTCATGTGACATTTTGGGTTGTTTTTATTTCTGCATCAAGCCAAAAAACGTAAACTTTAAAGAAATGTGGCTTTAACAGTGCAACTTTTATAAATATATCTGATCTTATCCACCTAAAGATTTATATGATCGGAAGAGAAACCATTGTATTCACAAGAAGAATGGGCTTTACTGATCTTTCCATCTCCTAGATGTGATGGCTTCTTCTGGATTATAAAAATTATTAAACATGCGCCTATAACTGTGATAATACTCTATGAGTATGAGTACATATCAGTTTAAAAATCCCAGATCCAAAAGAAGTCTTGTCCTATAGCATCTTCAGGATGTGAGCAATCATCCAAGGACATTTTAAATTGATTTCTTTAATTTGACTTATACTCTGCCTTTGGCTGTGATTTTGTACTCCCTTCTGTCATTTTAAACATTTTTAAAGAAACCAGAATTAAAACATTAATTTATTGTTTAACATCCTGTCATATTCCAAAATGGGTAACCATCATTTTCTGGTCTGAATATCTGAGTGCAGTATCAGATAGAAATTTGAGTATTTTATGACATAATCTGTTCAAATTTAAAGAAAGATGAGGTCCATCTAATCGCCATAAATTGAATGTAGACTCTCATTCAGTCTGTCCTATGGTGGATGATACAGAACGGCCCTGATGCCTCTATCTGGCAAGCTTATACTATATTCCAGTAGCATATCACTACTGTATTCTGGTAGCATATCACAAGTGTAGACAATTTAACAGGCAGGATTACCTGAGGGCCCAATCCTCTTGTCTAAACAATGTACAGTGGTACCTCATCTTACGAACGCCTCTTCTAACAAACTTTTCACGATACGAACCCGGTGTTTAAGATTTTTTTGCCTCTTCTTCTGAACTATTTTCACCTTATGAACCCAAGCAGCTGCTGCTGGGATGAAGGGGTTTCTTTTTTTCCCCTTTTTTGAAGAAAGAAAAGGGAGGGGCTGCTTGGAGTAGGAAACATTTTGCAGAGAACAACGTGCTTGCAAAGGAACTGAAAGGGTGTCTTTTTAAGAAAGAAAAGGGAGGAGGGAGGGGCAGCTTGGGGGAGGAAAAATTTTGTAGAGAACAGCGTGCTTGCAAAGGAACTGAAACGGTGTCTTTTGAAGAAAGAAAAGGGAGGGGCGCCCCCCTTGCCTTTCTTCCTTCCCACTCACCCTTTAGCCTAGCCTTGCTTCTTCCACCCGCCCCCTTTAGCTGCTCCTCCCTGCCCTCTGTTCGCCTCCCTTCTAAAGTTTGGGATTTTCCTGAAGGATTTGCACGCATTATTTGCTTTTACATTTATTCCTATGGGAAACATTGTTTCATCTTACGAACTTTTCACCTTACGAACCTCCTCCTGGAACCAATTAAGTTCATATGATGAGGTACCACTGTATTTTCTATTTAGTGTTATGTTTTGTGGGATTATATATTTTGCATCTTTACTTTAAAGAGATTAAAATAACAACAAGAAGAGTGATAATATAACATTCTCACATACCCTGCAATTCTTTGCCTCCAATTCCTATATGGATCATAAAGACTTTCACAAAAAGCCAGCGCGTGTCGCACAAACTCTTCTATAGATGTTTGATCTGCCACTTCTTTCTCTTTTGTTTTAGTCTTTAGCTAAAGAAGTAACAAATAAGTTTTGCATAGTAGTGTAAGACACTTTAGAAGTAATTTACAAACTTTTTAACGGCTTGAATTAAAAATATGCTGTACTTCCTGTTTGCTACCTATTATAAATGTATCCACGTTACTGATTCAGCACACCTAGCTCAAAGAAACCACAAATTATATGTGAACCAACCCATGGCATATGCTCAGTATGAAAATATATAAGAATGAATCCTACTTGTTTTGCTTTTCTGTTTTTTAGATATAACACAATCAGACAAATGTTTTGATCCTAAGGGCCACATTAGTCATGATCTGGTGGACCACACACCAAAAGGAGGATAATGACACATTTAGGCTGCCCCCACCTCACTGAGTTCCCTGCCAGCCAGCCAGTCACTTGATTTCACAGACTGCTGAGATGCTGGTCACTGCAAAGGCTCATCTCAGTCTAGCAGTAAACTCCAAGAGCTCACCAATTAACTCACTGGCATATCAAAGCATAAGAACAACCTCTGTGGCAGGTTATTTTTTAAAAAGTCCTCACACACAAGGTGCTGTCCAAATAATCATTATTATTTGATTCATATTCCAAATTTTTCCCTGAAGCTCTAACAATAATTAATCTAACAAATCATAAATGAAATACACAAATTGCATAATTGAATGTCCTAATCACTACCTGACATCATGGCCCTCAACAAAAATAAAAAATAAAAAGCTGAAATAATGCTTTTTAAAATATATATATAGGGATCAGATCTGGTGGCCTAGAGGTTAATTCTCTGCCTTACAAGGCAGAGGCCCCAGGATCAAATCCCAGTAAGGGTATGGCTAGCTGATGAGGCCAGAACAAGGCCGAAATAGCGCTATCCTAGTCTCCCTTAATTTTAAATCTTCAGCAAAAATATGTGATATATATATTTTCCTCCTCCATACACCAAATAGTTACATCACCATAAATAAAGCATATAAAAAATCACCAAAAATACCCTCAATCAATACCCTAGCTTCAATCTAGATCAGTGGTTCTCAACTTGGGGGTCAAACGATCATTTCACAGGGGTCGCCTAAGACAATGGGAAAAGACAAATTTCCCATGGTATTAGAAACTAAAGCTTCTATTCTAGTGCCTTGGGAGTGGGACATATTTTTACAATCCGACCAATCAGGCGTTTACAGTAGGGGTGTCCCTCTGATCTTCCTGCCAATCAGTTTAAAGCTCTGTTGGGGGAATTGGTGCTACACTTATGGTTGGGAACTGTATTAAGGGGTTGCGGAACTGTATTAAGGGGTTGCGGCATTAAAAAGGTTGAGAACCACTGATCTAGATCATTACTATCCATATCTGTCAGTCTAAGCTTCCATTAGCTTTTCACTCAACCTTCCTTCCCCTTCCTCTTCTCCTCTCCTATCTCCTGTCTTTGACTTCCTCTCCCCCTTGCTTCTCCATCCTCTCCACCTTCTATCTCCTCCTACCTTTCTACTTCCTCTCCTTTCTTTACCCTTCCCTGAGTGAAATTTCTCTAATTCTAAGAGTCATTTATTGAAACAGACTAGCAGTTTCTTTCTGCAGTCTTATAGTCTTACCAAAGCTTTTATTATTGTGTTATTATTTCCAATCTGACATTAAAGTTTATCTTGGATGTATAACCTTTATCGGTGCTGTCTGAAATAAAGCTTTTTGGCTTAGTTTAGAATAGTAAACATACTTCTCCTCTCTCCCCTTTCCAAAATCCTAACCCTGAAGGTAGTGAAAAAGAAAAGCACAAAACTAGAATGAACGGGAAATATAGCAATGATTGTAGAAACACATATCCTGTCTATATATAAATATACATCATTGTTGACTTCAGTTTTAATATTTGGTTTCCAAGTGAACAGACTATTCTGAGAATCAACTTTAGCCTCAGTTTGCTCCCATTGCTTGACCTCTTTAGAGTTCTAATAAAGATTGTAGTTATCCTTCTGGCCATTGCATATTCACTTACCTGCTGAATGTAGAGAGTGGTCATTGTGATTACATGGTTAATATAGGAACAGGTCCCAATCTCTTCCACATTATCTAAATTTCTGAAACAGAATGAAATGTGTAAGAGGCCTGATGCAGAGGGATAGCCACAGAGATTTCCAAAATTATTCTTACACAAATATTTAAATATCCCAAAATGCTAAGTATGAGGTGCTACATGTTTTAAAATCCCACTTTTCTTTGCAATATAGATTCAAAATAATTCAGAATACTAAAGTAAATAGATCTGGACAATGATAATATGTAAACTTTGACTTGATATAGCAAATATATTAATATCAGAATGACCAGTTATATTTTCAAGTGCTGAAGCCACATATTATCCTAACTGTAATATGGTTACTTCTGGCTTAGAATGATATATCACCCTAGCTTGGAAAGCAAGTTATGGCTTAACATGAATTAATATGATGTGCTTCCAATTATGCCTTCTTCAACAATCCACAGATAAGTCAAATCATGACTGAACATGATTTTCAAAGTATTTATTTTGATTGGACACAGCCAGGCTCTCATCCATGTGGGCTGTTCACAATATATAGAAACAAAACAACAAATATACAAACCAGATAAAAGCATAGCAATTTTGATAATGTGAATTCAGGTACCATAGGTATAGCCAAAGTTGTAACTCCCAGACTAATTTGATGTTATACTTCCAAGAAACAGAGATATAGGGGAGGAAAGGGGGAGGGGAGTATACAGAAAGAGAGGAGATTGAGCAGGCACACTCAAAAATCGCTAAGTAAAAAATCAAAAGAACAGTAATGGAAATAGGATATATCAGGGTTCTCTTTCTTAACATAGAAACATAGAAACATAGAAGTCTGACGGCAGAAAAAGACCTCATGGTCTATCTAGTCTGCCCTTATACTATTTTCTGTATTTTATCTTAGGATGGATATATGTTTATCCCAGGCATGTTTAAATTCAGTTACTGTGGATTTATCTACCACATCTGCTGGAAGTTTGTTCCAAGGATCTACTACTCTTTCAGTAAAATAATATTTTCTCATGTTGCTTTTGATCTTTCCCCCAACTAACTTCAGATTGTGTCCCCTTGTTCTTGTGTTCACTTTCCTATTAAAAACACTTCCCTCCTGGACCTTATTTAACCCTTTAATATATTTAAATGTTTCGATCATGTCTACTATTTTGAAAAGTCAATTAAGTGAAAAAAGATACCGGCAAAGAATGATGAAGAACTTGACTAGGAGAAGTGTCAGTGCTTGTTGTGGCTCCTCCAACCCTTCTGATAATTTCTGGACGCAGTGCAGCAGCTGGAGCCTCAAAACTTGAAGAATGTTATCAGGAAGCAGAGATATTCCAGGGGGAATGTCATCCACTCTAAAATAAAGCCAGTAAATATTAGAGGCAAAAACCAACAGTCATTGACATAATTATTGTAGTTTTTGGACCTTCTTGACTACCACACTATTTTCTCCAGGTACAATCTTCCTGAATGACAAGGACTCTCGGGAGCTAGAAAAAAAAATGGGGTGCAGAATATGACCTTAGTGGCAACTTCCTCATCAAGCAACAGGAGGGAGGCTGGTTTTCACCTTTCTATGCTTTACAAGAAAAGCTAAAACCAAAGCTAAGCCAAAGTAGAGCATAGAACCCAAGCCCGACCTCATTCAGATTAAAGACTTGATTGACAATGGTATGTTTTTAAACTTTATATTCCAGGTTTGGAAACCCAATAAAAGAGAAAAGCAGAGAACTTGTACAACTTAGGAGGGCATAGAGAAGACATTTTTTGTCAGAATTCCAGTTTATTCCTCCATACCAGGTGCTTGATTTTTTTTAACCGTATTGTAGATACAGTATTTATTTTATCATTCCTTTGCAAAATGTTCCAGTTTCTCAAGCTAAACCACCTGTAATATTCTTAACAGAGGTATACAGAGTCCTCAGAGAGGGGTGGCATACAAATCTAATAACATAATAATAATAATAATAATAATAATAATAATAATAATAATACTTATGCACCAAGACAAATTCTTTGTGTGTCCAATCACATTTGGCCAATAAAGAATTCTATTCTATTCTATTCTATATAATAATGATAATAATACCCAAATTTAAGCACATTTGATGACTAGAAATACATTGAGGATTGCAGAAACGGAAAATAATTACAGGAATCCTTCCATTATTGCATAGATTTTCTATTATTCCTCTCAATATTTTCCTCCATGTTACGCCACACCTACATGATAACTCAGAGCAATTAGATTCCTCGTGATTAACTAACCTCTAAACAAAAAGCTTGCTGTGGATTACTGCATTTCTATGATGGTTTTACATGGAATCAGATTCCGAAACTGAGATAAATGTCTCTATTATTAGAGTCACCTTAATAGCTGGCACGCCTACTGTTTGACAGAGTAATTAGAAAAAAGAACTTGACATATTCTTATTTACTTCCCAACAGAAAAACTCTCCCCTGCAGTAAGGTAAACAGATTTGCACCAGATAGGAAGGTTTTTACCTTTTCAGATATAAATAAAACAACATGTCAAAGGAACTTTGGAACATACAAAGGAGGAGAGGAGATTAATCTTTCATGTTGAAGCAGCACAGCTGCCAAAAGACTGATTGTAATATTGAGTGCTTGGCTTTTCGTCAAAAGAGAAGCAAAGCACTATGAATGATTTTGGTCTATACATTCTTACAAGCCTGCACCTTCCCGGTGAATAACATTCTTCCTGTTATATAATACAGCCTTGTTTGTTAAGTTATCTTGAGAAAAAAATGGGCAAGAAAAAAAAATTAGGAGAATGTCTACAAGACAGGGTGTTCTTAAGACAATTGGCTTCATCCTATGCTTCTCAAATGTAATGGCCAAGAATAATCTCACAGAATCCTAGAACTACAAAGGAACCATTGGGCCACTCAGTCCTGCCTCTTCCTGGGACAGTCTCTCAACTCAAAATATTTTTGATGGGCAACTGTCTAGCCCCTACTTAAACTTGTCCACTGAACAGAAGTTCATTATCTCCTTTCATAACTAGTTCCCCTGTTGAATCACTGTTACTATTAGAAAGTTTCTTCAACTGGAATCTTCTGTAATTTAAGATTGTTCCACATCCTGCATTGCAGGATGAAAAAGAAAAAAAGAACAGGATCTTCTTCTCTGTTACATTCTTTCAGTTGCTTAACAACTGCTGTAATATCTTCCCAGTCATCTTTTGTCAAGGATCAACAGTTCCTACTGTACCTCCTTGTTCTTCCTTGCACCTACTTTGGTTTCTTTAAATATTGAAGTGTGGTATTATTAGATATTAGATGTTAGATATCAGATACCGTGACTTAAGGTGGAGATCTGGCCACTGAAGAATATAATGGAACCAGAGGTGGGCTGCTGCCAGTTAGGAGCATTTCGTGCAAAATGGTAGTTTCAACCACCGGCTGGGCCCACGCCCCCACAATCCGGTCCTATACCCTCTCTGGCTTGCTCACCTTGCCTACGCATCCCAGCTGATTTCTCTGCCTTGCCCGCTTTACTCACAGTGGCTGCCCGCGAAGGTGTGCTAGAAGCCACGCGCATGAAATCACTGTGTGTTTGAAGCTGCCTGCAAGTGTGGAAGAGGTGTGTGTGTGTGAGCGGAGCATGCAAGTGTGCACTGACATTTTCATTTGTGTACTAGGTAAACCAGTTGTTTTGGGAACTTTATTTCTATTGATGAAGCCTAAAATTTGCCCAATCCATTCACCCAGTTGACCCATTATCAATTTGTGGTCAACTATAATTTCTAGATCCTTCAGATCCTTTTAATATTTTGTTATGCTGATACCTAATAAAAACACCATTAGTTAAGAAATTACAAAAATGCTGTAAGCCGGCCCAAGTCCTTGGAGAGGGACGGCATATAAGAATGAATGAATGAAATGAATGAATGAACGAACGAACGAACAAACAAACAAACAATCAAACACACACACACACACACACACACACACACATACATAAAACGCAAGCTTAATCCAAAAGATATCAACCATACAAAAAACATCTAAATGGATTTTTAGGTCCTCACAATTACTATTGTTTTAAGAATATGTTAAAATTAGTATTGCAGTGCAACTGAAGAATTCTATGACCAGGAGACTGTAAGTAATGATCCACCAAATGCTCTGTTCAATCCAATCTCTAAAGTTGATTCAAAGAATGTACCCTCTTTTGGTTGTGCATCATGATAGGAGTTCCCTCAGCAAAATGTTACTAATCTTCATTCTACATTCAGTATCCTGTTTTCACTTGAGTCAAACAATGAAAATCCATCCATGATTATCAGGCTACGATTCTACACTCTGATATTCAGTGATGCAAACTGGTGATTTTATGGTCTCAGACACTCCCTGTGTAGCTAGACTACTTTTGTGTTGTATTTGAGGATATTCCAGATCACTCTACTGGGGAGCAAAATTCTGCCCAACAATTCCACGTCTTCACCAATACGTAAGCTCCACTACAGACCACAGGGACTGATCTTTGGACAAGCACACAAAGAATTTATTCTGCTAAGAGAATGCATTATCTTGGGCTAAGTAAGTACATTCAAAAAGGACCTTCCAAGGTCATTTCCTGGTTTAGAGCAAACAAGAATGTTTACTTGACTCTATAATTTAACAGCTCAAAGCCCATTTTTGAAAAATGTAAGCTAGGACAAGAAATACCAGTGTGGAACAAAGGAAGAATACCCTAATGTAAAATAAAGTTGATTAATACCACAACTTTGCCTTGGGGCCCTGCTGATTTTGATCATTTTGCCGACTGTTGACCTGTAAAGCATGAGATGAAACGGACTGGAACTTCTGTTTGTTAGGTTCCAAGTATACTTTAGAGGAGAATGACAGCTTAGGTCTTCAGGCTACGTGATGTTTGTGCATTTTGTGTGCATCAGGATCAACATACCTGAGGCCATAAGCTATCATTTGTATATTCAAATCTGGGGATAATATATTGATGCACATGTGCAACTCTTCCCCCTTCTCCAACTAAATTTGGCAACCAACAGAAAGCCTTGCTCTCTTGCAGGTCTTCTGCACAGAAAAAATCAGCAGCCAAGAGTTAAATTTTGGCAGCAGTGTTCCATTTACTCTGCTTTGCATTTTAGATTTGGATGTGTGCATGCGTGTCCATGCGAGGGAGGAGTCAAAATCTCCAAGATGGTGTGTTCATGGTCATGGTAGAAGCTCTACCCCCTTTGTACATCTATATACAATTCAATCATGATACTAATCTACCACCTTGCAGATCTAATCCACTTACATCATGGTGTGTTTATATGTGTATATGCGTGGAGGCACTTTTTGAGTTCTTCAAGAGAAATTAATATAAAATATGATTCAAAGAGATAACAGAGCTAAGATAAGAGTAGCTTGTATTTTCTAGAAAGTGTATTAAATGGTATGGGGAAAATTAAAGAAGCACAAAATGACGGGTCATTATATATGTTATACATTTTATCAAGATTTAAGAGTTGTGATTTGTGCTTTCATTACAGTATATTATTATTATTATTATTATTATTATTATTATTATTATTATTATTATTATTATTTATTAGATTTGTATGCCGCCCCTCTCCGTAGACTCAGGGCGTCTCACAACAACAAAACAGTACAAATCTAATGATTAAAAACAACTTCCCCAGGCCTATATTGTTTATGTATGGTATGTTGTGTGCATGTTTTTTAAATTATGAGTTTTTAGTTTTAAATATTAGATTTGTATTGTATATTGTTTTTCTATTATTGCTGTGAGCTGCCCCGAGTTTACGGAGAGGGGCGGCATACAAATTTAATAAATAAAATAAATAAATAAATAAATTTTAAACCCTTAACATAAAAAACAGTCATACATGTCATACAAACCATACATAAAATGGAAACGGCCCAGGGGAATCAATTTCCTCATGCCTGATGGCAGAGGTGGGTTTTAAGGAGTTTGCGAAAGGCAAGGAGGGTGGGGGCAATCCTGATCTCTGGAGGAGTTGATTCCAGAGGGTTGGGACCGCCACAGAGAAGGCTCTTCCCCTGAGTCCCGCCAGATGACATTGTTTCCAATATATGGACTTGGGGCGGCTCACAGCATGTCAATACACAATATATATACAAATTACAATATATATACAAATTACAATCGGATCCAATTAATGTAATTAATTAACTA
Organism: Erythrolamprus reginae; assembly: GCF_031021105.1. NCBI lineage: Eukaryota > Metazoa > Chordata > Lepidosauria > Squamata > Dipsadidae > Erythrolamprus > Erythrolamprus reginae. The sequence continues at coordinate 206,650,822 of NC_091950.1, forward strand.
AAAACTAAAAACATTATAAAACTAAGTATCACAATCATTCATTCAATGCAACCAAACATATTAAACATTCAATGGCCAGAGGATGGGGTCTAATGTTACTATGTTTGCATACTATATTTGATAAAAGTATTATCACAAATAGTTTTATATATCAGATCAAATAAGATCTATTTCAACATACCGAGTGGGCAGTTTTTCAAAGTCCACATCTAGAAACTGTTCATAGCTAGAAACAAAACTGTCCAACCAGAGCTTCAAGTAGTCTGGATCTTTCTGTGAAGAAAAAGAGACTCGTTTAATACAATGAATTTTTTTTTTAATCCCAGAAATATATGAACATGTTTTTGCAACTTGCTTGCTCTAGTACAATGATGGCGAATCTTTATTTGCTTGGGTGCCAAAAGAGTACATGCATGCGTAATAGTGCATATACGTGTGCCTGCACCCATAATGCAATGCCTTGCTCCACGCATATGCACACAATCCGCAGGGCTGCCCCTCCATGCATGAGCGCAGGCCTCACTGAAGCCTTTGGACTTCCGGTAAGCCCCTTGGGCCATTTGTCACTGTCCCCAGGCTTCAGGAAAGCCTCTGGAGCATATGGATGGTGAAAAATGGCTGAATGGGCCAACCAGAAGTTTGGAAACAAACTTCTAGTTGGCCCATTGGGTCGTTTTTCACCATCCACAGGTTCCAGAGGCTTTCCTGAAGCCTGGGGAGGATGAAAATGGCCTCCCACTCCGGTCAAAAATAATCTGGCCAGCACTGGAGCTGACATAGGGCAAAGCCTCGCATGCACTCAGATATGGCTCTGTGTGCCCATCTGTGGCACCCGTGCCATAGGTTCACCATCACGGCTCTAGTATATTCCTTTTGTACTTCTGACATAATTAATTTAGATGTTTCCCATCTAATCATCAATTCAGATAGTATATGTTCATGAACTCATGAATTCAACTCAGTTTAGATTAAACTTTACGTTTTATCCAACTGAATTGAAAAGAAGCTATTTACTGAACTGAAAAAAACCTGGTCAGTTTTTCTAGGTTTTTCAGGAAAAAAAGTCAGTCAGTTTTTCAGGTTCTCTGTAGAACTTGATTCAGTTCTACAGAGGAATTGTTGAGTCTGTCATCTGCACCTCTATATCTGTCTGGTTTGGCTCTGCAACCAAATATGACAGACACAGACTTCAACAGATAATTAGAACTGCAGAAAAAACAATTGCCTGCACTAGTCAAAAAAAGGGCTGAGAAAATATCTACACACGCCTCACATCCTGAACATAAAATTGTTTCAACTTCTGTCCTCAAAACAACACTAAAGGGCACTGCACAACACAACAATTAGACACAGGGACAGTTTTCCCCCCCTCATGCCATCACTCTGCTAAACAACTAATTCCCTCAACACTGCCAAACTATTTGCTAAGATTGTATTACTATTATTCTTCTCATCCTTCCTATTACCTATCTACTTCCACTTATGACCATAACCATGTTGCTTGTATTTTTAATATTTAATAATATTAAATATGTAATAATTAATAATATATAACAAGCTTTCTAACAGATAGGAAGCCTCAAGAGAAGCTAGGCAAAATCACATCACAACTAGACTCAAGAACGCCATCACTCTGCTAAACAAATAATTCCCTCGCCACTGTTAAAATATTAACTAAGGCTGCATTACTATTACTATTAGTCTTCTCATCGTTCCTATCACCCTTTTCCTCCCATTTATGACTGAACGACTGTAACTTGTTGCTTTTATCCTTACAATATTAATATTGTTTCCTGATTGCTTATTTGTATCCTATGGCAATCATTAAGTTTTGTACCTCATGATTCTTGACAAATGTATCTTTTCTTTTATGTACACTGAGAGCATATGCACCAAAGACAAATTCCTTGTGTGGCCCATTACGAATTCTATTCTATTTTATGATTTATGTTGTTCTGTTTGTTTCCAATATGATTTGATTATTAGTAACCTATGACTATCACTAAGTGTTGTATCTTATGATTATTAATGAATTTTTTTTTCTTTCATATGTACAGTGGTCCCTTGACTTTCGCGGGTCTGACTTTCGCGGAAAGGCTATACCACGGGTTTTTTAAAAATATTAATTAAAAAATACTCCACAGTTTTTTTGAACATTTGAATGTTTTTCCCATGGCTGCCCGATGTACAATAATGTGCGTTTTAACTCTCCTCTTCCCCCCACCAGGCCATCCTGCTTTAAATAAAAGCTCCGCTTCCACCCCAGCTTCCTGATCCCTCCCCTTTAATTCTTGGAGCGTTGGTACGCTCCACTTGAAGCCGAGCCTTACTGCCGCCTGCCACCGCCGCCTCTTCTTCCTCCACCCACCTAAGTCGTCTCCCTTAGTGGTAGCATCCGACCTCCCAGCTGACCGGCCTGGAATCCCAGCTTCAAGTCCTGGCCTGGATCCCTCTTGCCTAGAGCTTCTCCTTCCCCTGCCCTGACCCTGAGCACCAGTGCTACCGCCGCTGCCATGGGAGATGCCGGCACTGAGCACAGCAAAGCCCCCAGCTTGTCGCCCCGTTGCCCCTGCGGGTTCTGGGGGTAAGTAAGTAAAACCAGGAATGGAGGAGGGAGGGGAAGGAAGGAAGGAAGGGAGCATCTCTACTTCACGGAAATTTGACTTTCGCGGGGGGTCTTGGAATGTATCCCCCGCAAAAGTCAAGGGACCACTGTACACTGAGAACATATGCACCAAAGATAGATTCCTTGTGTGTCCAATCACATGTAACCAATAAAGAATTAAAATTTATTGTAAAAATCTAATGAATTCAACTTAATTTAAAATAAATTTTATGTTTTATCTGACTGAGTTGAAAAGGAGAAGGTATTTACTAAATTGAGAAAAACTGGTCCAACCAATCATGTGAACAAGACACAAAAAGTAAAGAGAAATGTGAAAGTATAAGTGGTAGGGTGTGTACATTAAAAAACACAGGTTTATACCTATCACTTAAAACAGTTTACAGAAAACTAATTGGAAAAATCTTGGATATAGGAAAGCTATAGCCAGTATCATACTGAGTGAGATGGATCAATGATTTGATTCACTGGTCTGCTTCATAAAACAAATCCACCATCAATGTGATCTAGCTTTATATGTTATACTGTACAAACTTAGCTTCTGCAGTCTGCACCGTCAGTGACTTGTGTGAAGGATGAACTGTAGTTTGCCTAATAAATTATGATCAAACATGGTAGAATCTAAATCAAATAAGTGTAAGTAACTACAGATTTCAGATATCCTTCAATATTGGATCATGCTTATCAAGGCACTACACAACTAGTTTATTAAAAAGTTACAGCACATTCCTGAGCCATTGGGTTTCTGCTCTACAAGAATTTTGTTTTTCTTATTATTGCAATTCATTGGGTAAGCAGTTCACAAAAATCAATATATAGATTTTGCAATTCCAACTAGCAATATCAGATATATTTTATAAAATTCAACCAAATTTGTCTTGTCTAGAGAGCTTCTGAGACTCACTTGCTATAAAATACTTCTTCTGCACTACCTTGGCACCAGCATCTAAACATGTTACAACATAAATTAGAGGGGGGAGGAATTCCTTAAACATGGTAACACAGTGGGGGGGTTTCCCGTTGGGGGATTTAGCTACTGGTAAAAAGTGGGCACACTTTCTGTATCCATGGAAATAATCTTTCCCAAAATCAGCCATTAAAGCTTTGTTCCAAGGCAAAAATATATCTTGAAAAATCAGACTAGGAGGGTGACTCATTTCCAGAATAAATAGGCATCCATCACTAGACTCTTGTGATATTTTTAAAACATTTCTGTCTTTCCCAGATGACAAATCAGTATATATCCCAACGTGGCAATAACAAACAGAAAGCTAGAAGTTGCTTACATGACAATGTCCCCTCACAAGAAAAGCCAATGATGCAAGTGATTAAGATGCTGTCTTGTTTTTGCTATATGTTTTCTTGGTTTTGACATCACAAGCCAAGTCCCCAAAGTTTGCAAATTTAAGATTTGTGGACTTCAGCTCCCAGAATTCCCAATTCAACTCCCAAGCTATGCTGGCTGGAGAATTCTGGAAGTTGAAGTCCACATGTCTTAAAGTTGTCAAGTTTGAAAACTTTTGATTTAAAGGGAACAGCTAAGAGGTTTGGTTGTTCTGTTTTTTATTATGTGGCTCCAAAGTTATTTATGTTGTTCCGGCCAAAAGGGAATTGAATTATTTTAACTTCATGGTAAGCAGTCAGGAGAAAGCCAGTTTGGGCTACTGATTAAGACATCAAGCTAGAATAGAAATAGCAATAGCAGTAGCACTTAGACTCGTATACTGCTTAATAGTGCTTTGCAACACTCTCTAAGCAGTTTACAAAGTCAGCATATTGCCCCAATATTGCCCCAATCTGGGTCCTCATTTTACCATCCTCAGAAGGATGGAAGCCTAAGTCAACCTAGAAATCAGGGACTGAGTTCTAGTTCCACCTTAGGTACAATGCCAGTGACCTTGGGTCAATCACTCTCTCTTAGCCCTAGAAAACAGATAATGGCAAACACTTTGTGAAAAAGCTTGCCAAGAAAACTGCAGGGACTTGTGTAAGCAGTTCCAGTAGCAAATTTTAATTGTTCTATTCTCTATTGAAAGGCAATGAATGAGTGCTGTTTTTTCAACAATCAATTTACTTCTAATTTACCAGAAGGCAGGGAATAAGTGGCATCATATTTTACTACTACAATTTTTTTCCCATTCAGGCAGAACACACCCACATCTATTTATATAATGCCATCTGTATACAAGGACATTTTATCAAATGCAAAATGATAGATAGCCCAAGAAATTTACAATCCAAAATGCAAGTCTTTGTCATTAAATTTTCTGGTTACTCTTATCAACAAATTAATGTTGAAGAAGCAATGACAAGCATGACAAGTAGAAATGTTTGGTTAACTTCAAGCAAACTTAACAAGATACAGTACTCAAAGATATTGTTTGGTAAAACAGAAACAAACTGGATTGAATGAATATATGTAAAAAAAATATCAATATTTCATAATATTTTAACAATCAATTGATAGTTAGATTTTTTTTCCTTGAGGCTTTTAGAATTATTCAATATGCACGGTTTTAAACAGATTTACTAGTGTCACCTAAAATCAGAGTACAGTAATCACCTTTCATAGAAGCAAACCCTCCTAATTCAGTACTAGTAGCCAAATTTGAAAACATATAATCATCACCATCATCTTTTACAACAAAGACAAGTAAAACACAAGTTAAAACTATTTATTTACAATCCCAAAATATAATACCATCATACAAAAAACAAGGCACGTGAATAAAATAAGAACAAAACCCTTCAAATAATAATTGAATCAATACAACAATTATGTTTTAAAAGATAAATAAAGCTCAACTTTCCAACTACAAATTAAACCATGGTGAAATCATATTGCTCTATCTTCCCTTTGCGCCAAGAAGGAGGTAATTCAAAGGGTGAGTTCACCTTTATCTTTAAACTGAATTAAAGTTTAAGCCAACTACAATTTCAAAAGCACATTCAGAAACAACTACTGTATTTCAGATATGTCTCTTTGGCACATTTGGACAGTTAAAAACAGGAAGGAAATTTGATAAGCATAAACAGAGAGGGAAGCCACCTGTAAATCCATTCTGTGTTTTATTACTTACTGTAAATATAGTTTTCCACAGGTATAACATGGAACACTCTGCATGTTTTTATTGTTATAATCACCTTAAAGATAGGACACACATTTGACTAATAACAAAGACAGTGGGGGATTTTTTTCCCCATTCAATCTGCCCTTCCCCCCAGGAAGTTGCTAAAGATAGAGAGACAGAATTTTATTTCAGTCATTGACCAATAAAAGTACAATCAATAAATGAACAACACAAAACTATCCCATAACAAGAATTATTAGCAACCATTAGCAAAGCTTACACATAAATAATTTTATTTTTAATTTTAATACAAAAAAAAATAAATTCATCTTAACAGATAGTGCCCAAGAAATTTAAATAAAAGAGAAGTAGGGAAAGCAAGTAGGATGCTTGGCTGCATAGCTAGAGGTATAACAAGCAGGAAGAGGGAGATTATGTTCCCGCTATATAGAGTGCTGGTGAGACCACATTTGGAATACTGTGTTCAGTTCTGGAGACCTCACCTACAAAAAGATATTGACAAAATTGAACGGGTCCAAAGACGGACTACAAGAATGGTGGAAGATCTTAAGCATGAAACGTATCAGGAAAGACTTAATGAACTCAATCTGTATAGTCTGGAGGACAGAAGGAAAAGGGGTGACATGATCGAAACATTTAAATATGTTAAAGGGTTAAATAAGGTCCAGGAGGGAAGTGTTTTTAATAGGAAAGTGAACACAAGAACAAGGGGACACAATCTGAAGTTAGTTGGGGGAAAGATCAAAAGCAACATGAGAAAATATTATTTCACTGAAAGAGTAGTAGATCCTTGGAACAAACTTCCAGCAGATGTAGTTGGTAAATCCACAGTAACTGAATTTAAACATGCCTGGGATAAACATATATCCATTGTAAGATAAAATACAGGAAATAGTATAAGGGCAGACTAGATGGACCATGAGGTCTTTTTCTGCCATCAGACTTCTATGTTTCTATGTTTCTATGTAATCAACTTGTGGCAAATGTCCCTCTAGAACTGGCAATACAGAACACAGGTTGTGGGGCTGCAGTGGGGAAACATTGAAGGAGGGAATTCCACCTATACTACCTTAAACTCTTTGGAGAAAAATAGTGTATAAACCTAACAAATGGACAAATAAATAAATCAAGAATGTGAGATAAGGGGGTATATAAATGGAACACATACATACATTTCTAGGATTTCCATTCAGGGTTTCATTTGTTAGCTGAACGGAATGGCTTTTAGGCTGCCCACACAAATTCTTATACAGAATAAGTTGCAGGCAAGAAGAAGATTGGGGCTCCTATTTCAATGCCTCCTACTAATACAAATGGTCTTTGTTTAGTTTTGTATTAATTAAAACTGTTGGTTTTATGACACAAACAACGCCAGGTAGAAAGGGAAGAGAGTCACTAGGCAGACATTAATTTTGCATCTTTGATAGTTGTGAAGTTGTTGCTAGCTGTCAGAAACACCATTAAATACTGAAAGTCAAGAAACAAGCAAAACTCATTAAAAATACAAGTTTAATTCGTTCCAGAACCGAGCTCGTATGTCGATCAACTCGTATCTCGAACGAATGGCTTTAGACTTTGTTTTTCCCCGCCGAGATAACCAGAAGCAAGGATTCTTGCGCCACCTAGTGGAAGCTCGGCTCATATCCCGAATTTGAGCTTGGGTGTCGAACAGAAATTTCGCTCCCGTCGTGGCTCGTAACTTGGAATACTCGCATGTGGAGCAGCTGGTATCTAGAGGTACTACTGTAGTTCATGGGAGACTCTAGGGCAGGGTTGTCAAAACTGCGGCCTGTGGGATAGATGTATCACACACTGGCCACGCCCACACCCAATTTAGCAAAGTGGGAGAAGTCCCAATATGTCACATGACACCACTGTTACACCACAAGTTTGACACCCCTGCTCTAGGGATAAGCCATTTTGCCATTGAGCTGAAAGACCAAACACTTTGTCTTTCCTTGTAAAGAAACAGTGGCAGGCCAAGTAAATGGATCCCTACCACATCTGAACAGCTAACTACTGTAATTTTAGGAGTGTGGGCCATACTCTGGCAAACACAGCTGCGTCATAGCCAACTGAGTTAAGCAGTTTTTTTTCTTTGCCTAATGTCAGGGCCCGCCCAGGGAGTGTCACCACAGAGTCTCATTTTGTCAATGACTAATCCATCAATCAGGTCTTTATTATAATCATAGAGCAACAAAAATAGCTTTAAAAATAGTCTTATCATATCTAATGAAAAACTATCTAGATAGGCCTTGACTTACAACCACAACAGAGCACAAAATTTCTGTTGCTAAATGAGACATTTGTTAAATGGGTTTCATCCCATTTTATATGTCCTTTCCTGCCACAGTTGTTGAGTGAAACACCTAATCATGTTAAGTCAACACAGTTATTAAGTGAATCTGGCTTTCCCACTGAGTTTGCTTGGTCAGAAGGTCCAAAAAGGGGGTGTCTGCAGAGATTCTCAGTCATCCAGGTTATAGTTGTCTCAAAAGTGCTTTTTCAAAGGGCAACTGGACTTTCTTTCCTTGAGGAAGAACAAAGTGTTTTGTTTCTTCCTCAAGGAAAAAAGTCCAATTGCCTTTTGAAAAATCACTTCTGAGTCAAAAAGGGGATCGCATGACCTCCTTAACATCATAAATATGAGTCACTTGCCAAGCGTACACATTTTTATCATGGGGATGCTGCAATGGTCGTAATTGTGAAAAATGGTCATAAATTACTTTTTTCAGTGCCGTTGTAACTTCGAGCAGTTACTAAATGAACTGTTCAGGTCAAGAATGACCAGTAGTTTTATGAGGTTATTTTAAATGGACTTTTATAATCTAGCTTTGCCTTTGGAATAGTCTTGTAGAACCTTGTCTCTGGAGTCAGAATGTCTTCTTCAGTGTTTCAAGACAGTTTTTCTAATACTTGAAACAAGCTTAGAAATACTAGTAAAAAGTTGTCCTAGTAAATCAAACTGAAAACAACTGTTGTTCATTATTTTTTTATCAACGGTGCCCAAATGAATTTTTTAACACATACAGAGCAAGATACCAAGACAATGTTGGATTATTCCAACATTCAGTTCACTGATTTGACTATATATATTTAATAATGAGGAGATAAATGGCCCATGAACACGGATGCTGGTGAGAAAAGCTGTGTCATATCCATCATGACTATTGGACAATAGCAATAGCATTTAGACTTATATACCGCTTCACAGTGCTTTACGGCCTCTCTTAAGCGGTTTACAGAGAGTAAGCATATTGTCCCCAACCATCAGGGTCCTCATTTTACCGACCTTGGAAGGATGGAAGTCAACCTTTATCCTACTGAGATTCAATCTGCCAAACTGCTGGCAGCTGGTGATCAGCTTTACTGCACTCTAACCACTGCACCACAAACAATATGGATTATGGAGAGTATACATAATAACAACGTTTGTCAGAATAATAACCTACAAATAGCAAGATGCGTAATCCATGTGGTTTGGATGATGGCATCATGATTTGTGAAATATGGTTATGGTTCCTATCAGATGTTATTATCATGAATGTAGCTAGTTGCTTTTTAAAATGACCTTAGTCCACAATTCTAACTACATACAATTTATTTAAAGCACACTGCTTTAGCCAGGAAAAAAATTCCTACAACAGCCTTGTCACAAAGTACCAATAGGAGAATCCATTGCGTAAAATGTAAAATACTTGAACAGAACAAAATTAAATAAGATGAAAATAAAAAAACACATTTTTTATAATGACGTTTTGGGCAGCCCAGAGGATTGCCAGTAAGTGAGTTAAGGGAAGAACAAAGGTAAGATATGAGTAAATCAATCTACTTCTTTGTTCTTTGTTCTGCGGTTTATTAAAGTGACTTGTCACTAAGCAACCATTTTGTGACAGTGAAACTAATTTTGAATATAAAATTTCCTAGGAGAATACATACAGAAACATCATCTTCTACTGCCTATATCTACTGCCCTTAATATATTTATATAACTTGGTACCACTAAACAGACAAAACTCTATACTCAAAACTCTAGACATAAATTGTTTCAACTACTACCTCAAAACGTTGCTATAGAGCACTGCAAACCAAGACAACTAGACACAAGAACAGTTTTTTCCCCAAACGCCATCACTCTGCTAAACAAATAATTCCATCACCGCTGTCAAACTATTCATTAAGGCTGCATTACTATTACTATTAGTTTTTCTCATCGTTCCTATCACCCTTTTCCTCCCACTTATGACTGTATGACTGCAATTTGTTGCTTGTATCCTTACAATTTATATTAATATTAATTGTTTCCTGATTGCTTATTTGAACCCTATGGCAATAATTAAGTGTTGTACCTCATGATTCTTGACAAATGTATCTTTTTCTTTTATGTACTCTGAGAGCATATGCACCAAAGACAAATTCCTTGTGTCTCCAATCACACTTGGCCAATAAAGAATTCTATACATTCTCTTGTATGACACTGTCCTCAGTGATTCAAACCCACCCCTGTCATGTCCCATATGAGGCATAGATTCTTCTGGGAGATTTTAATGGCGTCTCAGTGTTACTTATATCAAATTTATTTCCTCTGCAACTGTCTTGTTGGATTGCAGTGATAATGGCAACTACCGGTAGCTACATCTGGAAATTACGCAAAACAGGAAACCACTATCTCTAGTTTTATTTTGACTTGAAACAATGTACAAATGAGATATTTGAAATACAATTAATGATCTCTAGACAATTTGTTTCCCATCAGATTCTGACTTTTTAGAAAGCAAAAGCTAAGTATAATAAGAAGGTGCTTTCAATGGCCTTAGGCCTTAGCAAGAGATTTATTTTGCATGAACAATGTTATTTAAGCAAGATTTTTGGTTACCCAAAGCCAAATCCCAAATTTGTCCTCATGGTTCTCTCTCTCCTCCCCTCTACTACGGTAGAAATACAAATACAGTACCTGTTTTTAATTTGTGTGACATTTTAAAAAACTGATTCCTGCCTTTCATTTGGATGATTTTGTGAAATCTGCCAGATAAAAGTTCATCTCCCTTGCTACACTACAAAAGAATGGGGAAGACCACCAGTTACTAGAATTAGAATTGAGTAGGATTCTTTATTGGCAAAGTGTGATTGGACACACAAGGAATTTGTCTTTGATGCATATGCTCCAAAGCAGGGGTCAGCAATCTGTCGGATTTCAGGGACCGCTAAATTCATAATTTAAAATCCCACGGACCACTAATACAAACCCACTGCACCACTTGCTGAAGCACCTGGACTCCCAGTGACAGGATCGGGTCCTTCAGGCATTATCGCTTCCCCTCTTTTTTACTCCATCTCACATCTCTCTCTCCCCCCTTCTCTCTCTCATCTCTTTTCCTCCTCTCTCTCTCTCTCTCTCTCACCTCTCCCCTTCTCCCTCTGTCTCATCTCTCTCCCCCTCTCTTTGTTTCTCATCTCTCTCTCCCTCCCCTTCTCTCTCATCTCTCTTCTCACCTTCTCTTTCATTTCTCTCTCCCTTCCCCCACTCTTTCTCTCTCATCTCTCTCCCTTTGTCTGTCTCTCATCTCTCTCTCTCTCTGTCATCTCTCTACCCCCTCTGTGACTCTCTCCCACCTCTTTTTCTCCTCCCACTCTCTCCCCCATCTCTGTGCCCCCTCGCTTTCATCTCTCTCCCTCTCATCTTTCTCTCTCTCTCATCCCTATTTTTTTTTCTCTCTCTCTCTCTCCCTCCTCTCTCTTTCTCTCTGGCCAGCCTGTGTCTTGGGGTGGAGAGGAAGTCACACATCTCCCAGCCGAGTAGCACCAACAAGGGCCGGAAGAAACGCCTGGGAAACACAGCAAGAGATGAAACTTTGCTCCACTCTGGAATATGGAGAGAATCTCCATCCCCTGCCCTTCTCTTCTCAGGCCAGGCAAGGAGTGACAGGGAGGGCAAGTGGTGGGGACAGCCACTGGTGAGTTCATCTGACAGGACGCTATAGCAAAAGGACAAAAGAACTGCGAATTGCGTTGCTTTGGGCCACCTCCGCCGCAACTCCCACTTGCTGCAACAGCACCACTACTCATTCCGGCTGGCGAAGGCTGCGCTACTCCTTGCACACTGCACCTCCTGCAAAGTTGCAAGTTGCACATACCTTCCTCTACAGCAAAAATTTCCAGCCCTACCATGAGCTGCCTGGCCAGTCCCATATTTCAGAGCTCTAGTCACAGGAATGGCCCATTAGTCATCTCAGAGCAACTCCTCCACCTGGGTGCACTGCGGACCACCAAATTTTTCTCACGGACCACCAGTGGTCCATGAACCACCGGTTGGTGACTTCTGCTCCAAAGCATATTTTGGGAAATATAAGACCTATATTTCCCAAAATTTGGAAGAATCACCCATAGTATCTACTGAGCTTCAACCATACTTGATGATACAATTTGAAGAGTAAAGTTCAGTACAGTTTATTTTCCTATCAGGAAGTGCTGGCTGTTGTAAACAAAAACTGGATCAGCCGGTGGCTATTTTCAGTATAACATTCCACTCCCTAAGAGGAAAAATCTGTCACTTCTCAAATCAGAAATAAACCATTTTGCATCATTAACTCCACCAATTATTACATTAGTCACTGATCATATTCTAGCCAAGTTTTAAAATAGTAGATAATAATTTCTAATCATTTTCAAAAGTCAGACAGTGTTTGTTTATTCAAAACTTTATATATTTCATGTATTGGAACTGTAATCCTAGTCCAATACATTGGACAAAGTTACATTCCATGTAGTTCTTGATTCTGCATGTAAAAGGTTGAGCCAATACAAAGTTTCCATCTTTGATAATCCCCACATTAAATTCTCATGTTTCACTTGGACCTCTGTGATTAGCAACGGCAAAGGAAAATCAAGTTCAAGTTCCAACTCAATTCTCAGATATTATGTAATGAAGAATTAAAAATACTTTCCCAGACATTTGAATCCAATGAAATTGTTCTAAAGCTTTCTAAAGAAACATATTCTAGTATGAGACATTAAAGTATTAGGCTGCTGGTATAGGCTTCTCCAGAGAAAAAGAAAGGATCAACTCTGTTTAAGCCTCCTCAGCATAGGCTCCATTCATTGAAAGAAGAAAAGTTAATTATGAATTAGTCCTCATTTGTTTCTACTTATAGAAAATTATGTGCAACAGATATACTTTACATCCAATATACTGAATCTACTTTCTCTGCCAAGATTGTTTCCTACAATAGATTGTTTTCTACAGTCAAATGCAGCTCTCTTGTAGTTCATGCAGATATTATTTCTGTAATTTCATACTAACCTGAATCTAAGACAACTTGGTCTCCCTCTTCTCAAAAATAACTATCCAATGTTTTTAAGGGGTTCCCCCACCACCACTTGAACTATCTATACAAAAATCACAGCCTCATGAAAGTATCACTAGCAGGTGGCTCCCAAGGTTAGGATGATGGGAAAATTAGACTGTACAATTTGCCAAAAGCAATATGAAGAAATTCTACTTTCCAAGAAGCAGCAGTTCTTATACTATTACAGAAGAATTAATCTTCAGATAATGGAAACTGTAAAACATATGTTCAAAGATATTTTATATTTATTTCCTTAGAATCCTGACCAAGTATCTATAATTTCACTTTAGATTATCTTTTTTTTAAAAAGCCCTCAATTATCCTGAAGCATTTTAATTTAAACTTATAACTTCTTAAGTATGATTTTCCCCACCCTCAATGTACTATTTTGTATAAACTGGGAGACCTTGAGGTCTAGTCCTAGTTGAGGTACAGAGCCAGTTGGGTGACCTTAGGCCAGTGATCGTGAACTTTTTTCCCCTTGGGTGCCAAAAAAGGTGCACACTATCGCGCGTGCACGAGTACCCACATCCATAATTCAATGCCTGAGGAGGGCAAAAACAGCTTACCCGACCCCCAGAGGCCCTTTGGAGGATGGAAACGGCCTGTTTCTCAACTTCTGGTGGGCCCAGTAGGCTCAGGTTACTTCCTCACCAGGCCCAGTAGGCTCAGGTTACTTCCTCACCAGGCCCAGTAGGCTCAGGTTACTTCCTCACCAGGCCCAGTAGGCTCAGGTTACTTCCTCACCAGGCTCCAAAGGCTTCCCTGGAGCCGGGGGAGGGTAAAAACAGCTTCTCCCATTCTCAGGGAGCTCTCTGGAAGCCAGAAACGCCCTCCCAGAGCTTCTGTGCAAGCCAAAAATCAGCTGGCCAGCACACACTGGAGCTGAGCTAGGGCAACGGCTCGCGTGCCAGCAGATATGGCTCCACATGCCACCTGTAGCACCCATGTCATAGGTTCGCCATCACTGCCTTAGGCCAATCACTTCACTAGCCCTAGGCAGGGGGCAGTGGCACTTTTGAATAATGGATTTTTAAACAACACAACAAGCATGCACACTGCATACATGTATACGAATACCCAGACACAAACAGAGCAATGTGGTATATGCAATGCACTGCAGCAAGGCTTGTGCAGACCAAAACCACCACTACCCAAACGCATGGCACAACACAGAACAAACTCATAAGGACAGGATTCAGCAGTTCTTCTACATTTCAAAGACAAGGCTCACTCTTTTGAAGACAGCAAAGTTCATATTCTGGACAGAGAGAACCACTGCTTTGAAAGAGGAGCCATCTATATTAAAATTGGAGAGATAAGACACCGCCTATCTCCTGTTTACAATGCAGTTGTTTCAGCAGTCCCAAGAACCCATTTACACTCTGATTCAGGTGAACCTGAGAATACAGATAAACCCCCAAGTGGCCTCAACAATTCTCAAAGAGCTAACATTCAGAGTGCTAATATAAATCCTTTCATTCCCCACCCGTCAGTTAGAACTGAAGAAGCTTCCTGAATGAGGAGCGAAACCTTTTCAAAGAAAAAAACCAAGAAAGTCCAGTTGCTTTTTGGAAAAAGCACCTTTGGGACAACCATGACCTGGATGATTGACAATCTCCATAGACACTTTAGATTAACTTTGCCAAGAAAACTAATTGACTTTCCAAGCAGTCTTGAAGAATCAGACATGACTGAACCAAATTGATTAATCTAATCAATTAATTGTGCAAGGCCAACTGTTAATTCATATATTAAATTTCCATGGCGATGAATGCATATCTTTGCCATGAGAGCCCACATAGCCATGCCTGACAAAGCTCATCAAACAACAATAAAAGAATGTTGAAGCAATTTGATGTTTATAGAATTCTTAAGAAAGAATGTTGAGGAGTACCCAAGTAAAGCATCAGCTGGGATTAATTATTCTGAGCATTCCATTGCAAGGCAGGCTTTTCCAATGATCTCCGCCTGAATCCTTCCGCTTACCTCTTCTACCTCCGGACACCTCTCCCTCTGCTATAGCAGATGGGTGAGAAGGATTATGGAATGACATATTATGTCTTTCATTTTCTGAAGGAATTTTGGTGGGAGGAACAATTCCTAAACAATCGGGTGACTGTTGCGATTGCTCTATAAGACATCCATTACCAGAACCATGGACTACTTGATGACAGACGTTTGACTGCTATTAAAAAAATTGGAAGGCTTACAATGGGGCATATACGAATTGTAAACACTGATATAACAAATAGTGCTTTGAGACGGTATCATGGTGATGTGTAGTTCTGCCTCTGCAAAACTACATACACTATATAAAATAGCCTATGATACCCTAGCGCAGTGTTTTTCAACCAGTGTGCCGCGGCACACTAGTGTGCCGTGAGACATGATCAGGTGTGCCGCGAAGCTCAGAGAGAGAAAGAAAGCAAGAGAGAGAGAGAGAGAGAAAGAGGACAAGAGAGAGAGAAAGAAAGCAAGAGAGAGAGAGAGAGAACAAGAGAAAGAAAGCAAGAGAGAGAAAAAGAGAGAGAGAGAGAGAAAGACATAGAGGGAGGCAGGGAGGGTGAGAGAGAGCAAAAAAGAGGAAGGAAGAGAAAGAAAGAGGGATGGAGAGAAAGAAAGAGGAAGGAAGGGAGAGAAAGAGGGAGAGAGAAATAGAGCGAAAGGGAGGAAGAGAGAGAATTTTTTTGTCCAAACTTTTTTTCGCCCCCCCCACCCGCACCCGCCCCACTCAATGTGCCCAGTGTTTTCTAAATGTAAAAAATGTGCCGCAGCTCAAAAAAGGTTGAAAATCACTGCCCTAGCGAAAGGTACTGTATTTTTCAGTGCATAAGACACATCTTTTTTACTCCCTAAAAGAGGCTGGAAGATTTGGGTGCATCTTATACTACAAATGTAGCTTTTTCAAAGCTTTTCTCCCCCCAGCTCTAACTGGGTGCTAACAATCTGCTCAGCTTCCTACTCCCTTCAAAGAAGGTTTTTCCTGCCCTCAGTCTTTGCAGGCTTTTTTTCATTCCTACTCCCTCTGAAGAAGGTTTTTTCAACCCTAACCAGGGGATAAAATAATGGGCTGAAGCTGAACAGACTAAGGGCGCTAGCCAGATGAATACCTGGTAGGTAGATCCCCCCCCCCTATTTTCCTCCCCCAAAAGTAAGGTGTGTCTTATACTCTGGTACGTCTTATGCAATTAAAAATACGGTGTATTAAATGGAACAAAACCTTTAAGTAAATCCATAGGAAACTTCTTTCCCTCTCCAACTCCATGCTTTTACATAGGGAGTTATCAGTGCCATCTGACCAAATCAATCAAAATGTTATCGCTCTCATGCCTCCTAGCTGATTGAAAAGTTCTGGAAATTTTAATTTTTTTGTGTGCTATGTTGGTTGGTCGTAATATGGGGCATATGGGGATTGTCCAAAGTGCTCACTGATTTTGCTGTCAATCAGAATCTTCTCCCTGCCAGTCATCAACAGTAAGGTGAGAAAGAAACTAATCGTGTCATCTATGAATCCCCCTCTAATGGAGAGAAAGGTGTTTCTAGATATAATCACACCATACTGCTCTTATAAAAACTTGATGCATTGGTGTTTGATATAGTAATGTTTATTGGAATGATGCTGAATCTTGGTTTCATGCAATGCTTATCTGGCCACTTAAGGCCACATTTATACCTCATGTCCATAAGGCTTATAGTATATGATTAAGCATACATGAAAAAGAATAAATGAAAAGAGAAATTAATTTAAAAAATAATCAGGCAGAGAAGGTTTAATGGTATTCACTCATCACTTTTTTAGCCTCCCAGGCTAATACTTAATGTCATTTGTGTAATTTTGATTAAACATATTAAGCCCAACTATTGCACTGAGCAAACTACAATTGCTAATCATACAGTGTGCGAGTCAAGTTAGTGTCACAATGCTGGATTAAAATGAGAGCTCTGCACCCTAGTTATAATTAATTAATCTAGCAATATGCCTTGAAAAAGATAAATCAGAAGCAGATATAGTTACCTATATAGTATTGTAAAACAAAAAAAAACCTTATTCATAAACTAAGCAAGCAGAATGATCTTATGAACACACACTTATCAGAATTTAAAACGTCACCTAATGTACAAACATGGAATATTGCAGAGAAGAGGAAAAAATAATTATTTTTTAGTTTTGAGTTCCAGCTTTTTCCAGGCAGAAAATGGTAGAATCCCCCTTTTATACATTGTTTTAAGAAGAACTAATCAAGCAACAGATGGCTCCCAGTTTATCATATTTCATTAAAAAAAAATCAGCTTTCTAGCTTTGTGTAACCCCTCCTGGACTATCCCTTACTGTCCTTGTTGTAGATAATGAAAGCTATGGATTGTATAACTAAGAAAATATGTGAAAATACTTGACCTATCTGATCATGTTCCTATATATTAGTGTAGAGAGAATGCCAAATAACATTTTAGTAATTAAGAATTCTTCATCTGTTGGGTACTCCCCACTTAGTTCAATCCTGATTTTTTTTGTAACCATTTTATGTTATGTCAAAAACCACAAATTTGGTTTCATCAAAATTTCTTGGCTTTTAATAATACAGGACTGTAATATATTTAAGGGAGTCATATAATAGTAATAATTAATTTAGAAGTATATATAACACATGATCCTAAGTAGAATGTTTTCCACTTTTAAAATATTTTATTTATAATCTACAATCCTGATGTTCAAATATAGAACTTTTTTCTGAGTAAGAGGACACCCAAAATATGAGAAAAAAATAATTCAAATTTCAAAATAATAAGTTTCCACTAGACTATATAGTAATCTATACAGAGAAAAATATCTTTCTAGTTTTTCATAGCAAGTTTCATAAAACAAAAAGATACATTCAGTTTATCAATCAATGAAAAGCATTTACATATCTCAATCAATGAAAAAGCATTTACATATCTCAATCAATGAAAAAGCATTTACATAGCCCAGCCCTAGGAAATCAAGCCAAATTGCCAATAATTGCCATCACTAGAGCTAGCCTTTACAATAAGAATAATTCCGAAGTAATGAAAAGTGAATAGCTCTTCTGACTATTATGAGAAGCAAATATTTCATTTTAGTAGAATTATAAGTATGAATGTTCAATTATATAAATTTGGGGTATGGTTGTGACAAGGTCAATACTGGAATCAAAATAAACAGCAATAATCTCCACTTTCCAAACAGTTAAGGCTTCAAATCCATCATAGGTTTCAGAGTAATTCTCAATGACTAGATTTCATAGTTTTGATTTCAGATTAAAACTCATTTCCCTCTCCCCATCCTGCCCTTGCAAAAGGATTAGATACAGCAGAAAGAAATGACACTAAACACTGCAAAAAAAATAAAATGCAGTTAGAGATCGGTTTATGAAATTTTGGCTAAAAATGTTTTGTGATGTGCAGCAGATTGTGCCACTGGCTCTACGCACGTGGCATTCATCAGCACCCGTAAGTCCCAAAGGAATGCTCTCTCCTTTCTCTGCCAGATACACTGACCTAAAATGCAATTAGGCCGAATTATATCTAGTAATTTCTTTGCCAAAGAACCTTATTTGCTTCCATTCCAAAGCTCCAACCACAATTTCACTGACAAAAGCATTTGGAGCACAACAGCTGTCTATTGACCTATGCCTACAAAGGCTTTTAAATTACTCTGGGAACGTTTCAGGACATTAAAGTTGCTGATTCAATAGCTTATAAGGAGACAGGTCTATTTATTTAAAATATTATTTAAATATTTTCAAGGAAAGTGTTTTAAAATTTGAAATTCTAAAAATATTTTAATACATTGTCAAATATTGGTCTTTTAAACGTTATCTGAAAAACAACCCTTTACGTAGTATAGATTTCATTAAACATTCCCCCCCTCAAAAAAAGTCTGCTTTCTAAAATTATGACACAGCTGTCATATGGCTTTTCCAAATACAGAAAAAATCCAATCACTTCACTAGTTCACATGGAGAACTAAATGAGGTTCTCAACAATAGAAAACTAACATTCTATCGATATACATGCATGCAAAACTTGAACCTGAGATTTGATTGATTTACACACAAACAGAAACATCCTAGTTTCAAGCCAACACTAAATTTTACAAATAAAAATCAACAAATGTTAAAATTACATAAAAGAAATGAAATCAACAAACACTGTTATATATTTATAGGTAGAATAAAAAAGAACATTTTTACAACGATATAATCATAAAGTGGTTTATCTTGCATGGGGAAAGCATTTGATTCCTCAAAGTCTATATTTACTAATCAAATTTACAACAAAACAGTCCTGTCACTTAACATTTCTCATTGCCATTCTCAAGATATGCTCACAACCACTTCAATCAATCAGACGGCTTTATTTAATAAGTTTTCAACGCTTTCTTAAATGTATCCAAAGGTATAGAGAGCTGGAGGTGGGGAAACAATTCCATAATGATATCCAAGTCTTGAAATGTATACAAAAAGTGGAGTAAAAATCTGAGAGGGAATAAAAAAGGTGACTCTGTCCCATTGATACTTCAGCTAATAAATGTGTAGTGACACAGGACAGGGACCACTCAATTTGGTGGATATTCCAATAAATGGAAATGACTATGAGGAACTAGAATTTTTCATGATCTTAAAACTGATCATTACAATGTAGACCAATCAATGGCTTGTGTTTATAAATCAGTAACAAATCTAGTATTTTCTCAAACATTAGTCAAAAGTTTGTTATCAGCAACAAATAGTGATTCCATGGCCTTTTCCCAATAAGTGATTTATATTATTTTCATAGCATCACCCAAAAACATGCTGAAGTGAGAGAAAGTATGTTCTCATTACTGTTTCTTTGGCACAACAATGACTGAATTGAAGACTTCTGAAGTTGCCAATAAGAAAATACAATGGGCTAGAGAAACTTCTGCCAACCTTTAAAATAAATTTTTCCGCTCCTGTCTTTTCTGCAGGATATTTTCTTTTTAACAGGGAAATATTATAGGAAGATATTTCAAGAAATGTCTTAAAAAGGATCAAATTCTTCATGTAATATGCCAAATTACCAATTTGATATAAAAAGAGAAATATATTCAAATTTTCTACAGAAATCCAAAATGCTTTCTGGCCAAAGTTCTAATAATTTAAGTTGAAAAAAATGTGGAGATGGATTTCAACATGTTACTAGCTGAGAGAAATTCAAAATTTGTTCTTGGCTTCCAATTTCTAGCTTATCTGAGAGATAAGCAGGGATCTTAGTTTACATATCACACTAAATAACTGTCAGAAAGAGCTCTGGATTGTTCAATCAATACTTACTGGCAACAGAAATTCATATAAGCCTGAATTCTTCAGAATGCTGGTTTATCATGATGGGGAAGATAGTCATGTGATTTGAAAGCATATTACGTTTTGATATTAGAAACAGATGTATTTCTACTATTTATGACAAATACAACTGTTATTCTAATGCCATAAACCTATCCTCCATATCAGTTTTGTCCTTACTTAGCCTTCCTCAAGCAACTATGATCATATCATTCCTTGCATTGTTACAAAGTGTGAAACTCAACTAATACTTGAAATCCAATAAAACTTGTAGATTCAAAACAAGAGACCACTCCAATAAGAAAATTCAGAGGCTGATTTAACAATACTTGTCAGCAATAACTATGAATTTAACTAGTATTTGAAATTAAAATTGAATTAATAATCATATAGGGAGATGCCAATACTAAGTGGAAAAGGAACTAAAAAATTTCCCGCATCGTTGAAGCTATCATTGACTGAATAAACCAATAAACCATGAAACTTGAATTAGATATACTAACCCTTAAACCAAGCTAATAAACTACAATGAGCAAATGTACACATTGTTTCAAATCAAATAACCACATCAATATGTGAAGTCAGTAATTGTAGGTAGAGTGTAATTGGCTTTCTGATATCTTAAAATGTTCTTAGAACACACTGCAACCTACAGTTGTATGAACTGGCTCATGTCCATTCTTGCATTAAAAGGCTACAGTTCATTGTCATGCTCTTGGATCTATATATCACATACATAATCATTGTAACTAGCTTTATAAAAGCATCTCAAAGGAAGCAATTCCTGGGGGAAAAAGGATGCTTTTTGTCACCCAAATTACCTGGTTTATTTATCAAATTAACTTGCCACCAATCTTGCAGTTCAGGTGACTCTGAGCATTGATCCAGAGTTTTAGCTATGAAATTTAGGAATCAATCAGGTTGTCTTCTGCAATGGGCTATTCTTCTCCATCACAGAACATATACGGTATTCTCACTGTTACAATGCCTAGACCCAGATAAATTTTTTCAGATACTTTCCCCATAAAACAGCTCTTTAAAAAGGAAAAAAAATATGTATTTAATTAAACTTTCCTATTTGAAAGCCAGTAACTTATTATCAGGATAATTTTTATGTAAAAATAATGCACCACAGGGAAATTGAAGTGATTACAATTCTTAAGGGGGGGGGATTAGAAATTACCCCTACATTAAACTCTGGTTCAGTATTAGACTTTTTAAAAACATTATGTTATTAAGTACCTGCTCATAAGCTTTGTCAAACAACAGGGTATTTATATTTGAAAAGCTTGCCAGCTTAGGCACCAAAAACTAAAAATTCAACAATAAATCTTTGCTCAGAGAAGCATTTCCACAAGCTTTCTTTTTGCTACATAATAATGAACACACAAGTATCATATGTTCTGTACAATAAAGCTGTTGAAGTAATCACAATGGTTACAAAACTAAAGTCAAGGAAGATACAAGAAATGTACTACATAACAAAACTAAGAATAATTTCTTGATGGTGCATAAAATTATGTTGATGTTCATATATCATTTTGTTAGTAGGCAGCTATTTCTTGTGTTTAAATCTTTTTCAACATCACCCATCAAATTTACCCAAGCCTAAGAATTATTTGTTCAAAAACAAGGCTAGGTTTGCCAATGCATACACAAGAAATTTATTTTACAAGGCTTATGGTAAGCATGGTGCTATGGCCTGCATATTTATTACATTCACACTTTACAACCTAAATCAATTATAATCTGTGCAACAGAACTTAATTATTGGTGGCTAATTCATGATACTGGAAAATACACTCTGAAAAATATTTTATCACTATTTTATGCAGCATGTCTGTTGTAGCCATAGCTATTCAGCATCTGAAAAACAATTGCAACTAATGTACAACAATTTTAAAAAGTTACCTTATTACAGTAGAGCATCCAAAGTTCATAAAGCCTCTCCCTGGATGCCATCCTACACTCCCTCTTATTTGGTTGGGAAATACCCTCTAATCAGGATCCAAACATTCTCCGTTTCAGTTTAAATTATTGGCTTCAGTTTATGGACTCAACCAAAGAGGAACAGAATTAGTTTCTGATGCAAAGTTTAAATAATAAAGTGTGACAATTTGCTCTTTTCTTTTCATTAATGGCACTTTGGAAAATCTGTCATCTTCCAAATAAAATTAAGCTTGTTGATGGATACAGAATATGCAAAAAAAAGGGGGGGGGATTCTTCAACTCTATAAGAACTTTGACTCCAAGAGACTCCAAGGAATGTTCTTGTGGCTTCATTAAATGTCAGTATTAAAATTCCATTTAATTTTAGGGTTTCAGCATCTTTCCAATTTTGATATCCTGGGATACTTTAGTAGTTGTTAGCAATAACAGAAGATGTCTTTTTAATTCTCCAATAAGGCAAACGACATGATGGGACACCTGCCAAAAAAAAAAAAAAGATTGTCAATAAAAAAATATCCTGCATAGAATAGAATAGAATTCTTTATTGGCCAAGTGTGATTGGACACAAAAGGAATGTCTTTGCTGCATATGCTCTCAGTGTGCATAAAAGAAAATATACATTTGTCAAGAATCATGAAATATAAAACTTAATGATTGACATATAGGTCAAATAAACAATGAGGAAACAATCAATATTAATAAAAATCTTAAGGATACAAGCAACAAGTTACAGTCATATACTCATAAGTGCGAGGAAATGGATGATAGGAATGATGAGAAAAAACTAGTAGCAATAGTAGTGCAGACTTAGTAAATAGTTTGACAGTGTTGAGGGGAATTATTTGGAAACATAAGCCCAATTTCAATTACTCAAACCTGCTATCCTAATTAAATTACGCCTGTTAACTTGCTTTATTTCTTTTAAGGAAAGATGCAAATGAAAGACACCTTGCAACGATCTTTTTTTCCTCCGTGGAAGACTGGGTTCTTCCACCCCGTGCTTTCCTTTTAATGCAGAATACTAAACTTCAAAGAAAGGGTCTCACTTCAAGCTTCAAACAACTGATGAACAAAATTGATGGAAAAACAGGCTACCCTCCCTTACACTCTTCCAAAAGTAAATAATCGGAAAACCAATGTAGCGTTCCGGTTTCCAATGTTTACCCTCCGCATTCTCCCCCCACCTTTACTAAAAATGCCTCCTCTCGACCCAACCCACCCTCGCCACCGCTTTTTTCATTTGCTGTGGCAAGTTTTACTCCGGGCTCGGCGATGATTTTCCTCTCCTTAGCAGTGCTCCCTTCTCGCTCCGAGCCCTCGGCTCCTCCCCGCCCGGGCGAGCCCCACCGCCAACCCTGCGGTGCAGCATCAAGAGCGAGATTCCCTCCTTCCTGGTTCCTTGACCCTCCCAGCCTCCGGGACCCAGTTCCATGTCTTGCTTCCCGGTCCCCGCATCACTCCGGACAAGCCTCTCCAGCGAAGCCCCCGAAGAAACTTACCGGGGACCTCGGAGGAGACTCCCCGGAGAGGGGCTTCGCCTGCCACGGTCCGATTCAGCCCGGGCGGAGGAGTCGGCTGCTGCTGCGGCTGCTGGCAAATAGGAAGCCACATCGCCCGCTTCGCCGCCCCGCCCACATTCCAGCGCTTCCTCGGCTGCCCCGCCCCGCTCTTCTCACCACGCCCGCCCACTCCCTTTGCGGGCGCTGGAAAATGGCGTCATCGGAAGCGCCGGTAGCCATCTTCCTTCCTGGCAATTCGCGGTTTCCCCACTTCCCCCACCCCAGCGCTTCGGATTCGCAGGCGTTCGGGTTCTAGGCTTCCGATTCTCCGAGAATGGGAAACGAGAGGAAATGAACAACTTATTCGAATGTCTTGGATCACAGCATCTGAATGAGCCTCGGAGGGAGGAGCCAGGAGGAACATCGCCTTAATCACCTTGGCTTAGTTTATTCAGCGCTAAGTGGCACAGATAAGAGTGAACTCTCTGGCTGAAGTGGTTTTCCTACAGCTGATCAGCTACAAAGCAAGAAAACTTTTTTCCCCTCAATAACTATTTTGTATGGCGGTACAGTTGGGTAGACATACATAGAGATAACAGCAATTATAGGTGCTTGCTTTATTATTTAGTATCCCACCATTTTTTAATTATTTTACACATTACTCAAGGAATATCTTGAGTATCCGCCTCCAATCTGATCTAAATGTAGTTCATAAAATCATATACCAAAATGTCCTTCATGTGAATGACTACAGTGTTCCCTCGATTTCCACGGGGGATGCGTTCCAAGACCGCCCGCGAAAGTCGAATTTCCGCGAAGTAGAGATGCGGAAGTAAATACACCATTTTTGGCTATAAACAGTATCACAAACCATCCCTTAACACTTTAAACCCCTAAATTACCATTTCCCATTCCCTTAACAATAATTTACTCACCATTATTACTGGTACTTACCATTGAATAAGACACTTAGTGATCCTGATATTTATAAACATAATTATTTATTAACAATAATTATTTTTTTTGTTATTTATTTGCAAAAATTATTAGTTTGGCGATGACGTATGACGTCATCAGGTGGGAAAAACCATGGTATAGAAAAAAACCCATGAAGTATTTTTTAATTAATATTTTTTGAAAAACCGTGGTATAGGCGATTCGCGAAGTTTGAACCCGCGAAAATCGAGGGAACACTGTACTTCACTTTCAACTGCAACAATACACGAGCATGTAATAGATTCAAACTAAGTGTAAACTGCTCCAAACTCGACTGCAGAAAATACGACTACAGCAAGAGTGATCAATTTATTTATTTATTTATTTATTCGATTTTTATGCCGCCCTTCTCCTTAGACTCAGGGCGGCTTACAACATGTTAGCAGTAGCACTTTTTTTTAACAGAGCTAGGCTATTGCCCCCACAATCCGGGTCCTCATTTTACCCACCTCGGAAGGATGGAAGGCTGAGTCAACCTTGAGCCAATGATGAGATTTGAACCGCTGACCTTCAGATCTACAAGTCAGCTTCAGTGGCCTGCAGTACAGCACTCTACCTGCTGCGCCACCCCGGCTCCAATGCCTGGAATGCACTACCTGACTGCAGTTTCTTCCCCAAAAACCATCCTGCCTACCATCCCTGTCCTATTGTCCTCCTTATCATTACTTTTTAATTGTTATGTTTATACAAACTACTACTATTCTATACATATTTGACAAATACGTACATACATCTTTACTTATGCAGAAATGAAGCTTCCTACTTAAATACTAGTAAGCTCTCCTCTTTGCACTATACCAGTGATGGTGAATCTATGACATGGGTGCCATATCTGCTGGCATGCGAGTTGTTGTCCTAGCTCAGCTGCAACATGCATGTGTGTGTCAGCCAGCTGATTTTTGGCTCCCACAGAGGTTCTGGAAGGGCGTTTTTGGCTTCCAGAGAGGCCATGAGGGGATAGGGGAGAACATTTTTACCCTCCCCCTGCTCCAGGGAAGCCTTTGGAACCTGGGCAGGACAAAACATGAGCCTATTGGGCCCACCAGAAGTTAGGGAACAGGCCATTTCTGGCCTCCAGAAGGCCCCCAGGGGGTGGGGCAAGCTGTTTTTACCCTCCCCAGGCATTGAATTATGGGTATGGGTACTCATGCATGCGCGATAGCGTGCACCCACGCTCTTTTGGCTCCTTCAGCATCCGAGGGGAAAAAAGGTTCGCCAAATAATTAAGGAATGCCTTGCAGATTATTGTTTTATAAGTTGTGAGCTGCTCCAAGTCTTCGGAGAACATACAAATCTAATAAATTATTATTATTATTATTATTATTATTATTATTATTATTATTATTATATCTCCAGATAATTTTTAATCAAAGTAAATACATGGAGATGTTTTAATTGCTTTTCCAAACAATGATGCCGCCTTCACCTTAAATGAATCCCATTAAAATTAATAATACTGCACCTCTCTTTATATTAAATTATATTAAATTATATTAAATTCAAATCCAAAACAATGATAAATCTACGCAATATACTATATCATTCCGAATTAGAGTGAGGATCCTGAACTTCTATAACCACTTTATAGGACTCATCACTACTTAGAGGAGTTGCTACACTTTTCATCTTACATTATGTTACAAAAAAATGTTAACATGGGGGAAAACTCAAGAATATATCTTTCTTCTATTTTCAGTTACCATTTATTGCCTTTTGCAATATAAACTACGGTACCAACACAAGGTAGTTCTTTGGGACTCAGTGTGACAATATGTAATAGCTAATTAGCTTTTATTACTTCTGAAACTATCTGTAGTTTCTAAAAAACTCTACTTAGAAAACAATATTAACTGTGTAATGTAATTATTGTTTGATATTTTTTAATTGCCTTGTCATGGATGTACTTGGCACAGAAGATGGATTTGTGCAAAAGGCCGTGAGTGCTACCTATTTTTCAGCAGGAGCTGTGAGTTCACATAGATCCCCTCCCCAACTGCATACCATGCAATTGTGGGAATCCCTCCCCCCGAATAATGAAATATTTTGGGGGATATTAAAATGGCAGGATAGAATATTTCCCCTAAAGAAGACATGTAAAAAATAGTTTCCCTGCCCCCAAGCAAAACCTGAGGAGACCAGCTTTTAGAAATGCAGATTTGGTAATCTGTTCAGGAAAAACTGGGTCAGACAGAATACTCCAAATAAGCAATTAGGCAAGCCAAAAAGGTTAAGAGGATTAGCTTAGACATGCACCTAGAATTTGCATTTCCTGTTTTGCCTATAAAGCCAGCCATGACCCCATGGGAATCTGGTAACAGCCAATAGAACACTAAAGGACATGCTTTTGCACAGGAACAGGAAACTCAAATACAAAGCCCTAAAGTGGTTCTACTCATCAATAAATGGATTTTTCCAATCAGTCTCTTATGTTGTTTCCAGTGTCTTTTTCCCAGCTTGGAACGGAACCAGATGGATTTTCCTTCCAACACTGATGACACCAAGTACAATACCAGTGAATGACCTCTCCAAGTAGCTTCAAATAGCTATTATGTAGAAAGGAAGAGAGACTTTAATCCTGAGGCAGCCCCACAATAGGCCTAAGGCTGGATCTTTTCTTTCCCACAAGCATTGATCAATATCAATTAGAAAAAAGGGGGATAACCACAGCAAAATACGCTCCCACTCCTCCCTCTCCCACTCCTCGTGGCTTATCAGCGTGATTGGGGTGTAATGTGTTTAAATGACGCCTTAATTTATTTGGCTTCATGCTGTCCGCTGCCAACATTTTTAGACACAATAAATATACGGGTCGTTTCTCATCTCCCACCACAGTTACAATGAAGCCAAGGGTTACATACGCTTAATCAGCAAACTACCAGGTCAATAGTATCAAAAGCTGCTGGGAGATCCACAGGTGCTACGGTAGGATGGATACGCCACCTCAGTGGTGAAATTCACTTTTTTTTTTACTCCTGGTTTTGTGGGTGTGGCTTGGTGGGCATGGCAGAGGAAGGATACTGCAAAATCTCCCTTCCCTTCCCACTCCAGGGGAAGGATATTGCAAAATCCCCATTCTTTCCCCACTGCTGGGGGAAGGATATTGCAAAATATCTCAGTGTGCCATCTGCTGTGTTTGGTCCTGGAAAACCTCACCTGTAGCAGATTTAAAGGGGCAAGTTTCTTCTGTGTTGGTCTTGAGGCCTGCTTGATGGCATCATACATCCCCTTAATGTTACCTGTGTCAGCTGCTATCTGGATCCACAGGAGATGGAGTGATTAATCCTAGCAGGGTGTTTTTGACTGCAAAGCCCACCCCATATTCTCTAGTCTCATTTGATGTGGAGAGGGATGGCATACAAATCTAATACAGTACTGTAAATCAATCAATCAATAAATAAAAAAAATAAATAAAAAAAATAAATAAAATAAATAAAATAAATAAATCAATAAATCAATAAATGAATGAATGAATGAATGAATAAAATAAATAAATAAATATAAATAAATAAAATAAAATAAAATAAATAAAATAATAAAATAAATAAAATAAAATAAAATAAATAAATCTGCCATGGGCAAGTGGGGGCCGGGGGATGCAAGCTGAGCAGATGACGGCTTGCTTGGCACTGCGGGCCAATTCCACTGGGATTGGCAGCATGCAGGGTGCAGAGGTTTCGGACACCGTTCCCGATCCGGCTTTCCATGCCAAGATAGCCGCTGCTGCAGCTTCAGCCACTGCACAGAGTGGCTGCCAGGCAGAAGGGGTGCAAGGGCTGAAGCTGCAGCAGCGGCTATCTTCAGCACAGAGAGTCAGGTAAGAAGCAGCAGCCGAAACCTCTGTGCTCCGTGCCCTGCCAATCTCAATGGAATCAGCCTGCAGCGCCAAGCAAGATGCCACAAGCCTGGCTTGTTCCCCCCCAGCCACCGCTTACTAACACGCATAGTGCAGCAGCTACTGCAGGCGACTTGCTTGACGCGGCAGCCGATTCCATTGAGATTGGCAGCACACGGGCTGCAGAGGTTTCCACCACTGCTTCCGATCTGGGTCTCTGTGCTCAAGATAGCTGCTGTGGCAGCTTCAGCCCCTGCGCCCCTGCGCCCCTTCTGCCTGGAAGCCGTTCTATGGCAGCAGCTGCTATCTTGGAGTGGAAAGCTGGATTGGGAGTAGCGTCCGAAACCTCTGTGCCCTGCGCACTGCCAGCCACCTTCTGCCGCACGAATCCCAGCATCTGGTGAAGTCCCACAGAATTGGTCTTCTCAGTGTCCCTTCGACCAGACAATGTCCGCTGGTGGGGCCTAGGGGAAGAACCTTCTCTGTGGGGTTCCTGGCTCTCTGGAACTAGCTCCCCCCAGAGATTCGCACTGCCCCCACCCTCCTTGCCTTCTGAAAAAGTTTGAAAATTCATCTTTGCTGCCAGGCCTGGGGCTATTAGATCTCTTGCCCCCTGACCAACGAATGTATTTAGAATGATTTATTAATTGAGTGAATGGTAATTGAATGTTTTTAAGTTTTTGGATGTTTTTAAATCTTTTGATTGTTATTAATTGGATCAAATTGTTTTATTATGTATTCTATGTTTGTTGTAAGCCGCCCCAAGTCCATGGAGAGGGGTGGCATACAAATCCAATAAGTAAGTAAGTAAGTAAGTAAGTAAGTAAGTAAGTAAGTAAATAAATAAATAAATAAATAAATAAATAAATAAATCCCAGTTGCTAAGGATGCTAACAACTACAAACGGAAGTGCTTTTTCCCAAACTTCCAGTTTGTTCGTTAGGCAATTATTTTGCCTCTGGAGCTTCAGGGAAGCTTCTCTGAAGGGTCTGGAGGATGAAAGACCTTTTTCAAGGCCGAAAACCAGCTGGGCAGTGCGCATGCACCCTGGAGCTGAAACCTGGCAAAGTGTGACATGACCTCCGATATAGCTCTGCATGCCACCTGTGGCACATGTGCCATAGGTTTGCCATCATGGTCTTCGTTCAACCCCAACGTCCATGTGTGTGCCAGCTGATTTTGAGCTCGCACAGAGGCTCTGGGAGGGTGTTTTTGGGTTCCAAAGAGCTTCCAGGGGGAGGGCATTTTTACCCTCCCGCAGCTCCAGAGAAGCCTTTGGAGCCTGGGGAGGGTGAAACACGAGCCTACTGGGCCCACCAGAAGTTGGGAAACAGGCCATTTCCAGCCTCCAAAGAGCCACCAGGAGTGGGGAAAGCAGTTTTCGCCCTCCCCAGGCCATTGAATTATGGGTGTGGGCATTTGCGCATGCGCAATAGCCTGAGCGCAAGCTCTTTTGGCATCTGAAGAAAAAAAGGTTCGCCATCACTGCTCTATGCCAATCAAGCAAAGACATAACCAGTGACTGCTACTTTCCGTGTTGTTTCAATGCTGCATGCAAAGCTGGAATGTCCTCTCCAGAGTATGAGGCCTGGGTAGGTTAGTATAGAAGATAGACTGTTACCCAAGCATTAGATCCCCTCTCTCCACGTCGCTGAAATAATCCAATGGAACAGCACAGCCAATACAATTGGCTCCAGCTGCATTGCAGGAGTTATCAGAATGTGTCTGCACACAGTCACAAACTGCTTCCAGGACTTTGGTTCCGGATTTTGCCTCAAGTTTAACTCCTGAAGCCTTTTCCAATAATTGATATAGCCACAAGGCAGTTAAAATTTGGAATCAGAGTTTCCCTTCTCCTAGAAGATGGTTTTGCCATTTTATCTGGCTTTGGGCTGTAGAGCCCCCTTCTGCCTTCAAAACTGTTAACCATCTTTTCCTATAACCTTGGAAAGGGACCCTACCAGCCAGGCCAGTTGGACCAAGGTTTTTTAATCTCCTACTATAGTTGATGGCAGAAAGTAGGATAAAGAATTGGGGGGGAGGGGAAGCAGGCTAATTGCCTGTTGATGGCGGAAGGTAGGATAAGGAATCTGACCAGCTCAAACTCCTCCCAAATAACCAAGCTAAGATGTGACTCGGCCATTTCAACCAGAACTGCCTAGCCAACGGTCCATCCCAAACAAAAACAAGAGATTTTATCCAACAAATGCCTAGAATATTTCTTAACATTGTTGACATTATTGTTGACTTTAGCCAGAACATTTGTAGATTTCACAAGCTTCGAGGGCTTCTTCTAAGATATTTGTTCCAAAGTTGAGCAAAGTTAGTTGAAAGCCAAGAGGTTTTCAAAATTTGGATTGGAGATATCAAGGATTCTTCTATTCTGACAATCAACATGATCTCCTTTATTCCTTGAGTCCTGATATTTAAATATGCCTTTCAAAAATTATGTCCTCCTAGGGTCAAAATACCCAGGAGAAGTGTCTATTATTGTTTGCTTATCCACCTTCTGCATAAACAGGAACAGATTATAAATCACCTCTGCCTTTTTGCAAGCAAAACGCAAAAAGCCCTGAAGTTTGTTTTCTTTTTGCTAAGACCTGCAAACAATTAGATTGAATTGAACTGCTTCAGCCACTTTTGCCAATTATTTGCAGTTTTCTGCTCTGAGCAAGACATTCACTGAACTGCTGTCAGTTCAGTGAAGCAATTGGAAATGACGTGTCAGTGTCTTGAAACCGTAAGGGTCTGGATGGGGGTTACCAGGTTAAAACTCAACCCGGACAAGACTGAATGGCCGTGGGTCCTTCCTCCTAAAGACAACTCCATCTATCTGTCTTTGGCCCTGGGAGGAGAAGAAATCCTTCCCTCTGATAGGGTTCGCAACCTGGTGTCCTCTTAGATCCACAGCTGAGGCTAGAACAACATCTCTCAGCTGTGGCTTGAAATGACTGAGAAACACGGTTTCTAACTTCAATGGTTTATTCTCAACAGGAGACTAACAAGCCGCGGAAACACTTTCACTCTGGCGCGTGCCTGACAGAAGCCGCGTAAGACCGGAGGCACTTCTATTTATACATTTTCGCCCGGCAACAAGCGACGCCTGACAGCTCTCTAAGATTGGCGCCAAACCGCAGCAGCCAATGAGAGGCAGGTAAACAATCCTTCTTGTACATAGTGAATCTTCTTAACAACTCATGTTTTAGACTTTACCTAGTTACAGAATATAGTGGAAAACTTCTGGACATAACACCCCTCCCCCTTCTGGCCGGATTTTTTACAGATGTTTATTCAGACAAACACGTAATAAAATCGTCCAAACGGGCAGGCCTCCTGGGTGTTCTCTCAGACCTGCGGGGCTCGTTGAGGACCTGGGTGTCCACAGAAGAAGATGGTTCCTCGGGTGTCGTTGGTGCAGAGTTTCCACGGCTGGAACCTGACCGAGCTGAGGCAGCGCTGGATTGGTCACTGAACCCAGGTAAGTCCCAGTCTATTTGCTCCTGATTTCTGCTAGGTCTGGCATAACTCCCTGTGGGGCGTGAAGGAGTAGAGACCCCATTACTAGTGTTAGCCATATTGTCCCTTATACTGGCTGTTGCCAGTCTCCCCCGTATGTGATCTATGTGCCTCTTCCAGAGGCGGCCATCACAAAGTTTGATCATATAAGTTTTTGGACCTGTTTGATCGGTCACTATTCCACTCTCCCAATGTCTGCCCCTGTCAAAATTTTCGACATATACATTTTGACCCACATACATTGAGCGCTCAGGGGTTGTTACATTCTCAGGCTTCAATTTTACATAAGAGGGGTGCAGCCTATCTAAGGGAGACCTCAACCTTCTCCCCATGAGTAGCTCGGCGGGGCTCTTATTTGTTGTCAGGCTTGGCGTGATGTGCTGTGTGAGTAGGAAAGTATCTAATCTCTCCTGTATGTCCCCTGGTGATGACCTCTTGATGGCCTCCTTGGCCACACGGACATATCTCTCCGCCATCCCATTAGCCGAAGCTGCGTGGGGTGATACCAGGGCATGTCTGACCCCCAGGTGGGCTAAGAACATTTCTAGTTGCCTGGAAGTAAATTGGGGCCCATTGTCCGAGACCAGGACATCTGGACACCCATGAGTTGAAAACAGTTTCCTTAGTGCATTTATCACAGCTGTAGAAGTGGTGGACCCTAATAACAGTATATCAAGCCATTTGGAGTATACGTCCACCACAATCAAAAACATATTGTTGCCCACCGGCCCAGCCAGGTCAATATGTACTCTAGACCAAGGCCCCTGGGGAGCATCCCAATGTGCAGGGGTAGTTTTGGGGGGATTTGGTCTTGTCTCCTGACATGGGCTACAGGTGGCAACCCAGTCCTCTATTCCCTTGTCCAACCCTGGCCACCATAAGTATCCTCTGGCCAAGGCTTTAATTCTAACCACCCCTGGGTGCCCTTGATGCAACATTTGCATGACCTGTGGCCTCAGAGCAGAGGGGATAACCACCCTGTCAACCCATAATATACAGCCGTGCATCACTGAGAGTTCCAACCTCTTAGCTTTATATTCACCCACTGAAGGGTCTTCTCCATTTTGTGGCCATCCCTTCAGAATGTACTGCAGGACTTTCCCTAACACCTGGTCTTGTTTGGTTTCAATGGCCACTTCTTTAGCAGTCACAAGGGATGGAGTGCCTAAGTCAATGAGGAGGACATCCCCTGCAGGGGCTGGGTCCTCCACCTTCTGCCCCAGTGGACAGCGACTCAACCCATCTGCATGATTTATTAGAGAGCCCCCCTTATGCACCAGAACATAATCGTAGCCTGCTAGAAAAATAGCCCATCTGGACATGCGGGGGGACATGAAAGGAGGGGTGGGCCGGCCGGTGGCTAGCAATCCTAGTAATGGCTTATGGTCGGTGACCAACTGGAATGGTTTCCCCAATAAATAGTTGTGAAATTTTTTCACCCCAGCCACCAATGCTAATGCTTCTCTATCAATTTGCGCATAATTGCGTTCTGCTAGGGACAATGTCCTGGAAAAGTAGGCCACTGGTGCTTCTTGGCCACTAGGTAATACATGGGCTAGGACCCCACCCACCCCATATGGTGAAGCATCGCATGTAAGCCTAAGGGGCAAGGTGGAACTGTACTGGACCACAACACTTTGCGATGTTAAGAGGTTTTTAACAGCAGTAAAAGCCTGTCGCTCTGCCTCACCCCATTCCCATTGTTCTCCCTTGTGGAGAAGTCGATGAAGCGGCTCAGCTGCGGAGGCTTTCTGTTTCAAAAAAACAGAATAAAAATTCAATAGCCCTAGAAAGGCTTGCAGCTCCGTCTTACAGGTGGGGGCAGGGGCGTCCTTAATGGCTCTAATCTTCTCCTCAGTGGGATGTATCCCTGCTTCATCTATCCTGAAACCTAAAAAATCTACTGAGGGGGTTAACCACACACACTTTTCTGGTTTAAGCTGTAAGCCCTTAGCTTGCAATCGGGTCAGAACTTGTCGGATTCTGCAGTGCAACTGGTCTGGAGTGTCCCCACAAATTAAGATGTCGTCAAAATATGGGACCACTCCCTTAAGTCCCCACAGTAAACGTTCCATGAGCCGCTGGAAAATACTCGGGGCTATGCTAATGCCAAATTGCAGGCGCGTACATTTAAAGGCGCCTCTGTGGGTTACAATCGTTTGCGCTAGGGCTGTGGCATCATCGACGGGTAACTGCTGGTATGCCTGAGCGAGGTCCAGCCTCGCAAAGATTTTCCCAGACCCCAGGGTATGCAGCAACTGCTGCACTACAGGTATAGGGTACGAGTTATGTTGTAACGCCCTATTGAGGGTAGATTTGTAATCCGCACAAACCCACAGGGATCCGTCAGGCTTTAGGGGGGTTACAGACGGCGGCGATGTGGCCTCGTTTGTCGCAGCGGTGGCAGAAAGCGTCCTTGAAGGGAAATCTGGACCGTGGATGTTGGCCCCGGCATCCGGCACAAGCTGGGAAGGGCTGGCGGGGTTGTCTGACAGGAGGTCCCCGAAGCTGGCAGCAGTAGTCCTCATACGCGTCGCAATCAGAGGAATTGTAGTCGTGTGGAAGATTGATGTGGGAATGCGGAGCCGCAGCAATTTTACATACAGTAGATAGCTTGTCATTAGACTTCAGTTCAGCTGCCGCGGCTTCCGCAACTTCTGCTGTCTGAGCAGCCTTAATGACATCTTGAAGGGAAGAGTCTTCGGCTGCAAGCAGTTTGTTTCTGATGGACACATTTTTCATGCCAAAGATTATGGCATCTGTCAATCTTGCCTCAGGATTTTCAAATTGACACTTCGCTAATATTGTTCTTAGGCGAGTGGCAAACTGGTTAACAGTTTCCCCGTCAGATTGAGCCATTCGGGAAAACTGGTGTCTGAAAACCCTCGCAGGTTTAGTCGGCTTAAAATGAGTTGCCAACTTTTCCCTCAAAGTTTGCCATGGCACTGAATTAGCAGGTTCAGGGTCGGTCAAAGTACCGGCCAAATCAAAAATTTGCGTGCCGCAATAGTTCAGAAATAAAGCCCTTTTCCGGCTGTCATCGGCATCTTTCATGCCGGCGGCTTCAAGAAAGATTTCAAATTTTGCCATATAGGCAGTCCACGTTGACCTCTCAGGGTCAAACAGTTCAGGCAGCTGTATTATCGAAGGGATTGCCATAATGATTTTCCCATAAAGAAAAAATCACCTCTAGACCCTCGTCGCAGGTGAAATGACCGAGAAACATGGTTTCTAACTTCAATGGTTTATTCTCAACAGGAGACTAACAAGCCGCGGAAACACTTTCACTCTGGCACATGCCTGACAGAAGCCGCGTAAGACCGGAGGCACTTCTATTTATACATTTTCGCCCGGCAACAAGCGACGCCTGACAGCTCTCTAAGATTGGCGCCAAACCGCAGCAGCCAATGAGAGGCAGGTAAACAATCCTTCTTGTACATAGTGAATCTTGCTTAACAACTCATGTTTTAGACTTTACCTAGTTACAGAATATAGTGGAAACTTCTGGACATAACATGGCTAGGGTGGCTTTCCTGCAGGTTTGGCTTGTTTACCAACTGCGGCCCTATCTTGACCAGGAGGCGCTCCGCACAGTCACTCATGCCCTCATCCCCTCTCATCTTGACTATTGTAATACGCTCTACATGGGGCTGCCCTTGAAAAGTATTCAGAGACTTCAGCTGATGCAAAATGCAGCATCGTGTGCAATAACGGGTGTACCACATTACGCCCGTATTACTCCATCTCTACGTGAGCTGCATTGGTTGCCAGTCAGTCTCCGAGCACAATTCAAAGTGTTGGTTATCACCTTTAAAACTCTAAATGGCTCAGGGCCAGACTATTTACTGGACCGCCTCCTCCCTCCTCCCTCATTACGGCCAGTAAGGGCCCACGGAGTCAGCCTTCTCCAGGTCCCATCTGCCAAACAATGTCGGTTGGCGGGACCTGTGACCCTATGGAATCAACTGTCCCCAGAGATTCGCATTATCTCCTCCCTCCTGGTTTTCCGGAAAGCTGTTAAAACCTGGCTTTTCCGGCAGGCCTGGAATTAAGACTGATAGTTGCAAGTATGGTTTTATAATACATGTGATTTTAGTGATGTTTTTATTAGTTTTTTACTTATATTGTATTTATACTTGTTGTCAGCCGCTTAGAGTCCATTTGGAGTGGGAGGCATATAAATGCAATAAATAAATAAATTGGAGATTAGAAAAGAGGCCATTTACACTCACTTTTGACACATAGTAGCTTTTATTAACCTAACACCAGGTCCCCAGACACTTTGGATGACAAGAAAGACATAGAAAGGAAGCCAAGCACAGACAGCAACCAGCATATATAAAGCAATTGAAATTACCTCAGAAATATTACCTCAAACTACCTTGAAAATATATAAGTATATATATTTCAGATTATCTTGAAATATATAAGTGAATCAGAGTAACTGGAAGTAACTGTTTAATGGACATCTACTGGCTATCAACTTTTCTCAAAAGCACAATATGTTACTCTTATTCCACAATGTAACATCCATCATGTGCAGCACTGCAGAAAGCCACATCTGGAAAGCCACATCTGCATTTCTGGTCTATTGGGTTTCCAAAGACTATGAATCACTTTAAGTTATAACCAGTGAAGTTTATATTGCTATTTGATTATAAAGCTTTTGGTCTTAAAACGTTGGAGTATATGATGTTTCCTTTTCAGTCTCATGTTGAAACAGTGGGTCATGCTTATTCAACCATGCATATATTATGTTAATATGAAATTTGCAGGTTATTTCAAGAATGGCGAGATTCAGGAGATCATCTTGTAGAGGGAAAGCTTTAGCTTTTTTGTGCATTAGCCACCCAGAGTTGCCTTACATCAGAAGTAGCTGGCATAAACATTCAATAAAGAAAGAAAAATTAAATATAGTATGTACCGTAATCATTTCAGCACTAAACACAAAACGTAAATTACCGGTGTGTATATATATATATATGCATGGGGAAATCTACCATGAAAGAAATTTGTTTCCCTGCAATATCAGAAAAAAAAATGAAATGGAACAGATTCACAAATCATTGTATGTAACAATTATAAAAATAAATGTAGTCTTTGACAATTAAATGCAGATTTATGTACAAACAGCCACAAATGCATAAAATCTTCAGTCTTTTAGAACTGTGTCTATGTGGCTAACTTATGCACCCAAACCCTGCTGGTATTAAAATGCGCCATCCAAATTGGGGCGCACAACTGAGATGCCATGAATCAGCTTTGGTAGAATAACTGGTATACTTTCTCTTGTTTGGGTTAATGGAATAGGGATGTATTTAAGCTTGGGTGGTTGATGTGGTATTTTGTAACACAAAGAAGTAAGATCCAAGATTCCGTCTTGATTCAAACTCCAGGAATCATAGACTTCAGCTGTAGGGTATGGTTTTGGAGGATGTACCATCTTCATGAGTTTTGGCTCCAACACAAGTTGCAATAGATCTTTCTTAAACATTTCCCAGGCATTCTGTCGAAGGAAGATCTGACACAGCTCATCGTCACTGAAAAGTGAAAGCAATATTTAAAATCTGGATTCCTCTTTTTAAAGCAGCAGATCTTTCGATTTCTAAGTGTCTAAGTATTGTTTCTCAACCTTTAAATGAACTCATCGGACATGACTGTCAAATCCCACCAGCATCTTTCCCTCTTCCCTGTAGTATTTAGGAAGTCACGATGACTCTCCTTGTTTCCTCTTGTTTCTTCTGGTTGAAGCTTTTTATCTCACTTAATGCCTGATTTGTATTTGGAAGTTGAAATATGGCACATATGCAAGATCTAATCTGGATCAATCATGGTGACCAGAGGTCTACTCTTCTGAGCTTTCAAACTTGTGTTGGAGTGCATCCTCAGGGAACCTCTCTTTCTTGCAGGGGTTTCAAACCTTGGCAATTTTAAGACTTGTGGACTTCAACTCCCAGAATTCCTCAGCTAACTTTTTTGGCTGAGAACCTCTGGGGAGTTGGTCCACAAGTCACCAAGGTTGGAGACCCCTGCTCTATGTGCTTTGGGCTCCAGTTCCCTGAGGATAGGCTACAGCATGAGCCTCAAAGCTATGATACTTGCAATAAAGCTATGCTTTGAGGAATCTACCTTGGAGTTGAAACCCTGACACTCAGAAGAGTAAAACTCTGGTCCCAGTGTTTGACCGAAATTGGATTTTGCAACATTATCCTGGGACACATAATTACCTTTGTTTATGGCATGTGTGTATAAACTCATTATGTCCATGGGGATACTGTTCTTTGTCTTTACACTTTATTCTCTTCTGTTCTTGACAGTTAGTCAAGTACCTCTGCATGGTGGGGAGGAAAGGGTGCTCCTTGAGATTTGATATACAAAAAGTGCTGAAGCTGAGTCAGCGGGATTCCAGTCTGACAGTTCATGGTTTTACACCCAGTGCATGCCTATAGAGATTCCATAGTGCTGGACACACAATTCTCTGTTACAAGGATGAGAATCCTTCTTCTATTAATCAACTACCCAAACTTCATCAGGGCCCTTGCTCCTTGCAACCACCATTACTAACATTTCTTTCACCAGTACACAGAGCCTCTTGAACACTCAGAGATAGTCATAATTATTTAGTAATGATTGTTCAGTACTTCGAAAAGGAGATATTCCTGATTAGAGCTGCTGCTTAAAATCTTAATGCTTTAAAACTGTTGTGGGAAATATTCTGAACAATTTGGGAACAATAAAAATGTGGTCCATCCAAACAGTTGTTCTCTATCTCACTTACAAACCTGCTCTTATGTGTTACAGTGCTGCTAACAAATACTTATTTGGATTCAGAATTATGAAGGGGAAGACAATGTATGTCTATAATAGAGGCTTAGATATTGGAGAAAAAGAGGAAAGTTACATTTACATAGATATCCATAGATCACCAGTTTAGGGCAGGAAGCCCTTTAGAAGAGAAGTAGCTTTTAAGGAAACCCATGGGTAGCTGTATATTGAACATTTTTGTTAAAAGAAAAAGAAAGAAAAACTGAATTACTTTGCCTATTTTTCAAATACGACTTAATTCTTTTTCTTGGAAAGGACAAATGTAAGCCCCTAACCAGCCTGATGAAAAATATTAAGGAGACTCTAGAAATTCCCTATAGATCAAAGGATTTCCAATTCCAGAATGACAAAAAGTGTACGTTACTAGTGTTAATAGCAGCAGTAACACTACAGGTCGTCCTCAGGGTACGAAACTAAGGAAGCCTACCCATTAGATTCGTAAATGAAACAAAAGTGTCAAATGTATTAGACTCAATTTTAAGAATTTTTAAAAATCAAATTCATTAATTGGATCAAATGGATCGTTAAATGAACAAAGACTATTTCCCAATTCATTAATTGATTGCTGCCATCGCTAACTGACTTTCCCCGCCAGCCACCTATCAGCTGTTTCCCATGCATCCTTCGGTTGAGGAACTAAATTGCCTCCGAGCAGGTTCGCACAGCTCTCCGTTTGCAGTAGCTTTTTTTTAAAAAGCCATTCGCTGTTAGTCAGCTCAAGCTTCTTCCGACAGCTGCCCAGAGAGGGGTGGGATGGTAATTTACCAAATTCTCAGATTCCAGTAGCTTTAAAAAACCAACAACTTGTCACTAATTAGCTTAAGAGTCTCCAGAGGGAGTTGAGGTAGGGATACTTAATATTAAAAGCTCCAAACTTGACTGTAAAACATAGGACTTTAGTAATTGAGTTGTTGAAGCGTGGAACTCATTACCTAACTCTGTAGTGTCATCCCATAACTCCCGACATTTTACCCTTAGTTTATCCACGGTTGACCTCTCCAGATTCCTAAAAGAGGGAAGGGGTGTGCCAGCGTGTCTCCCGTCCTCCGTCGTACTGCCTCTCCTATATTTTTTTTTATATAAGGGGTGTACATAAGTGCACTGGTGTGCCTTTTGTCCCCTGTCCAATTGTCTTTCCTTTCTCTCACTTATCATATATATTCTCTTTCTTTCATATATCCTCTCCTCTAATTTCACTTTACCCTTATATATATTACTACATGTCTATTTTTCTTCCTATGTATTTGTGTATTGGACAGATGAATAAATAAATAAATAAATAAAATAAATATCCTTCTTCTATTCCTTTGTCTTTTCTTCTATTCTTTCATTGATATATATTATTCCTATATCTTTTCTTCTATTCCTTCATTGATATAACTTACTATGAGTATATCCTCTGTAATCTTTATTATGTTTTGGACAAAATAAATAAATAAAATAAAATAAATAACTCTTCCAGAGATGGAAGAGACCTTGAAGTCATCTAGTCTAAACTACTGAGAGTATTTCTGATAAATGCCTATCCAGTCACTTCTTAAAAGCTTCCACTGATAGGGCACTCACAATTTCTGGAAGCAATTTAAATTTAAAGCCTACAATCTACAATAATATATACTAATAAGAGCCATGGTGGCACAGTGGTTAGAATGCACTACTGCAAGCTACTTCTGTTGACTGCCGACTGACTGCAATTTGGCAGTTCAAATTTCACCAGGCTCAAGATTGACTCAGCCTTCCATTCTTCCAAAGTGGGTAAAATGAGGACCCAGATTGTTGGAGGCAATATGCTGACTCTATAAACTGCTTAGAGCGGGCTGTAATGCACTGTTAAGTGGCATATAAATCGAAGTCCTATTGCCAATCTCCAAAATAAAAACAAGGAAAAACAATGTTATAGAATGCTTAGTCTATGTGCTAGCTAGCATTTCTACAAGCAGCTTCAAGGCAAATGGAAACAAACTTTATCTTTACAAAGTACTATACTTACAAACACAATAGTTTGCAAAGTATAATAGTACTTAAAAAGCAGAGCAGTTCCCAAAGTGCTTAGTACTATAGAATAACAAAAAAAGAATACATTTTAAAATACTTACAGAAGCAATTCTAGCATTCAATTCAATTCTATCCTAGTCCTCAATCCCACGCAGCATCCAAAAAATACAAAACAAAACAAAACAAAAAACTCTTGGCACTTTGCTAGCTGCAAAAATCACTAAATCATGTTTGGTCATGTGACCAGGTACCAAAAAACAACAATAAACCCTGCCAACTTCAAGAAATTGCATGTCATAACCCAAAACAGCATAGGCAAGTCACAGAGTTAAAAATGGCCACCACTGCAGCAGTGACTGAATCCAAGTCCCATGGCTGCAGAGACTTCCTTTTGGTTTAATTTTGTTTAATTTCTAAGGTTAGTACCTTTCTGAATACATTCGTTCTTGTGAAAATTCACTAAATGAACGTTCGTACCGGGGGGGGGGGTGTCATTTGTATTGTTTAGTTGTTCATTAGATAAATTGTCTTTTTCCAGGAAGACAAGGCAGCTTCCATAGAATTCCCCCTTCATTTTATCACAGCCACAGACCTATGAGATAAGGAAGTGCTGAGAGCATGGGACAAGCCCCATCACTCAATGGGTTTCCATAGCTGAGCATGGATTAGAACCAAGATCCCTCCAATCCTAGTATCTTATCTGCTATATCACACTGGTGATAATTCTGTAGAATGATTCTTGGTTTCTTCTTCATCCCAAAGAAAAAAGGAAGCCAGCTGCTTGGAGTTCTATACAAAACTTTCAAATTTGAACTCTATTCGTACTAAGGAAGTTCTGCAAGGTATTCACTAGATACAGTAAATGATGCATGGACTCCCTTGACCATGATCCAACGTTGATCATGAGCATTTCCACATGAATTCAGCAAATGCCAGCCTCAACTACACCCACCTGGGATATTTAACCTTTAGTTTGTTCAGTTTCATGAGAATGACGTCATCAGCCCATGCCTCAATCTTTTCTTTTTTCAGGCGGATTAGCTCAACTCCTTGACTGACCATAATGATGACACGACTGTCATCCAGATTTACCTAAGAAATACAAACGGTGTACCTGTCAGCTTATATCATGGATATAGTGACCAGATGTTCTTTCTTATAAAGAACATTATTTCAGAAAGGTATCCTTTAGATCTATTTTTCAAAATCCTCACTTGTGTCCTTTATTTTGGGCATTTAACTTTTAACATACAAAGAGTACCATTTAATGCAGTCTGCAGAAATACTTCCTTCTAAGAGCATTTCATGCTTTTTAGCTATTTTTATTAGAGCATGTGTTTTTGTAAAAAATTTCTTGGTTTTCCTCTTGAATCTTCCTTTATAAAACAAAATTATAACATAACCAATTAAACATTTTTACCTTTAAGAAGCTTTCAGATTTCCCCCCTCTTTTAGGTTTGTCTTTTAATTTTTCCAAGAAAAGATGGTCATTGTAACCATGGAGCAACTTTTGAATGTTTCAAATAGCCCAATGGAATATTGCGCGAGGAAGATTCCAGTGCTCTATATAGACTAGGGGTCTCCAACCTTGGCAACTTTAAGACTTGTGGACTTTATGAAGTCCGCAAGTCTTTTAAAGTTGGCTGAGGAATTCTGGGAATTGAAGTCCAGAAGTCTTAAAGTTGCCAAGGTTAGAGACCCCTGATATGGACCATACATACCGCCACTTCCATATAGATTGAAATTTTTCACAAAATCTAACTTTAAATCTTTAAACTTGTATTTTTTATATACATACTGCCATCCATATATATATAACATGTGAAACATATATGGATACACACATACACACACACACACACACACATACACACATCACACACACACACACACACACACACACATATATATGTGTGGAGGTTCAAG
The DNA here is from genome assembly GCF_031021105.1 of Erythrolamprus reginae. NCBI lineage: Eukaryota > Metazoa > Chordata > Lepidosauria > Squamata > Dipsadidae > Erythrolamprus > Erythrolamprus reginae. Next base: position 206,693,750 of record NC_091950.1, read on the forward strand.
TCCCAGTGGGTATGGCTAGCTGATGAGGCCAAAATAAGGCCGAAATAGATCTATCCTAGTCTCCCTTAATTTTCAAATTCAGCTTAAACATGTGACACATACAGATAGAATTGTCGGCTATCAATAAAATTAACTGCCTTGGAAATGGCCCTGGGTTGGGCCGAGAGGCAAAAAAGGAGCTGTGATGTTCCTTCAATATACCAGGGTGATTCGACACAAAATGTAACCCTTCCCTGGTACAGAGCTGAAGGGATTGGATACTGTAGCCTAGAGGATAATTCTCTGCCTTACAAGGCAAAGGTTGCAGGTTCAAGTCCCAGTGGGTATGGCTAGCTGATGAGGCCAAAATAAGGCCGAAATAGATCTATCCTAGTCTCCCTTAATTTTCAAATTCAGCTTAAACATGTGACATATATATTTGTCATTTTTTCTTTGTAGTCTGCTGTGTTCATTTTTTCTTTGTAGTCTGCTGTGTTCATCACTATAGTGGAGTTTCCTTTATCTGCTGGGAGGATTATTATTTCTTGGTTTTTCTTCAGATTGATAAGTGCATCTCTTTCTTCCTGTTGTATGTTGCTTTTAGGAGGTTTACTAGAGCAGAGAATATTAGTGACTTTAAGTCTGATTTTGTTAGCAGTATCTGGGTTGATTTTATTTAAAGTTGTTTCAATTCCACATATGATGTTTTCAGTTGGTATGCGTCTTGGAGTTATTGCAAAATTAAATCCTTTTGAAAGAATATTGGTTTCTGTAGTGGTGAGTATCCTGTCTGATATGTTATGTACTGTTTTGGTCATAAGTTGTTGTGGAGGGCTGGGTTTTTGCTGTACGTCTAGTATTTGGAGTTTCTTATTATGTGTGTCTGTCTTGTATTGGGTTTCTGTTTCTGCTCTCCAGATTGATATTTGTTTGAATTTATCCCAGAGTATAGGGTGTATTTGGTTGCTGATTTTAAGGTGAAGAGAGAGTAGACTTTTGTTGATTTCATCAAGTATGAATCTTTTTTTGTGGAGTTCATTTCTGATTAGGGCTAATTCAGTTCTTTTTAGGATCCTCTCTATGGTTGGGGTTTTTGGGTGGAATTTTAGTTGGAAGTATTTGGGAATTATTTTTTTGTCCCTGCAGTTGCGTAGGAATGTGAGATCACATAAGATGGAGGCTTTTCTGACTTCAAGTTTTTCATAGGTCCTAGTCAGTAGGAAAGTGTCCTCCCCGTAGAGGCAAGATATTTGTTTTCGTAAATTTTCACGGGTATATGTATGTAGATTGTTCTGAGTTCGGGTTTTGCCCTGTGTAATGTTTTGCATGTCTATGCGACGTTTCGGCGAAATCACATTCACCATCATCAGGCTGAAGTTCCAATCTTTGTGTTGTTGTAAATGGAATGTTAGCAACTGTCATTTCTTCCTAGTATATAGTGTGGGGGTGGAGATTTGTTTTGAATGTAGCAAATAGATTGGGTGATTATGTTTCAGTGATCTGATTGGTTGGTGTAATCATAGTTATTAGAAGGAATGACATGGAGATTTTTATGAGGTGTTTTGTTTAAGGCTGATTTCCAAATATAAAATTCTAAAATCATAATTATTAGAAGGATTGACATGCTGATTATTATGAAGTGTTTATTTTGTTTAAGGCTGGTTTCCAAATCTCTGGCAGGCGGGAGGTATCATCTCTTTTATTTATACAAAGGGGTCTCCTCTCAATTTCTATAGCTTCTAGAGAAATTCTTCTATATAAATTCTCTGTTTTGTGGAGTAATTTAGTTTTTTCAAAGTCAATTTCGTGCCCTGTTTTTTTAATGTGCTGGACAAGGGAGGAGGTCTTTTCTTCTTTTTTGACTGCATTCACATGTTCTGCTATGCGTTGGCTCACTCTTCGGTTAGTTTGTCCAATGTATGTGGCTGCACATGTTTTGCAAGGGATTTCATAGATTCCTTGGTATTCCAATTGGATTTTATCTTTGGGGCTCCTTAGGATATTAAACCAATATTCTTTCAAAAGGATTTAATTTTGCAATAACTCCAAGACGCATACCAACTGAAAACATCATATGTGGAATTGAAACAACTTTAAATAAAATCAACCCAGATACTGCTAACAAAATCAGACTTAAAGTCACTAATATTCTCTGCTCTAGTAAACCTCCTAAAAGCAACATACAACAGGAAGAAAGAGATGCACTTATCAATCTGAAGAAAAACCAAGAAATAATAATCCTCCCAGCAGATAAAGGAAACTCCACTATAGTGATGAACACAGCAGACTACAAAGAAAAAATGACAAATCTACTACAAAACCCGGCCTACAAACTCCTAAGCACAGATCCTACCACCTACCTAGAAAAAACCACCAAATCTAAAATCAAGGCCTCTCCCATCAGCGAAGAAATCCAGCAAAAAATCATCCCCAGAGAAAAATCTTCCATATGTCCAAAACTCTATGGCCTTCCAAAAATACACAAAGAAGGAATACCTCTCAGGCCAATAGTCAGTTCTATAGGCTCCCCTCTACAAAACCTTGCCAAATTTTTAGCCAAATACCTTCAACCATATACAGAAACTATTACCTCATATGTTCAAAATTCATTCCACTTTATACAAATAATTAAAAAACAAAACCTACAACCCGATGACCTACTTGTAAGTTTCGATGTCGTGTCCCTGTTCACACAAATACCTATTAAAGAAGCCTTGACAGCTATCCAGGACAAACACAAACCCCCCAAATATATCCTAGACCTTACCAACCACTGCCTGACCAATACATACTTCATCTATAATGAACAAAGATATAAACAGATAGAGGGAGCCCCCATGGGATCACCTCTATCACCTGTCATAGCCAACCTCTATATGGAATATTTCGAAAATAATGCTTTAGAGCAAGCCAAATACAAACCCAAACTTTGGCTGAGATATGTTGATGATACCTTTGTAATTTGGCCACATGGTAAAGAAAAACTAGACAATTTCCTCACACATCTCAACAGCCTACACCCCAAAATACAGTTTACTATGGAAACAGAAATCAATGATCAACTTCCCTTTCTAGATGTACTGGTCTATAAAAAACCCAATGGCAGCCTAGGACATACTATCTACCAAAAGAAAACCCATACCAACCGTTATCTAAATGCACACTCACACCACCACCCCGCACAAATCACCTCAGTGACCAAAACTCTCATCACCAGAACCAAACGCTTAGCTGACCATGAGCACTTAAAAACTGAATTGAACAAACTCAAAGATGTACTAATTTCTAATGGATTCAAAGAGAAAACAATAACAAACCTAATCAATAAAGAGACACCCCCCAAAAAACAAGATCAAGAACAGGACAATGGCACCACCATCCTTCCTTACATCAAAGGCACCACGGATAAAATTAGTAAAATTCTGCACAAACATAACATCAAAACTTCATTTTGCACTAACCAAAAAATATCTAATATCCTAAGGAGCCCCAAAGATAAAATCCAATTGGAATACCAAGGAATCTATGAAATCCCTTGCAAAACATGTGCAGCCACATACATTGGACAAACTAACCGAAGAGTGAGCCAACGCATAGCAGAACATGTGAATGCAGTCAAAAAAGAAGAAAAGACCTCCTCCCTTGTCCAGCACATTAAAAAAACAGGGCACGAAATTGACTTTGAAAAAACTAAATTACTCCACAAAACAGAGAATTTATATAGAAGAATTTCTCTAGAAGCTATAGAAATTGAGAGGAGACCCCTTTGTATAAATAAAAGAGATGATACCTCCCGCCTGCCAGAGATTTGGAAACCAGCCTTAAACAAAATAAACACTTCATAATAATCAGCATGTCAATCCTTCTAATAATTATGATTTTAGAATTTTATATTTGGAAATCAGCCTTAAACAAAACACCTCATAAAAATCTCCATGTCATTCCTTCTAATAACTATGATTACACCAACCAATCAGATCACTGAAACATAATCACCCAATCTATTTGCTACATTCAAAACAAATCTCCACCCCCACACTATATACTAGGAAGAAATGACAGTTGCTAACATTCCATTTACAACAACACAAAGATTGGAACTTCAGCCTGATGATGGTGAATGTGATTTCGCCGAAACGTCGCATAGACATGCAAAACATTACACAGGGCAAAACCCGAACTCAGAACAATCTACATACATATACCCGTGAAAATTTACGAAAACAAATATATATTTTTTTTGCCTCTTCTTACGAACTTTTTTCACCTTACGAACCTGCCGCCGGCAACTGGGATGCCCGACCTCCAGACTTGAGTTCCTCCCGTTTTTTCCCACCCTGTCCTGCCCCATTATCCCCTCTGGATCTCCATGGGTTTCCTCCGTTTTTCTCCACCCTGTCCTGCCCCATTCTCCCCTCTGGATCTCCATGGGTTTCCTCCGTTTTTCTCCACTCTTTCCTGCCCCATTCTCCCCTCTGGATCTCCATGGGTTTCCTCCGTTTTTCTCCACTCTTTCCTGCCCCATTCTCCCCTCTGGATCTCCATGGGTTTCCTCTGTTTTTCTCCACTCTTTCCTGCCCCATTCTCCCCTCTGGATCTCCATGGGTTTCCTCCGTTTTTCTCCACTCTTTCCTGCCCCATTCTCCCCTCTGGATCTCCATGGGTTTCCTCCGTTTTTCTCCACTCTTTCCTGCCCCATTCTCCCCTCTGGATCTCCATGGGTTTCCTCCGTTTTTCTCCACTCTTTCCTGCCCCATTCTCCCCTCTGGATCTCCATGGGTTTCCTCCGTTTTTCTGCACTATTTTCTGCCCCATTCTCCCCTCTGGATCTCCATGGGTTTCCTCCGTTTTTCTCCACTCTTTTCTGCCCCATTCTCCCCTCTGGATCTCCATGGGTTTCCTCCGTTTTTCTGCACTCTTTCCTGTCCCATTCTCCCCTCTGGATCTCCATGGGTTTCCTCTGTTTTTCTGCACTCTTTCCTGTCCCATTCTCCCCTCTGGATCTCCATGGGTTTCCTCCGTTTTTCTCCACTCTTTCCTGCCCCATTCTCCCCTCTGGATCTCCATGGGTTTTCCCCCCCCACTCCGTTCGCCTCAGCTTCGTCTGCCGGCAGCTTTTTTTTTTTAAGCCTTAATGTTTTGGATTTTCCTAATCGGCTTGCACGCATTATTGGCTTTTCCATTGATTCCTATGGGAAACATTGTTTCATCTTGCGAACTTTTCACCTTACGAACCTCGTCCTGGAACCAATTAAGTTCGTAAGATGAGGTATTACTGTATATATAAACAACGCAGTGTTTCTCAATTATTTTCTGTTGTGCCCCTCCTAGGAAGAAGTAAACATTTTGCACCCTCACAACTCTCCACGATATTTTCTTGCAATATTTTGCATATTTTTGCTGAAAAAACTCAAGTGGCTTATCAGCATGATTGGGGTATAATGTGTTTAAATGACGCCTTAATTTATTTGACTTCATGCTGTCCGCTGCCAACATTTTTAGACACAATAAATATACTGGTCTTTCCTCTTCTCCCACCATAGTCACAGTGAAGCTTCGTCATATTTGCTCATCTTAGCTTTCAGGAGACTTACGTTGTCCGTCTCTCTCTCTCTCTTCTCCTTTCTTTTCATCCCTGTTCAATATTTTTCCATGGTGTCTCTTAAGGTTTCTTATCTGCACTTCATATCTCCTGCTCTGTGCTGTGTGTTATTGTTTGGTGCAAAAAAACCCTACTCCCTGCAGCAAAAAAAAGCACATTCCCTGGGGTCATGCACCCCACCCAGCACCGCTCTACGCCCACACAGGGGGACCTGGACCACTATTTGAGAAACACTGATATAAGGAAACATGTGCAACAACTGCCATTGTAATTGCTAAGTAAATACCAGCTTTATTTATTTGTTTGTTTGTTTGTTTGTTTGTTTGTTTGTTTGTTTGTTTGATTGATTGATTGATTTGTATGCCGCCCCTCTCCGTGGACTCGGGGCGGCTAACAACAGTGATAAAAACAGCATGTAATAATCCTATCCCACTATTCCTATTCATAGAAAGGCCTTACATATTGGGTTATTATAGAACAAAATCTACAATCTAAATTTCTAAGAATTAGAATTAATTAAGAACTAAGTGTCCCTAGAGCAGTCGTTTGTCACAAATGTGATATGATTAGATTGGAGTACAGCAGATGGCTATATATATTTTCATTTAGGTTGAAACTACTGTTTTCTTTTTTTCTCCCATGATGCTTGATCCTTGATCAATTTTTACTTTTTTAAAAATGGAGTTCTAGTCATTGATCCTGAAAAATACACATACACACAGCCCTCATATGGCTATCAAATAATATAATAAATGACGTAGAGGAAATTTACATAACTTACATAACCAACTTACATAACCAAAACCTTCAGCTTTACACCATTAGAATTGGGGTGATCTATAGGCCTCCAGGGCAATCTGAGGAACATGACAACAAGATGGTGGATGAGATTACCCTAATGGCAGTAAAGGGAGATATTGTGGTTATGGGTGATTTCAACATGCCTGATGTTGACTGGAATATCCCCAGTGCCCTTACATGCAAAAGTAAGAATATAGTAGAGGCCTTTACAGGAGCAGCTATGGCACAGCTAGTTAAGACACCAACTAGAGGGGAGAATATTCTAGATTTAGTTTTTACAAATGGGAATCGGGTTTCAGAGGTCAAGGTGGGAGAAAATTTAGGTTGCAGCGACCATCTATGTTTGTGGTTTGATGTAAAAACTGATTGTGAGCAATCCTATACTGCAACCAAAGTATTGGATTTCAGAAAAACAAATTTTAATGCAATGGGGGAATATTTAAATAATGAATTAAAGGGGAGGGATAAAATGGCAGGAGCGAGCACCCAGTGGACTGTATTAAAAAAGGCCATCTTAAAAGCCACAAGACTTTATGTAAAGCAAGTAACTAAAGGTAAAAGGAAGAAGAAACCGCTATGGTTTAGCAATGATGTAAGGGCTATAGTCAATGAAAAAAAGGCTGCCTATAGGAGGTATAAAGAGTCTGGAAGTATAGCTGATAGAGAGGTGTATAAAATGAGACAGAAGGAGGCAAAACAGATAATATATGCTGCTAAAGCCTCAAAAGAGGAAGAAATAGCAAAATCTGTAAAGAAGGGGGATAAAACCTTCTTCAGATATATTAGTGATAGGAAGAAGAAAAACTGCAGCATCACAAAGCTTAATACCAGGAATAATACATGCATTAATGGGAATAAGGAGATCGCTGACCATTTCAATAGCTACTTCTGTTCAGTTTTCTCAAAGGACACCTTACAAAATAATACTATAGAGGGATATAGCATTGCTTCCAGCTGTACGGATTCAGCTCCAGTGATCTTAGAAGCCGATGTCTTAGAAGAACTTGAAAGATTAAAGATAAATAAGGCAATGGGTCCAGATGGCATCCATCCCAGAGTTCTTAAAGAACTCAGATCTGTCATTGCTACCCCCCTGACTGATTTGTTTAACCAATCCCTGTTAACAGGAGATGTTCCTGAGGATTGGAGAATGGCCAGTGTTGTGCCTATCCACAAGAAGGGCAGTAGAGAAGAAGCTGGAAACTACAGGCCAGTTAGCTTGACATCAGTTGTAGTTAAAATGATGGAGACTCTACTCAAAAAGAGGATAAATCAGCATCTAAAAAACAATAACTTATTGGACCCAAATCAGCATGGCTTTACTGAAGGCAAATCGTGTCAGACTAATCTCATTGAGTTCTTTGACTATGTCACAAAGGTGTTGGATCAAGGTGGTGCCGTGGATATTGCCTATCTGGACTTCAGCAAAGCCTTTGATACGGTTCCACATAAAGAGCTGATAGATAAATTAGTGAAGATTGGACTTAATCCCTGGATAGTTCAGTGGATTTCAAGCTGGCTGAAGCATAGACATCAGAGAGTTATTGTTAATGGCGAGTATTCTGAGCAGAGAGAGGTTACAAGCGGTGTGCCACAAGGGTCTGTTCTGGGTCCTATTCTTTTTAATATGTTTGTGAGTGACATAGGGGAAGGTTTGGTAGGGAAGGTTTGCCTATTTGCCGATGACTCTAAAGTGTGCAATAGGGTTGATATTCCTGGAGGGGTCTGTAATATGGTAAATGATTTAGCGTTACTAGATAAATGGTCAAAGCAATGGAAACTGCAGTTTAATGTTTCCAAATGTAAAATAATGCACTTGGGGAAAAGGAATCCTAAATCTGAGTATTGCATTGGCAGTTCTGTGTTAGCAAAAACTTCAGAAGAGAAGGATTTAGGGGTAGTGATTTCTGACAGTCTCAAAATGGGTGAGCAGTGTGGTCGGGCAGTAGGAAAGGCAAGTAGGATGCTTGGCTGCATAGCTAGAGGTATAACAAGCAGGAAGAGGGAGATTGTGATCCCCTTATATAGAGCGCTGGTGAGACCACATTTGGAGTACTGTGTTCAGTTCTGGAGACCTCACCTACAAAAAGATATTGACAAAATTGAACGGGTCCAAAGACGGGCTACAAGAATGGTGGAAGGTCTGAAGTATAAAACGTATCAGGAAAGACTTAATGAACTCAATCTGTATAGTCTGGAAGACAGAAGGAAAAGGGGGGACATGATCGAAACATTTAAATATGTTAAAGGGTTAAATAGGGTTCAGGAGGGAAGTGTTTTTAACAGGAAAGTGAACACAAGAACAAGGGGACACAATCTGAAGTTAGTTGGGGGAAAGATCAAAGGCAACATGAGAAAGTATTATTTTACTGAAAGAGTAGTAGATCCTTGGAACAAACTTCCAGCAGACGTGGTTGGTAAATCCACAGTAACCGAATTTAAACATGCCTGGGATAAACATATATCCATTGTAAGATAAAATACAGGAAATAGTAAAAGGGCAGACTAGATGGACCATGGGGTCTTTTTCTGCCGTCAGTCTTCTATGTTTCTATGAAATACATTAAATCACTCTTATTCAGGATTATTTTTGCTTTTTTCATGTTAATGTAGCCATTGTATCTTTATCACTATCCCAAAGTGTCAGCTTACAGATTTACTTACTATGTAATCTCCTTTAAAGAGTTGATCTAGTCGGATGTATACAGCTGCAGCAACAGAATTTGACAGAATTTCTCCATAGGCTGTAGAGTGTGATTTCTCTCTGAATACACCTGATACAACATTCTGTACCATCTCTGCTTCTACAGATGGTACCGGTTCCTGAAGGACACTTGAATTTAAGCAGATAAACTTATATATTAACTCTTGCTTGTTCAATGTAGGGTTTTAGTCTCAAAGACCAATACTTTCCCCTCTGAATTCACAACAAGAACCAACTTTGAAAAATAAACATACAATGATCATTTTCAAAACAAGGCAGCCTCTGCTGTAATTTTCCTTCCCTATATTAGCCCTTGGAGACAGAACAAACCAGGAAGCAAATTCTGCAGGAGAACCAGAATTCTACTTTATTTAGGTGGGTTCTAATGCAAACTCCTGCAAGTCTGATTCTGTTTTTTTCTCCCCTCTATCTTATATCCTGGGAGGCAGGGAGGACCAACCTGAGTCTCCTCCAAATGCAGTTTCCATTCCCAAGATTTAAGGAATGTGCCTGTCATCAGTTTCTGAAGATATGCTTCAAGTACATTTCCCTGGCTCTCCATATCCTAACTCAATGTGTAGTCCTCTATGGAACTACATCTAAATTGGGAAGAGAAGCATGCAGTTGGATTTCTCAAGGCTCCATCTTAATCCCAGTACTCTTCAACATCTTCATAAATGACTAAGATGAGGATATAGAAGGGAAACATCAAAGTTGCAGATGACACCAAACTGGGGGAAATAGCCAACACTTTAGAAGATCGACTCAAGATTCATAATAAGTCCAAATAAATCAATGAATTCAGAAGGACCTTGGCAGACTCAAACACTTATTCAACAAAATGAAATTCAAGGGTGAGAAAAATAAGGCAAGAAAAAATAAATGCACATTTATAGAGCAGGAGTTATTTGGCTCAACAGCTATAATTGTGAGAGGAATCACAATGGACAGCTATTTAAGTATGAGACAAAAATGTACTGCAGCTGCTAAAAAACAGTCAATGCAGTCCTAGGCTGTATCAATAGAGGGACAGTATCAGGATCATGTGAGGTGTTAATATCAGTACCATTTAATAATACACTGGTAAGACCACATTTGGAATACAGTGTCCGGTTCTAGTGTGTCCAAGCAAGAAACAATCCTTTCAGTATTTCTTCACTTCCATGAGATTTTGTCAGAAATATTTGTAGGAACCCAGAATCAATTTCTCACTTTTACAACTCGTTGTGAATTTTTTGTGACATGTCGACCAGCAGAATTTCCTATAGATTCTGCCAGAGTGACTTTTGTTCTGAACCAGCTGAATGAAGGAACATTCAAATGAGCTGTGCCGTTCATTGAGGGGGACACTTCTTTAATGGAAAATTACCAGAACTTTATATAAAGACTTAGAACGGATGCTATAGCTAAGAGAGCAACAATAAACCAAGAGGATATTTAGCCAAAGCTTGTATACTAAAGTATAGGTCTCTGAGCTTAAGAGTCTTCTCCGGGTCCCGTCAACTAAACAATGCCGCTTGGCGGGACCCAGGGGAAGAGCCTTCTCTGTGGCGGCCCTGGCCCTCTGGAACCAACTCTCCCCAGAGATTAGAATTGCCGCCACCCTCCTTGCCTTTTGCAAGCTACTTAAAACCCACCTCTGCCGCCAGGCATGGGGGAATTAAGATTCCTTCTCCTCCTAGGCCTTTACAATTGTATGTATGGTATGTTTGTATGTATGTTTGGTTTTTTATATTAAGGGGTTTTTAATTTGCTTTTAGTATTGGATTATTATTGTTTACTGTTTATGATTGCTGTTAGCCGCCCCGAGTTTTCGGAGAGGGGCGGCATATAAATCCAATAAAACTAAACTAAAACAAACTAAACAGTTGCTGCCATAAGTGGCACACCTGTGAAATGGCATGCCATGTGGCAAGCAAGTGCCCAAATTGGTCAAAAAACTCAACTTCTCCCAGGAGCTTAACAGCAGTGCCCCCAAACAATTAAGAAGAGCTCAGACAATCAACAATATGTATGGCAGGCCAAAGTCTCTAATTCCAAATGATAGCGGATTTATTTCTCAGATGCTATTGGGGCGCTGACAATGTAAATTATCCCTGTTATTCATTGTACAATCTCAGGTATACAGATATAAAGCTCTACTTTTTTAGAGTTAGATACAGCAGCTAACTTCATAGATGAGGCCATAATGCAGCAGTTTAAATTGGCCAAACTATTTATCAGCGAAACCTGTGTTTGTAGAAACTATTGATGGAAAGTGCTTTGAGCTGGTCCTATTGTACAACACACGATATTTATTTATGTTTGTTTGATTGATTTATTTCTATAGCTGCTCCATCTCAGCAAGCAACTCTGGGCAAGGTACATTATAAAACATTAAAACAATTAAAACAGCACAAAATAATATATATGGCACCAAGTAAAACTGTTACTATGGATGGTAATACAGCCAGACAACAAGGCTCTTAGCACACTCAGGGCTCCAGGCCTGGGCACACAACCAAGTCACCACAGCCTTGTGAAAGGCCCTCGGTGTCAGGATCTTCCTGATATCTGAAGGGAGATTATGTCAGAAGGCAGGGACTGTGGCAGAGAAAGGATATCTCCCAGCCCCTACCAACCAATATTCCTTGGCTGATGGGATATATCAAACCTGCCTGACAAATTGGATGGATAGAAACAACTGGGAGAAGATGGCTGGCTTCAAGCTACTTAGCTCCTCTTAAAGAAAACCCACATTTGGCAGAGGTAGCATGCAAGTACAGCACAGATTCATCCAGGAAAGAGGATGTCAAGATTGCAGTGTGGGAGTTGCTGTGGCTTTCCTCTGGATTTTTACCTTCTGTTTAAGAAGCTGGACTTAAAAGTTTATTGTTTCTTCTCAATTACTCAGTAAATTAACCCAGCAACCCTTGGGGTAAAAGTGCCTACTTTGGTGAAAATTCATGAGGTCTTTGGCAAATATATCATATATATTTTCTTCCTTTCATATATCTTCTCCTCTATTTTTACATATTATCTTTATATATATTACTTCATATCTATTATCTTCCATATGTATTGTGTATTGGACAAATGAATAAATAAATAAAAATAAAAAAGTGAAAAACTGGCCTCCAACAGTAGTTCTAGAATTCGTTTATCTTCTACACAACCACTTCACAGCCTTATAGCCCCCAATTTTTGATCTCCATTTTTTTCCTGATCTATCCTCTGCACTCATGCGCACACACCCACGTCTTCAATTTACCTGTATCATGCTTTGGACTCAGTGGTGAAATCCATTTTTTTTAAACTACCAGTTCTGTGGGCATGACATGGTGGGCATGGTGTGGCTTGGTGGGTGTGGAATGGGAAGGATACTGCAAAATCTCCATTCCCATCCCACTCTGGGACCAACCAGAGGTGGCATTTGTGGGTTCTCCGAACTACTCAAACTTTCTACTACCAGTTCTCCAGAACCTGTCAGACACCTGTTGGATTTCATCCCTGCTTGGACTCCAAGGTAGCTTGCTCTCAGCAAGGCCTCAGGCTTCCTAGGAATGAAAACTGAAAATGCCAACAAATATGCCAACCTTCAGAGACTCAAACAATGCTCTACTTACTTTTTCTCAGACTTCTGCTCTTTTATCAGTACACTTTTAAAACTCTTATGGGAGCTAGAGGCCTGCTTTTCATTGCTTTTATAGTTATCACGGGATAAATTATTCTTCTGTAAGTAATAGGTTTTCAGTTCCTTCAATCTGTGTCCAGAGTAGGAGTTCCACATACTGCTTTTGAATCTATCAACAGAGGCAATCTCTGGAAAGTGGAGGAGAGGGAGAGATATTGCAGAAATTACTCAATCCAAGTCTATCCTTCGTTTTCATACCTGGTATACTTTTAAAGTCACATTTTTTGCTTGTTTGTTCTTACAGTGTTTTCATCCATGCAATACTGTATTAAAACTGGGACAGAACATAGAGAAGGCAAATACATATACATAAGAATGAAGATTTGATGATAGTGCTGCCATGCAATTGAAGCAAACCTGTGAGTAAAAAAGTTATTAAAACCAAATGCTGATTCTGAAACATGGGGGAAAAGGCAGGAATAGCTTTCCGTTGCGAAGGATGGACATTTTTCTTGTTTTTGCCTCTCTATTCCTCACTAAATTTTGAAAATGATAAAAATATTTTCTGTTTTTTCCTCCCATATCCCATTACCTACCTACTTACCTATCTACCTATCTCTCTCTCTCTCTCAATCCCTCCCTCCCTCTCTCCTTTTTTTTCCAATATATTTTATTAATTTTCATAAAATGGACAAAACTGACACACATACATTTAACATAAAAGTGGGGTTGTATCTTCCCCGCTTATTTTTGAAGTAAAATTTCAATACAGAAAAAAAATACATTTAAAAAATACTTAAATTCAAACTTATTACTTTAAATGAAAAGAAGAAATTTGTTTTACCTTATATAATAAATTTTCATACATAAACTAATTCTAACATGACTCTTAAATCATATCAATGCTAATTCTAACGTAAATCTTAAATCCTATCACTGCTAATATAATTTTCTTATTTATTTATTCATTATTTTAATATTTCTTCTTGTTTATCCATATATACACTTTGTTCCATATCTCATAATATTCTGTTTCTTCTTGGTCTTTTAACCATCTTGTCATCATATCCATTTCAGCACACTCTAGTATTTTCTTAATAACTTCCTCTTCTTTGGGGATATTTTCCCCTTTCCAGTTTTGCGCATATATTATCCTGGCCGCGGTCAAAATATGAATAACTAAATGTAAAATTTCTTTCTTGTATCTCTGATTAGTTATACCCAGTAAATAAAATTCCGGGGTTATTTCTATCTCCTGTTTTACTATTTCTTTTATCATTCTTTCTATCATTTTCCAATATAGCTTAATTTTATTACATGTCCACCATTGATGATAATAAGATCCTATTTCCTTCTTACATTTCCAACATAGTGGAGAGGTCTTAGGAAACATTTTTGCTATTCTATTTGGTGGAAGGTGCCACCTGTAAAACATCTTAATTTGGTTTTCTTTTAGGGAAACTTTTTCCCATGTATCTATATCTATTTCTTTACCGATATTTTTGCACCAACTTATCATATTGTCCTTTAAAGTCAAAACTATATTTTTATGAGCAATCAAATATTTATAAGCTTTCCCTATTAGTTTAGTCTGGTTAGTAACTAGTAAATTACCTAAGAAATTTTTACTTTTATTAAAGATGTATGTCTTACTGTCACTTTGAAATTTACACTGAATCTGAGCATATTGCCACCAATCAATTATAATCCCTTCTTCTTGTAATTTATTTCTTGCCTTTAATTTCAATTGGTCATCTAATAATTCCTTATATCTTATTATTCTCGTGTCCCTTACAGAATTAGGGTGTATTATTGCCTCTAGGGGAGAAATCCATTCAGGAATAGTCAAAAAGTGATTCTTCTTTATATCTTTCCAAACCTCCCTCTCTCTTTCCAATGCCATATGTAATGTAGGATATTTTAAATAAAGGCTCTACTTTGCTTATTCCAATCCTCAACTATTTTTTTGTTGTACCTTCTCAACAACTATTGTATACCAACAGGTTTCTCTAGAATTGCACAAGAAGGTTCCAAAGAAATGTAAACTAAATTGTTTGACAACATTCAGGGGTAGGCTGCTGCCCGGACTGGGGCGAATGCAGTGGGATAGCAAAAATGGAGCTCTACCCAGAGCACCCAATTTGCACTGAAAGATGTTGAAAGAAAATGCAGGGCGTCCTGATTAAGCCACGCCCACAGTGTGGAAGTAAAAATTTTGGTAGCCCTTCACTGACTACATGTTTTCCTAAAAAGTATTTCATGCAAAGATTAGTAAAGAAGAATAAGACTTGGTAGAATAGTATGACATAATATCTGATTTTTAACCGTAATCAAAACTTAAAATTTTAGAGTCTAATATTTTTAGATTCCCGCTTGCAAATTACATTTGGAAAATAATTTAACCCAGGCAAATATATAGTTGCATAATAAAAATGATTTGTGTTGGTGTGTATACATGTATTCAAAACACATCATCAATAAAAGCAAACTAAAAAAGTATTAAGGTAACCCTCAATTATAATGGTAATTGAAACTGGGAACCAAGCAATGCAGTCTTAAAGTGTAATGTCACATCACTTAGCCATGACAATTCCAAAATCTTAGAAATTGCCATCATTTGCCCATGGCTTGCTGAAATGTTGTTAATTATAAGCTGGACAGAAAGAACCTTGATCATAATCATATGACTGCAGGAAAGTTGAATTCTAAGGACTCTTTGCAAGCTTCCCTTATTCAGCACTGTGTAATTCTAAACAGTCACTGAAAGGCTAGTTATAACTCAAAAACTAGATATTTTCTCTCTAACTTCAAAAAGCGTTTTGCCTTAAATAGTTTGCCCACAAAGAACTAATTCTTTGGACTGTATTACCATTACCATAGTACAGTATATTGGGTTTCCAAGAATTACACCTTTCTAAAAGTTAACATGTAACATACCAAAATCCATAGGCTGCCTTTCTTTTGTGGATTTTTTGGTTTTGGGAAGATGCAGCTGTTTAGTGATCCATTTTTGATAAGATGGACAAGTGGTGAGGTTAACAAGCCGTAATACTTCACAAATGCCCTGATGAAACAAAACAAAACCAAAAAGCAGTTGTTTGGGCGGAGTTTTAAATGGAGGTCTGTGTGAGGTGAATGAATGAACAAATATGGTCTCAAAATGTCGGCAGCTTATAATATCAAGGAATTGGTTCACCTAAATTATCAGTCCGAGTTTTAAAAATCAGTAGCTAAACCTGTGATTAACAAAGTGATACAGAGTCCATATATGATCCAAGACTCTGTTTGGTATTTCATTGAGAGTCAGAGCTAGACCAGTGGGTTACAGTAACAGAACCCTGTAAGTCTGAAAATGACTTTATGCTAAAGAGAACTAGGGAGGGTCAACTCTGAAATCTGTATTTCTCAAATTACATTTCTGCCTCAGAACCAAAATTTCTCTTATCTGAGGGTTTCCTTGGCTGCTTTTCCTCCTATTCTTCAAGGTTATTTGCCTATCCAAATATATTCATGGGGCTTCCCAAGAGCATCTAAATTCAACAATAAATTGCCATGGACAGGGAGTTCATTTTTTTTAAAAAAATTAAACAATCTCTAATAAATTTTGTTTAAATAAGATCTAAAATAACTATAACAACTCTCTATAGTCTTAAAGCACCTATTTTACTTTTCTCTCTCTTTCTACCTCTCAAAAAACAGCTGCACTTTTTAAACCTTCACTTCCAGTGGTAACATCTTTGAGGTAGCAATAGCAATAACATTTAGATTTATATACCGCTTCATACTGCTTTACAATCCTTTCTAAGCAGTTTACAGAGAGTAAGCATATTGCCCCCAACAATCTGGGTCCTCATTTTACTGGTCTTGGAAGGCTGGAAGGCTGACTCAATCGTGAGCCTACTGAGATTCGATCTGCCAAACTTCTGGCAACCGGTGATCAACAGGTAGTAGCTTGCAGTACTGCACTCTAACCACCAATCCTGCCCAACTGAGGTTCACTCAGAAGTTGAAAAATAGCTTTAATAACTTGGTCCTAGTTGGCTAATAAATAGTTTCGGTTTGCTTGTATTTGGTAACTTCTAAGAGCAGTAATTACTTCTTACTGAGAGGCAATCCTGGAGAAAGACTTGGAAGTAGTTCAGCAGTTCATATAAAAAGAGTTTATATGACTTGGAAGTAGTTACTCATCTGAGAATGTATTAAGTCGGCATATAGTTTGCATGTGACTAAAATGATTGCTTTGGAATAAAAGATATACAGTTCTGCAAATATATTTATCACAGAAACATTATCTTAGAAGAGACCTACTGTCCTTGTGAAGGAATAAGGCTAAAGTATTTCTAGGGTTTTTTAATTGTTGATTTTAAATTGATGACTAACTGACCATTCCATCCCACAAGACCTATTTAAGCTGAAGAGAATGAGACAAGGCACTTCAAACGAAGTCCTGCTGATGATGTTAGCCCTGTAAAATTATGTTATAGATGGTAAAATACTTCAATAGATGAAATTTGAACTCAAATTAAGATTGGTTTTGATTATAAAATTAATTTAAGATGTAAACTTGGATGGTTAAAGAACTAGAAGGGGAATTTAAAAGGTGTTAACAGACTAGAAATTAAGGGCATATAGTGATATGTGATAATAAGCATGTATAGGAAAAAAGGAATAACATAGCTGAAATTGGAAACAAGATGTATTATTGATTATGTATTAAAATGATGTAAGAGAGGGGATCCGGACAACACTTTGTCCGTAAAAAATGTATGTTTTGTTTTCTTTAAATAAAAAACTTATTTACAAAAATCAAGGGATCTTCCAAGCTAATTTGGAAGTGTGAAAGAAGCCGAATCATAGATGTGTACAGAGAAATACAGGTGAATGCTGGCTTAGGAGTTAAAAGACATCATCTTTTTAAGAAACACAGATGAAAACACAACTTATCTATTTATGTCCAACCTGATACAAATGATGCAAATTCATAATTCTGTCATTTATATGATGATATTATCACATGCATGTCATCATTTTGACATCATGATGGCTATAATAGTTACATACCTATGATCCAGGAAGCACTGGTAGTCTGTACTAATGGATTCCCTTGGTTTGGCATAGATATATTTTTAATGGATACCTCTCAAGAGACTGCAAAACCCTACTAGATTTGGTGTTCCAGATACAATATCACTGAAACAATCTGAATTTTGCATAGATCATGGTTTCATAGATCCTGAGTTAGAAACTCCTGACTTGATGCAGTGTGCAAATCCTCCCGTTTTTGAATTTCATTTTTTAAAAATGTAACTAATGGATAGAAAATAGTGCAAACCACACTATAAAACATGAAACTAAAGTAAATCTCACCTTGGTAACAAATACCATACTGTGGGTTTCTGCAAGGTCAGTGGTAACCACCTGTCCAGAATAGAATCTCTCAACTTTGCAGTAATTAGCTATTTTATCTATTGAAGAATCAGGCAGTGTTTGAAAAAGATCTATAGCCCTGGAAATAGAACAAAAAATGTGGCTATTCTCATCAACTGTTTATTTAATTACAAATTGAAAACGTTTGACCTAAGTATTCAGATGGTTCTGGCTTGACAGACTTGAACATTGGACCCCTAAGATTTTGGAACACTGCTATCATGTCTCCCCTTGTCCTTCTTTTCATTAAAGTAGACATACCCAGTTCTTGCAACTCTTCTTCATATGCTTTACCTTTCAGTCCCCTAATCATCTTGTTGCTCTTCTCTGCACTCTTTCTAGAGTCTCAACATCCTTTTTGCATCGTGGTGACCAAAACTGAATGCAGTATTGCAAGTGTGGGCTTACCACAAAGTGATACATATATATCATCTGTACTGTTTGCTCTTTGTTGTTTGGCAAATTTCTGGGAGGCAGAGGCCTTTTTTCCTTGTTTTCCTCCCCCCAAACTAAGGTGCGTCTTATACTCGAGTGCATCTTATACTCTGAAAAATACGGTAGTTAAACCAAAGCCAAAACCATGGGAACAATGGGCAAGAATGATATAAGGAATACCTCAAATAATCATAGCGGACTTTGAATTCCCGTTGAAGTTCCTTATCCAGTTTATAGGCAAAAAAATCCTTCTTATCCACCACCAGCAATTCTGTTTCTTCCATACAGACAACAGTGGCAATTCTTTTTGTTTTTTGTAAAAGGGCAATTTCCTGTTAATAAGCAAGGGATAAATGAGAGTGAATATTGTCATGATTGATTCTTCCTCTTTTCCTATTATATACCTGTTCCTTTTCCTTTTATTTAATTTCTCTCTTCTCATTCTCCTAACTGGTCCACTCCCCCTTCATATTTCCTAAACTCAAGTTCTTCCCATTTGCCTTTCCTTTTACCTAGACAGCAGAAGAAATCTATCAACAGAAGCCTTCCTGAAGTCTGAGTCTATCTGGAATCCTACAATACTTTAGGAAGTACAGATGATCCGGGATGATGGAATTGGCTTCACAGTAAGCCACCTTGATTTTGAAATTTATGTAAAATCCATTTTTGTGGTAAAGATTTTATGGCCCCCTGGACACTTCACATTGTTCTATCTCTTTAACTCATTCAACAAGATTTTCTGATTATCAATCTCCCTGAATGTTATCTCACTTGACAATGCTACTTACTGGATTCTGAAACTTCCCATGCATAGTAAGAGCAACACCTTCAATTGGAAAAGCAATAGTATATTTCTTGTATACTGAGAATGCTTAGAGGCATACACTCTATTGAAGTTTGTAGACTTACCGATATTTCTTTTGTGGAAAATGTGTGTGTGTTTTGCATATGTTTCTATTATGGAGAGAACCATTTTTATTTTATTTTTGGCTAATACTGAAAAGTTGAGAACTGTAGTTGCAGATCACACTCACACCAAAAGCAGCACCCCTCTGAATCGTAGTTGGAGCTGTTTCCACAAAGGCACTGCTACCATCATCATCATCCGTGATAGCAACTATACCACAATAAATGAAATAAAAGGCAGTTGCTTCATGCCCCTTTTTTATGATCACTCTTCTGCGGCCAAATCTGGAAAAGAGATTATTAGGTAACATCACAAGCTGCCAAAATTGAACCTGAGCAAGAAGACTTAAAGCGCTGGCCACAGTCCGCAACCTGGTGCCCGTTCAAATGTGGATTTATTTATTTATTTTTCAAATGTATATATAGTAGCTGCCCACCTCACAAAAGAAGGGACTCTGGGTGGATTAACAGTACCATCTCAAGAAGTTCAGGCCACAAAGCTAAAAGCTTTTTCTTCTTTACCTCAAGATTTCTTTTTTTAAAAATAGCTTTTATTATTTTTATCTTTAAAAACAAACACCAGTACAAAACTAAAACATACACATACAAGAATAGAAAAACAAAAACAGTGCAACAAAAAGTTTACCATTTTACAGGAGTGCCATAACAATATATTTTCCCCTTCTTATTCATATACAGGTATATATATGAATATATATGTGTGTATATATTCTGTTGAAAAACTAGTCTCCCTTCCTTTTCATGATCACCAAAAATATCTTACATATGTTATATATATAAATAAATATATATATATTTCGTATAACTCCTTAAAACCCACCTCTGCTGTCAAGCGTGGGGGAACTGAAACATCTCCCCCTGCCTATGTAGTTTTTTGTGTATGATATGACTGTATGTATGTTTTTATATATTTCTTGTTTTTTAGACTTTTTGAATGTATTATTGTTATTTTAGATTCTAACTATTAGATTTGTTATTATATATTGTTTTTATCATTGCTGTAAGCCACCCCGAGTCTATGGAGAGGGGCGGTATACAAATCTAATAAATAATAATAATAATAATAATAATAATAATAATAATAATAATAATAATAATATTCAGCTTCCCTGAACCCTCCAGAGTGCAAAAAACAGCAGAACAGGCAAACTGGAAACACAATGGGCAAATCGGCAATTTTTTGCTTCTGTGCATGTGCGGAAGCAAAAAACACAGCCGAGATCTCATGTGCGTGTCCCCTCATGAGACTTTGCTTCCTGTGCATGTGCAGAAGCAAAATCTCACTGGGGTGCACATGTGCGCACACCAGAGACCCAAATTTGTGCACAAAGCGCACTGGTAGTGATGGTAGCGACAACCCCCACCTGAATAGCCCATGAAGGAGCTATCGAAGAACAAAAAAACTTCACCAGCACAATTGAGCAAAAGACTGATTCAGCCTTCCATCCTTCTGAGGTCAGTAAAATGAGGACCCAGATTATTGGCGGGATTCTGTAAATTGCTTAGAGAGGCTGTAAGGTGCTGCGAAGCAATATATAAGTCTACGTGCTATGACATACATTGTCAAAAGGACTCAACAAACAGAAGATTAGCACCAGAAACCAGAAGTTCATTTTCCAGTGCACGCATGCCCCCTGGGCAGCTGCTCTTCTGGGTTGCTGGGCAGATGAGCACGCACACACTCTCTTTCTGGAACTCGGAGCCAGAAAGGTTCCCCATCACTGGTCTAGAATTTTGATAAAGGTCTTCTGTGATATTGACAGCAGAAGAATGCAAAGTAGAGGGATACCTTAGGCCAGGGGTAGGCAAAGTTGGCTCTTCTATGACATGTCGATTTGAAAACCAATTTGACAATCGGGTTGTCGAAGCGTGGAACTCATTACCGGACTCTGTAGTACCATCCCCTAACCCCCAACATTATTACCCTTAGACTATCCATGGTTGACCTCTCCAGATTCCTAAGAGGTCAGTAAAGGGCATGCATAAGCGCACTAGAGTGCCTTCCGTCCCCTGTCCTATAGTCTCTATGTGGACTTCAACTCCCAGAATTCCTGAGGTAGCATGATTGGCTCAGGAATTCTGGGAATTGGAGTCCACAAGTCATAGAAGAGCCAACTTTGCCTACCCCTGCAGTAGGCTATTCCAATTCCTGCAATAAAATATGTTGGGTAACCTCAACAGAACATTACCTTTAATTGGAATACTTGGAAAATATTAAAGCTACAGATCTGGTTTGTATTGCTCCAAAGCCATTATCTTCCCCAGCCCACCTTCTCTTCCCAATTACCGTTCAAAGCGAATCACTTTGGCCAATAGATACTGCAGCGTTGGGCTATACTGGCGGAAACTTTCTAAAAGCTGTAAGCGATTGCGCAAGTGCTTTATTTCTGATTCGGTCCTCCATGTTGGCGGCTTCTTAGTTATTTGGATTGCTCTAAATGGGAAATGTTCCTGAAGGCAATATCAAATACATTTTAAAATAAATATTCACAGGGGCAACAGCAAAAGGTGGCAATGTCATTCTCTCAAGACTCTAGGCATCATTAGTCCCCTTTTGCTCTCTCTCTTTTCTTTGCCTCCTTTTAAAAGATGTAACTCAAAGTTCTATTATTGCTTGCTAGATTGATCAATATTTTATCAGATCTCCTTGCAATTACTTCTCAGTTTCATGGAGAATTGTGTGATTTCCACCTTCACAAAATAGCAATGAAGTTCTATTGCAATGGTGGACACTGGATGAACTTTGGCCACAGAATTTCTACAGGTTTCCCAGTCCACTCAAGTCCTTTCCATCTCACAGTCAGTAAGAAGCCTGTGTACCAAGCCTAAATTAAATGCAAATAAGTTGAAGTGATGAAAGTAATGATAGAGGAAGTTATTGCTTTCAGGGAAAAGCTTTTGTAATGTTGAAGCATTCTTGCAACTGAGAAGGGAGCTGCTATGGAAGAAATAAATGGAGCATCTGCAGGAGAAAGAGGGCATTAAAGTGGATTTGGATCTGTATTACATATTTAAAGGGGGGTGGGTCCCTGATCATACAGTCACAGAGACAATTTTGACACCCTCCCCCACCTGCAGATGCTCTCGGAAATAAGATGCTTCAGCTACATTGCTTACCATTTGTCTTTAATTTTTAACAAAGTATGCAGGAATGGCTCAGATGACTGTGAATTGGATTTCAGTTCAGCAATTATGTGAACCTTCCCTCCTGGCCGTTTGCTATGCAGCTATTGGATTGTAATTCCAGCATTCCCCAGCCCACATGGTCACTAAGGGGTCATGGCAGAGATAATATCAATCAATCTAAGGCATGAGGAAGGCTACCTCAGTCTCCATGCTCAATCAGTATGTTCCACTCACTCTTTCGCACACCTTTCCTCCCTCAAGCATCTCACCTTCATCTCTAGTCAAGCTCAAATACTGAATCCACTGCAGCAGACACACACAAGTTTTTGCTATTTTGATTCTGTAAAGCAGGACTAAATAACAGTAAACCGGCATGCAGGAAGTTGGCAGTGTAATTCACCTTGAACTCAAACCGAATACAGTACATTCTGGTCACAAATGCTTCTGACCACAACTAAATCAGGTTGTGACCAAAGTTATGGAACTAATCGTGGTTGTGACCAGAGGTTCCACTGTAACCCAACTAAACCACTGGGTCAAAATATTTTGAATTGTTATTCCTGTTTTTATATCATGAAGAGAGATATATTCAGTTTCCCTACTACTATATTCCTACCCTTTTCTTCCAATTGTCTGTCACTGCAGATACAAAATAAATAATAATAATAATAATAATAATAGTATATGGCTTGTTGTCCATACCTTTGAAACGCTGAATTCATGTCGATCAAACATAATATTGGCGCTTTTGACATCCTAAAAAAGTAGACATTCAATAACAGTTAATTTTACATAGAATTCTATTTTTAAAAAAGGCTTAAAAGGATTCTACGCTTTCATGTTAGTTTTTAACAAATAATTCTATTTTATATTTATGGTTTGTGATTGTATCATTAAGTGTTGTACCTCATGATTCTTGACAAATGTATCTTTTATTTTATGTACACTGAGAGCATATGCACCAAGATGAATTCCTTGTGTGTCCAATCACACTTGGCCACTAAAATTCTATTCTATTCTATTCTATTCTATTCTATGCTATGCTATGCTATTCCACTCCACTCCACTCCATTCCACTCCACTCCATTCCACTCCACTCCACTCCACTCCATTCTATATTATTCAATACCAATGGAAGTTAATGCTAAAAATCAATAATAAATAAAATCAATAATAAATAAAAGATCTTCCGTTATTTTTATGGAACCTCTTACAGCGTCCATATGCTGACGACAATCTTTCTCTGCCAGGTCAAAACCTGCAAATCCTTTCAATGCGCTGCGGAATCCTCGGCATGCTTTTATCATCAGAATAATATTCACAATGAGCCTGCGGAAATTCTTGGGAGGGGGGAAGGCAATAAAATTGTCACATGTTAAACATTTGTCATCTGTGTCACCAGAAATCCTGAAGCAGAATGCCTTAGGCAAGCTATCCCACTGTCTTCTTTAATACATGTTTGATCCTTGGAGACAAGAAAATAAAATATCCGGTAGTGGAATTTACAAGGGCAGCTAAAACAGATTACTGTGTGATGGTGATGGTTTCTCCTTGAGCACAATGGCTCCATTTTCTAAAGAAGCTGATGATCATTTTACCCATCTCCTCCCTCTCGTCAGCATTATATAGACAATAAAAAATACAGACACTCCTCAATCTACGACCACAACTGAGCCCCCAAAATTTATGTTGCTAAGTTGAGAAATTTGTGAAGTTCCGTTTTACAACTTTTCTTGCCACATGTATTAAGTGAATCGCTGCAGTTGTTACAATTAGTAACGTGGTTGTTTACGTGAATCTGGTTTCCCCGTTGACTTGTTTGCTTGTCAAAAAGTTGCAAACGGGGATTGCATGACCCTGGGATGCTGCAACTGCCATAAATGTGAGTCAGTGGTCAAACATCTGAATCTAAATCACATGGCCCTGGGGATGCTGCAGTGGTCATGTGTGAAAAATGGTCATAAGACATTTTTTCAATGCTGTTATAACTTCAAAAGGTCACTAAGTGAACTGTTGTAAGTCTAGGACTACCTGTACCTTACAAATAGATCACCAAAATCTGTATATGTGTTAGAAAATGTTCCTTCTACCCTAAGCATACAGGTATACAAGGTACCAAGACAAGATATAGAGCTAATCTCAGGTGTCTCAGTATTTTTCACATTCTAGAAATGTGCTATTGAATAAAAGTAAATGTACTTCCTCAGAACTGTTTAGGGAGATGTTAGAGAAAGGACAGGAAACAGGATTAAAGAACATCACTGATTATGAAGTCATCCCAAATGTCTAACAAAATATTATCTCAGAAAAGAAAACATGGTAGAACATTTGTTCGTACCTATAAAGATTTATATCTTACCATTCTAATGCACTCATTTCACTGAAAGTAGCTGATTACCTTAAAATTCAATGCAGCATTTAAAATGTTAAACATGTTTTTTAAAAAAATACTAAATAAAATCTATAAAAACAAAATATAAAAATATATTTAAAAAAAATACAAGGCACATAGTAGCTTCTGCTGATACTTTTTTTAAAAGTCTCGTTGGTTGGGGAGAAAAGGTAGTAAGGTGCTTTTTCCATTTATTGCCAAGGTGGAAAGTTTCAGAGCTTAACAGAATAACAGTGGGAAGGGACCTTGAAGATCATCTAGTCCAGTGATGGTGAACCTTTTTTTCCTCGGGTGCCAAAAGAGCGTGGGCGCATGCTTTCACGCATGCGTGAGTGCCCACATCCATAATTCAATGCCCAGGAAGGGCAAAAACAGCTTTCCCCACCTCCCAGGAGGCCCTCTGGAGGCCAGAAACAGTCTGTTTCTCAACTTCTGGTGGGCCCAGTAGGCCCATGTTTTGCCCTCCCCAGGCTCCAAAGGCTTCACTGGAGCCGGAGGAGGGTAAAATGCCTTCCCCCATCCCCCCAGAGGGTCTCTGGAAGCAAAAAATGCTCTCCCAGAGCCTCTGTGTGAGCCAAAAATCAGCTGGCCAGCATACACATGCATGTTGTAGGGGAGCACACCTCGTGTGCCAGCAGATATGGTTCCGCATGCCACTTGTGGCACCTGTGCCATAGGTTCGCCATCACTGATCTAGTCCAACCCCCTGCTCAAGCAGCAGACCCCATACCAAGGATAAAATTGAAAAGTTCTGAAAATTTTGAGTAGTTTGGAGAACTGCCAAATGCCACCTCTGGCTGGCCGCAGAGTAAGGGGAGAATGGAGATTTTGCAATATCCTTCCCCCAGCAGTGGGGTGGGAATAGAGATTTTACAGTATCCTTCCCCTGCCACACCCACTAAGCCACACTGACAGAACCGGTAGTGAAAAATTATCGAAAATAAAATATGAACTGATAACAAAGATGAAAATTATGTCTTCAACTCAGTTAATGATAGTCTATAGTAATCATCTTTTACTGGGAGCCTCCTGAAAAAAAGGATTTCTGCTAGTAAGATTTAAATTAAATTAAATTAAATTAAATTAAATTAAATTACATTAAATTAAATTACATTAAATTACATTACATTAAATTAAATTACATTAAATTACATTAAATTATTACTTCTTCCAATTTATAAAAGATTATGAAGTTGGGAAATACATGGAAGACAAAGACTCTTATCTGGGATAAATGTCCCCAGCTGGATTCCTCAAAAGATACACTGTTAAAGGTACTGATCAGATCTTTTTAAATCCCCTACCATACTATTTCAGTTGCAATACCTATCCACATAAACAGAGCTTTGCACATCAAGAGCAGAGTGGCACTGTGCTTGTGGGAGGTCAACAGACTTTTTTCATATTTCTGATTCTTTATGAAATCATCCAGTCTAACTTTGGCTTACCCAACACACTAAGCCATAAAATGACTTTTGACTAACACAGACAAAACAAAACAAAGGTGTTATTGCATGTATGAATGCAAATGAGCCTAAATTAATTTAATATTGGATTTGTCTTGTATTGCTGTTGCTGTGAGCCGCCCCGAGTCTGCGGAGAGGGGCGGCATACAAATCTGATTAAACTAAACTAAACTAAACTAAACTAAATATACTGTATACATTTACATTCTCACTTCAGTTAGCAATGCATCTGTTTTCATTATCACTGGCTATTGATGATGTTGTTGATACTTTTCCTGGTTGGAAAAAATCTACATATGTATATACGTAACATACCTTAAGTCCTCTTTTGCGGCTAGCCAATTTCTCCTTGTAACCTGTAAAAGAAAATGGCTATGGACTTTATTTTTCTTTAATATATTTTCCCTCAGCTGAAACTCTCCCATTTTCTTTGTACTGAAAATATCTGTATGCAAAGAGAGATAAATATTTCTTCCTATCTTTTTTCCTCTATGAATGGAAATACTGTATACAGTATAGCAAGAGAAAGGAAAGATGATTTCCCAAACATATGCATTATCCTATATCCTTTTTTTACTCTTTTTCCATTATTTGTCAGATTAATCGATTCTAAATGAAATAAATTGACTATCATAGGACCAGCAAGGAAAGACGTGGAGTATTGCTGGTTGTAGTTTGTATAAAGATTTGACCTGCAATTGACATCCTATAAATGAGAAACGGCTTGGTGCTTGTTGGACTTGTCTTCTCGGTTTGGCTATCTGTCATTTATAGAACCTGAAACTAAATGAGGCCTACCAATCCTGCAGACTCAATGAAATTCTGCAGTCTTCACAACATGCTGGGGTTAGATTCATCCTTTTAGACTATTCTCCTCTCAACACAAGAATCCCCCCCCCCCCCATTGCTGTCTAATCTTTATTTGGTCCCATTCAGTAAACGAAGGCTATCACCTCTCTGGGTAACTGGTTTCACTGTTGGAAAGATTCAACCAATCATTCAGAGATATCTGGAAGGGAGCTTTAAGGAACTACAATATGTGAATGGCAAATGAAAGCAGCACCTATTGCGGCGCAGTCGGAGTAACAGTCGGACACAAGTAATGGGTATAAATAGAGTCACTTTTATTAAAAACCAACTTGAATTAACTATTTAACCAAATATGCCCACGTGACCTGCAGTGGTGCATAATCAAATGGGGGCGGAGTTAACTTTCCAACCAAACTCAACTGAGCAACTTCTAGGGCGAAAGCTCCAAGCCTGGGTGCAGGGTCATGGTAAAATTACACCTGCCCCCTGCCACGCCCCCACGGCGTGTGGGATGGCTCGCCACTGGTCTCCCATAATCTCCATGCAGCGAGCCACAGGAGGGACCCCCCTCACTGAACCCAGGCCGGTCGAGCCCTGTAATCCGAGAAGGAGATCCCCCCACACCTCAGTAGAGGTGCCCCTAAAGGAGATCACACAGTTGCTTACGCCCATTTCCGCCCCCTATCGGCCGTCCCCCCCCCAGTGACCTTAAGGGGGGGGAACTAGTCGGTGAGTCCACCCCCTAACCACAACTCCCACGCACAGAGTGGAGCAGGCGAAAAAACAACCACAGCTCGGCCAATTTACTGTGGCTGCAAAAAATTCCTACTCGGCCCCACCTTGGGCGACCCATCATATGCACCCTGTAACAGAGGGAGGGTGGGCGGGTGTCTCACTACTGCCGGGCGAGAGAAACTGCGCCACGAGGCAGCCCCTTTTATAGGGCTGCCTCACCCTCGCCCGGCCAAACAATGTCACAGCGGCCCCCGGGGATGACGTGGGGCTGCCGGATCCGCCTCCAACATGGCGGCCTCCTTCCCCCGACCACGCCGCAACTCCGCGCCGGCTGGTAAGGTCGCCGGCGGCTTTGCCTCAATTGCATAGACCTATAGGCTTGGATTTCCCAGTGTGAATCAATTCTGCTAGGGATGATAAAAGCTCAGTTCTTTACTACGTGTTAAGAAAAAATAAAAATAAAACCTTTCTCCAATTCCAGTAGAGGGTGGAGTAAGAGTAGCCTGACATAGCCTGTGTACCTTACAGCCATTTCTCATTTATAGGATGTCAATTGCAGGTTGAATCTTTATACAAACTACAACCAGCAATACTCCATGTCTTTCCTTGCTGGTCCTATGATAGTCAATTTGTCCTTGGCAAAAGTGGTGGGATTTAGGGATACTGGCAAAGCTGAACTTTCCTTATAGCACCACTTTTGCCAAGGACAAATTCCTGATTAAACACAAGCTATTAGTAATTCAGATTTATAGTACTGGTTAGCCTAATCCATTGGTAGGATAGCCAAAAAGGTAAAGAGATGATGATAGATGATGATGGATGATGATGGAAGATGGTGATGATGATGATATATTTCACTCCAAACTTTCTTGAGAAAACTGTATGAGACAAAGGGAACACAAATAAAATGATGATGTTTAAGAAATTAAATTCTCAAGTACAATAAATGATTTCCAGCTAGAAGTGATGAAAAAGGGGATTAGCCATGTCAATGGATATGGGGGGAAAATACAGTGAGTAAGTACAAACTCAAAATTTCCTCTTTCCCATCCACGGGGCAAGAATAAATTATTCTATTCTGTCCAATGCTCACTAAGCCAAGGAAGCAGCAGGAGTCGCGTAGCAGGCAAACGTTTTTTCCATAGTGAGACAGGCATATTTAGGGATTTTCTCTAGTCATCTTTCTTGCAGACAGAATCTAAGACGACTTAACCCAAAGCATGATGTAATAGGATCAGAACCAACTGTAACGGAACCATCTAACAGAATTCTCCAGACCATCTTCATTCCATTTTCTTTTTTCAAAACAGCTCCTATGAATTACAGTACATACCTACTGGATTGGAAGTCCACTTCATACAACATTCTGGTTCAGTAGTAAATTATCCAAATAATGATGGAATTTTATAACTAAATGAAAGAAGACAGTAATTTCTTCTTCTTTGTACAGCTGTGAATGGTATACATATGGAAATAGCAGTAGCACTCAGCATTTATACTGCTTGTCCCTTTCCCCACTCAAAACCTGGGGCTATCAGGGCTTAAGAAACTCACTATTTAAAAACTACTTAGCAGCTGTATCTCAATTTCTTACAATACACCTAAAAAACTGTCTCCCTCCCTCCCACCCCACCCAAAGCATTTAACAGAAATAGTACGTTTTTTTCAGAAATTTCATGCCAAAACTTGAGTTTAATCAGTATCCTTCTTTGTGGTGCTTCATTCCTTTCTTGGAATATGCATCACACACACACACAGAAACTCAAAGCCACACATATGGATTTGTGAATAGCCGGCACTACACAAAGTTAACAAGACACTAAGGACATTCTTCAAGAACTCAACAGGTCTGTAGAAGGCAACACTGGAAGTCAACTCAAGACAACTCATATAAATGGTCATCAAGTGTGGCATATATCAAGGTGTCCACTACTGTGCTGCTTAGGCTTGAACCCCCTCAGACAGATAACCACAAAGACTGAGTATGGGTATGGGTTCAAGCGTGACTACCATCAGTCACCCCACTACATAGATGATATCAAGTTGCATGCAATGAATGAGAATCAACTCACTGATCCACCTGACATAGATCTACAGTAGCGACATTGGGATGTCATTCAGATTTGAGAAGTGTGACTGGGTGATAGTCAAGAGAGGGAAAGTATTTAAGATTGATGGGGTGGAATTACTAGAGAGCCATATAGCAGACATACAGACCAGTTACCAGTTACAAGTACCTTGGTATACCATAATCACGTGAGAACCATGAAAAGGAGGCAAAAAGAACAGTTACATCCACCAAAGGATCACGCTGCTGCTAAGGTGGAACAGTGACGTGTGCTGGCCCTGTGGCTCTGAGTGCTAGCGGAGTCCAGCGCAATTCTGCTACTGCACCCGGGAAGTTAGCAAAATCGCGCATGGACACACAGGACTCCGAAATCGCGTGCTGGACTCCGCTAGCACTCAGAGCCACAGAAGCAAGCACACATCAACGTTCCCCCTTTGCAGCCCACCTCTGCACGCAGGTCCTGAAGAGCCAGCTCTATAGGAAAAACAAGATCTATGCAATTAACATATAAGCCCTCCCCTCACTGCTATAGTGAGCTGGCCAAAGAAGGATACAGAAGCTGCCAATGTGAAAATCTGGAAGCTCTTCAGAATGTAGTCCAACAACCAGGGATGGTAAACTAGATGGAAAGAGGGTGGTTGGGGTCTGGTGTGTAACAAGGCCACAGTCCTAGAGTAAACCAGAATATCCAGGAATACATCAGCAAGAGATGAGCTCATGAGAGAATGCCTGAGGCAGCAGCAGACATGATAGGAGGATCAAGCAGGTTAAGTGGTATAGCGAGACAAGAACCTGTCCAGAATAGCACAAAAACAGGTTCTAAGTTCCAAATCCAGAGGCAGGACTCTACCACACTAGAGGTGCAGGCTTTGTAGAAGCCTCACTCCAACACAGTGGCAGGGTGATACAGATAGGAACAGCGTACACTGAATGGTGGAACCAAAGACCTGGCATTGTGTACAAGAACGTCTGCACAGAATATGGACGATGAGACCATACTATGTATGGGTGGCAGATTCCACAGAATGCTGTGGAAGATAAGAAAGCTAAGAGCCTGTGGGACTCCCAAATCCAGAGATACTAGTCAACCAACCAGACATCATGGTAAATGTTAGTACTATGTACAAGACAGTTGGGTTTGCAATATATAAACGAGCTAACAATAAATGTCCATTTGTATTGAAGTACTATAGCTTTAATAGGTTGTGTTGCAAATTGCCATAAGAGAGAGCCAGAAAGCATGATTATCTCTCTCTGCTCTCTCTGTTGATTCACTGTGACTGATATAGTAATCTCTGTGTTATTTGATGATAGCTTGATGTATTTGTAAACTGTAATGTATGTCTGATATGTAAGACAAAGATAGGCTTGTAATATTATTATTGTATTGAGAGATATTGACTGATCTGAAAGTGTATGATTGGATTGTTTAACCTGTTTCTTCCAACACTAATAGCAAACAAGAATGTTAAGCATTTCAGAATGACTCTTTGCATAACTAAAGTATTAATTTGTGCATAACTTATGCTTGATCCTAAATTACTTTAACTCATAGATCTGGGTAAAAAAACCCAATTTTGGAACACTATTCCAAACACATTGACTGTTCATTGTAAAAGTGGACTTTTGACATTCATTAGTCTATGTGTGTTTACTCTTTCCCTCTAACCGTTTCAAATAAAAGGAACAGCACCTGCCAACGTATCTTTATGACTCATCTAGAAAGATAATGGCATCAAATGTTCTCACATTTATATTTGAACAAAAGCTACACCATTGACTTCTGAATCAAGATCCCAAGTATAATAAATGAAATAAAATACAGATGAAGCTCAATTTATTCCAGAAAGCTATAGTTAGGACCACAATACATTTCTTCTAAAGTGAAATGTATTGAAGATTTTCTTCTGCACAGTAAACTGAAAAGATATGCCCTGGTATTCATCTTTTTATCCCATATGTGTCCCAGAAAGTATAGGATAAACTGCACAAAAGTTAAATGTAATTTACCAGGTTTTCACCAAATGTATCATATGTATTTAGTCTGTATGATCCATGTTAGCAATATGCCTAAAAGTTAGAAGTTAAATGCATTGTATGAGAAAGTCTTTCTTCCATTATTATTTTGTGACATTTATTTGCCATTGTTTAGGTTTTCTTGGAAAGTACTGTAATTTCTTTTCCCAGAATCTGCTCTCTCATAATCTGCATTTTTACTTTTCATTCCCACCCCTCAAAGACAGAGAAAGGAGGCATCTATCTATTATTTTTTACAAAGCAATCTCTATTAGATATTGGAATACTAAAAAATACTAATACTGGAAAAAATTCATATCTGTATCCCTTGATTTAAAAATATGACATCCAGCAACCTCAACCTAGCCATAAATAAGGTTGTAGAGAAGGCGATCCAATGGTAGCTGCAGAGGACCCTGGATGAAATAGATTATTAAGACCCTTTTTACTCCAGGCTACAAGTCCTCCTTCAAATTATAGGAACTTCGGCAGTCTTCTTTAAATTTCAGATTCATAAAATATCACAGATAAGATTTAAATAAAAGGCAAAAGCTGCAGTTTTTCCAACTACAGTGCAGATCAGAATTATTTCCCCCCAAATAGCATCAATATATAATTGTACTGTATAGCCTTGCATTATTTTAAATAGTGAATAAATCTTTCCTCTCTCTTCTCATCCTACTACAGAAAATGAACTCAGCTTTAATTTTTAAATTTTTTTATTTATTTATAAGGCTGCCCATCTCACATGACTCTGCATAGTGCAATTTTAAAATTATATATATATATATATATATATATATATACATATATATATATATAATATATATATGTCACATGTTTAAGCTGAATTTGAAAATTAAGGGAGACTATATATATATATATATACAGTGATCCCTCGAGTTTCGCGATCTCGATCTTCGCGAAACGCTATATCGCGATTTTTCCACCCGATGACGTCACTCTCTTCCTTCCTTTCTCATCTTTCTTTCTCTCTCTCTTTCTCTATCTTGCTTCTTCCTCTCTCACACTCTCTTCCTCCCTCTCTCATCTCTTTCTTTCCTTCTCTCTCTTTCTCTATCTCTCCCCCTCTTGCTGGCGGGCGGCGGGCGGGCGAGCGGGGGCATCAGCGAGGAGCCGGGGTTTCCCCTTTGCGTGGGCGGCCGGGAAGACCCAGGGAAGGTTCCTTCGGCCGCCCAGCAGCTGATCTGCTCGGTAGCGCAGCAGCAGCAGCAAGGAGCCGAATCGGGGTTTCCCCGCACGCAAAGGGGAAATCCTGATTCGGCTCCTCGCTGCTGCTGCGCTACCAAGCAGATCAGCTGCTGGGCGGCCGAAGGAACCTTCCCTGGGTCTTCCCGGCCGCCCACGCAAAGGGGAAACCCCGGCTCCTCGCTGATGCCCGCCGCTCGCCCGCCCACCAGCAAGAGGGGGAAGACCCAGGGAAGGTTCCTTCGGCCGCCCAGCAGCTGATCTGCTCGGTAGCGCAGCAGCAGCGAGGAGCCGAATCGGGTTTCCCCTTTGCGTGGGCGGCGGGGAACGCAAACTCCACCATCTACGCATGCGCGGCCATAGAAAAAAAGGGCGCGCATGCGCAGATGGTGTTTTTACTTCCGCAACCCTACATCGCGAAAAATCGATTATCGCGAGGGGTCTTGGAACGGAACCCTCGCGATAATAGAGGGATCACTGTATATATATAAACAATTAAAATGAACCTAAACAATAAATTACACATACAAAATACAAAATACAAAAATAAAAGGACACTGCAGCCAATCATAAAATCCTTTTAAGATAGCCAGAAAACTCTTATATTCAATATAAAATATTGTCTATTTTGGATAAATACGTAATTTATGTGTTTTCTCTATTTGATGAAACAAAGTAACTGAAACAAGAACATGCAGATCTATGAGGACACATCATTCTGTTCTTTAAAATGGCAGTCCATTCATCAATCTAACCAAAAGTGTTGTGGGTTGTTGTTGTTTTTGCAGACTATAGGATTCTTAAAGCTTAACCACATAAGCCAGATGGCAACTCAGACCTGTGGTTAGTTACCATGGGATATATGACAACAACCATAAAACCACAAATTAATTTTAAAATATTAAATTAATAACAACATTTAAAAGATTCTGGTGTTTTTGTCTACAGATTATAGCATTTTTTTTTACTGGGACCAGTACTTCTGCAAATGACTTTACTTTACAGATCAGAAAATGATGATTCAATCATCAATAGCAAAATGTTTACAACGTTAAATAGTGCCATCAGAACTAAGCATCCATTTGGCATGAGAATTTTTAACATATTTACAAAGTACAACTTTTTAAAAAGGAATAAGCAAATCATGTTAAATATTTGCCGAGTTTCCTAGGCAATTATCGATATTTTAATTGTGTATCCTTTGCTTAGGACTATGTCCACTACTTCGCAAAGTAAATGAATTTTCGATTAAGCTTTAATTTCAGCATTAGCCCAAAATTGCAAATATTACAACCACATGCATTTTTTAATTTAAACCGATTTCCTTTTCTATTCAGTGCGGGTCCTTTTCAGTAAAATGATTCTTGGCTCTAAATTATTGTATATTGCACGGCATACTGTATTGGTAACTGTATTACCCGATCTGTGGATGCTTTTATTTCATTTTATTTTCAAAAGTACTGTCCCATTTTGTATTCCAACGCCTTGGTAAGGGGCGATAACGGGAATTATAATCCAACACTTAAGAGGTTGCATTGCAATATCTGGTTACACAAGAACGGAAAGCTAATATGGTGGTCCGCCCACCCCGGATGATTTAACAAATCTTTATAACCGTCTCCTTCCCTCATGTTTTTGACTGTCCCGAGTAAGCAAATGTCGACGTTGGGGACATCTTTACACAGCAATCACAGGGAACAATCCTCAACGGAGGCGAAGGAGGCTGGAAGCTAAAAGAACAAGACTACCATCCTGGCATGACTCCGCCC
This sequence comes from Erythrolamprus reginae, assembly GCF_031021105.1. NCBI lineage: Eukaryota > Metazoa > Chordata > Lepidosauria > Squamata > Dipsadidae > Erythrolamprus > Erythrolamprus reginae. Next base: position 206,728,829 of record NC_091950.1, read on the forward strand.
ACCCAGGGAATAGGAATGGGGAAGCGGGCAGTCAATTGAGGGTGCGACTCAGCCCTGATTCGGTCCGCAATAGGCAAGTGGCGGGAAAGGGGCGAATCTACCCAACGCCGTCTTGGAGTTTAGCACTCACGCAAACGCTCGTATAGCGCAGGCGCAGTGCTAACACTACTATGCGAACGCTTTTCAAGACAACCTACTTAGGCCACCGTTTTTCCCGGGAATTGATTGTCGGTGATAGCCAGGCCATTGCAAGGCCCTCCTGTTTATCATCTTTTCCGGTTTCGATGAATTTTAAGCCATTAGCCGCCCAGAGTCCCTAGGGAATGGGCGGCATACAATTTTGAATAAATAAATATCAGAGATCTTTGTTACCTCTGATGCTTCATTGTGACCCCTGATGTCGTTGTGTCATTGTTACCTCTGATGCTTCATTGATTGTTGGAGGGATTTTATAAAACGTTATTACTGAAGAGATTTAAGCCTTCAATGTGTGGCTGGATCAATCGGACAAATATCACTCTCGACTTTGCTACATAGGCTTTTTCCTGATATAAGTTGTGCTTACAGAGAAAAAGTAAGCACTCTCAGGCGAATAGGTTTTATTTCCCCAATGTGGCTCGTATGTGCTATAGATCAGCGCTCTCCAACCGTGGCCAGTTTTAAGCGTTGTGGACTTCAACTCCCAGAGTTGTTATTGTTGTTATTATTATTATTTAGATTTATATGCCGCTCTTCTCCAAAGATTCAGACAGTAAAAATGGCTGAGGAATTCTGGGTGTTGAAGTCCACAAGCCTCTTAATATAGCTATTGGCAACTTCATTGATTATTATAACTACCCAAAAATGTTCAGTTAATCTTTCAAAAAGTTTGCATTATGGGAATAGTATAATCAGTTTGTTAAATGTTAAGATTACAAGCGAACTAGAGCACAAGCATTCTCAAAATTCAATATTTATTATCCCTACTGATTTTCATTCCTGTCTACCCAACTGGCATTTTCACCAAAATTTCACTTTCTAGATAAATGATCATATACAGTTTTATGAAAGAGATCATTTTATAGGATTTTCAGAGAGAAAATAGCAAATTTCAGCTCTGAGCTGGAAATCAATTTTTAATAAATTTAGAAGTACACTTGACTATTGCTGATTGTGGAATTGCAAGGTTGTTTTGAAAAAGAATTGTTTGGAATTGTTTGCCCAGTGCCAATATACAGTACAGTATATACACTATATTACTAAAATAGTATAATCAATTTGTCTCATAAAATCATCTGCTACAACGTCCTTCCTGTCAATGATTACTTCAGCTTCAACCACAACACACAAGCTTCAACCACAACAACACACAAGCACACAACAGATACAAACTTAAAGTAAACCACTCCAAACTCGACTGCAGGAAATACAACTTTAGTAACTGAGTAGATAATGCATGGAACTCACTACCTGACTCTGCAGTATCATCACCTAACCCCCAAAACTTTACCCTATCCATTGTTGACCTCACCCAATTCCTAAGGGCATGCATAAATACACCAACGTGCCTTCCCTCCTGGTCCTAATGTTTCTCTCTTACTAGTATCACATATATAAACATTGTTATATATTTGTATACAGTACTACCAATATGTACTTGACTGACTGATTGACTGATTGAATACATACATACATACATACATACATACATACATACATACATACATACATACAAAGATTCTTGTGACCTTTAACCGGGCAAAAAGTTTTGAATCAGGGTACCTCAAATGGCCTAATGTACCAAATGCCTTCAATGTGTGGGACCTTTGACTCTTGTGGAATTGAAATTTGGCACATTTTATGAAACATTTTATGAGATAAACTTCAAAAAGCAGTTTATAATACAAAAAGTAAAAACATTTCCTGTGCTGTAGTTCGTGCTGTATAGTTGAAGATGTTATTTTCAAGGCAAAGGCATTTCTGAATGAATCCCAACTTTTACAGTGAAAGCAAGCAGCTCAGTGTCGTTGAAGATTGAGGATTACGGTAAGGATTCTGAAACGATAACGCAATGGGACATGGGTTATCTAGTACGGTGTTTCTGGGAGTTGAAGTCCAAATATCTTCAAGTTGCCAAGGTTGGGAAACACTGATCTAGTATGCTTGAAGCAAGCTACGCATTCAAAAACTACATTACTGTATCGTTATATAGGGAAAAGTTCGAATTTTAACGTAATTTTTCCAATAATTTCATCCTGTTCAACCCTGGAATCTATCTAACGCAGCCCGGAATTCGTAGTTTATATATTCGATATAACTTATTACTGTATAGAGACCCAGTTTTTGTCTCAGATTAAAAATAGTACGTAAGGCAGGCGCTGAAGTCGCTGCTCGAGCGTATGATATGGTCGCGAGATGCATCATGGGAATTGTAGTGTAAGGTTGGCTGCGCATTTCATTCATCTTACTCGGTCCTAAACAGACGCCTTCTCCATTCCTTTCGTATTTATTTAGCGGAAGAAGGAGGGTGTTGCCTGGCTTAAACTTCCACGTGATTGATGCCCTGACGAGAGGGATTGACTTCTGGTAAACACGCCTAAATTGTGCGGTAAACGTACTGTGGTTCTCCAGATGGGAATTTTCGCACTCCCCGAAAGTGCTGTTTTAAGTCTAATTCTGCAGAGTTGAAGTGATAATCATCTTAACGAAATAATAAAAAGGAGTTGGGAAACTCCTCGGGTTTGTTTTTGTTGTGAGTCCCTAGGCCTAAGGAGTTAGGCGGCATAGAAATATATATATAGAAATAGAAATATATATTTTCCTCACCAAAAAATTAAGGCAGCTTTATCAAGCCTGTGCACTTCTGAGTGGGTGGATTTCAGTTCTTCTAATTCCTAGGCATTTGAGAAAATAACTTGGGAACGGCTAATTCCATTTCACTACCCGACTTAAGTTAACCGAGTACAGTATCTCCAGAATTTGGAGGGGCGGGGGCAGTAAGGCAAATGTTTGCAGAAACCAAACATGCACGCAATATGTATACTGTACTGTATATGTATGTATGTATGAATATGTATATACATTGCTCAAAAAAATAAAGGGAACACTTAAAACAACAGAGTATTCAATGAGAATATTTCATTCATTCAGATCTAGGATGTATTTGAGTGTTCCCTTTATTTTTTTGAACAATACGTATGTTTTTTCTGTCGATGTTGCATGTGTGTGTGTGTATGCCTATATGTATGTGTGTAAATATGTGTGTGTGTGTACAGTATATACTGCTCAAAAAAATCAAGGGAACACTCAAATAACACATCCTAGATCTGAATGAATGAAATATTCTCATTCATTACTTTGTTCTATACAAAGTTGAATGTGCACAACAGCATGTGAAATTGATTGTCAATCAGTGTTGTAGTAGAAAGAGAGATCTCCCCGAACATTAAAACAGTCACCATTCTGCTACTGTAGTTTTTTGCTTTTTAGGACACATTTAGTTATTCTTCGCTCCATTGGGCTACTATATTATCAGTGCTACGAGAGAATAAAATATAAAATACTGACATCGACAGAATCGCGCGCTCTCTGGAATTGTACGAGCAGGGCTTTAGTAAACTACTACCAACACAGCTGCAGAATGTCAAGAGCATTGTTCGCGTTTCTCAAAAAATAAACGCGGTGGGAGCTCAGGGTTGCAAGAATGTGAACCACCTCCACGATAACGCGGGTTTTAGAAGAGAGGAAAAAAGAAAAAGGGCACCGGGGAAGAAAACGCTCCCCAACCCAAGGATCTCTCCTTCCTCCTTGTGGAAAGAAGAAATACTGTATTAAAACGCCAAGGGTGGAGATTGACCCTTTAAGAGCAGACCTTACTAATCATTCCCGGAACTATCCATGAGCCTTGCAGGACTGGGCGCAGGGGGAACTCTCAGCCACGTGGGATCTTCGGATTTTGGAGAGGCCGGGCGTCCGTTCGCGTGTTGCGTGACCGCTGTGGAGCTCGCCAGCCGGAATCTTTGCTATGGCGCAGCTTCAGGCTCGCTTCTTCACCGGCAATACGAAGTAAGTGGGAACGGGAACGACTCCGCCGCGAAGGAGAATCGGAGCGGTAACTTTTCAAGGGTCTCGTTGCGTGGGACCAGTTTTAGTTTTGGCTCCCTCTCAGCTTTTTGCCCGAAAGTGAAGCAAAAGTTTTGCACTCTTCGACTTAGCCTTCGAATCAGAGCCGAGACGGAGAGGCAGAGGGGCATTGCCCACCCAAGCAATCCCGAGGTGACAACGGGCTGCTCTTCTTAGCCGGAGCGCATCTCGGCTTTGCAAATGGGTCGTTTTCTAACCAAGTTTTTAGTGGTAACTATGGCAGTTGGATAACTTGGCCAATTTGTTTTGGAATGGCCGTGTAGCCTCTGTTGGGGGAGCTCAGATGTACTGTAATTGGAATGATTAAAAAACCCATCATCCACGGTTTCAGGGACCGACACTATGTACAATAAACTCTCTTGGTTGCTGCTTCTTGGAATGGCAGGCAGCTTATTTGTTAACCACTGATTGCAATAGAAATATAATTGAAACAAAAACGAGATTTTGATGTCTGTTGCAGTTAGCACCCACTTGATAGTACATAACTAACTACATCAATCTGTGTGGAAAGGAGTTCCGCTGGGCAAGAATTCTTGTTTCCTGATCAAACCAAGGAAGGGAGGATAAGACTGGGGAAGTGTGCCTACACAGTTCCATACTAAATGGAATCACACCTGCCTTCTATCTTGTAGGAAACCTGTTGTATGTAGATGGTGGTGCCTGTATTGTAAAAATACTCATGGGAAATTGTATAATGGAAATTAAAAATGGTAAAAAATATTAACTCATTTTTGGATTCTGCAGGTGAGTTATGTGAATGTAACTATAAGCCCAATGAAATATAGTAAAAGTTGTATAGTTTGGTGTCCTTGTATTTTCTGTCCCTACCAAATTCAGCTTGCATGGCTAATGACAAGGAATTGTAGAAGCTTTAGTCCAAAACTAATTTGCTTGGAGAACATGATAGAGCTGTTTAGTTTTGCATGCATGCATGAAAGCTTTCTACCACTTGGATGCTCATGTCTATTGTACTTGGTTTCCCAGAATTGGTTGTGGTGTTGTAGTGCCATTATGGCGCCCTGTGAGGTAGACTAGCGTTATACAGATTGGGATTTATGTCCGGAAGTTATGGTTTTAATATAAACACTAGGGCATAAAAACGAATGTGAAGCCTGTATCATTATAAGCATTACAGTTGTACGTATTGTGTTTATCATACTGGTTCTCTTAGAGTCATATTACTGCAGTGTCAATTTTAGCCCACCGAATCTAACCACCAACTTAGTAGAAGAATTTAACTTAAAATATCTAGACAGACAGTTGTCAAGACTCTTGAACACATCTAATAAAGATGTGCTTGAACACATCTAATAAATGAATATTTCCTAACATTGCCTTTTTCTTTTCAGCCACATCAAACTCCTGACTTTGATTTGCAATCCATGCTATTTCAACATTTTATTTCAAACTAAGCACCATTACCAAGACAAATATTCATCCTTACATTGGATTATTCTGTTAAATGTTGTTCTATTGTTTCATTTCCCTCACCTGATATTGTTTTGAATTTTATTTCTTTTGTAGAATAATTAGCAAAATTTTGTGTGGTCTACAAAATTAATATTTCCAGCATTTATTCTCATCCAGCATTAAGAAAACAGATAAATAATCCCAACCTAATTGTTGTGGCACCTATTTCCAATTTGGTGAGGAATAGTTGATGAGCATTTATAGAGTAGTACTACTTTCCTGAAATTGAGACATAATTCAGAATTTCCACACTGATCAAACTGTGAGATAAGAACTAATCTTGTTTAGATTATTATTAATGCCGACTTCTGGAAATTCCCACACTTATGTTGTTTCTAAAATCAATATCTTTATAATCTCTGGAATCTTTCTAGGTATCAATTCCAGACTGATTGATTTATAGTTCCCTAAATCCTTGTTCCTAAATTTAGAAACATTTACTTTTCCCAGGCATCTAGCATTTCATTAGTATGTTAGAATTTCATACTAATATATCACCTAAGTAATAGCATCTAAGGATTTAGCTGTGAGATACTGTAGTTCTTTCATTAATATTAGCAATCTGGAGATACAAACTCATTCCAAGGTAAGAGGAATTCTATGACCAATCTCAAACTTTATTTTGGTTCTTATTCTACCTCCTAGCTTTGTTTTTGGTTGACTGCCAGTTTCTGCTTTAGAACCGTATTGTTGTTTTTTTTAAATCAAATAAATGTTTCACTAACATCCCAGAGAGGCATTCTCAGTGCAACCATTCAGAAGTGGAGATTGTTTTGTAGGATTTCTACTAGTGTTCAGCCAACTATTATAGCAAACTTTTAAAATGTTTTTAGTAGAAATTTAGATTTGTTATAAATTGTTTTTCACTTTGTTGTGAGCCGCCCCGAGTCTGCGGAGAGGGGCGGCATACAAATCTAAATAAATAAATAAACAAACTAACTAACTAACTAACTAACTAACTAACTTATGGTACTCATTCTTGCTCATCAACTAAAGCCTGGCCATTAATTGCTCATGAAGGATACCTACAAGCTTGCATTGGCTATAAATATATGCTTCATTCGGGCAGGAAGATAAATATGCTACAAAAATTGCAAATCACAAACACAGATTGTATCTGTTAACCTTTGCTTTGGCTATTTAGGGCACCACCAGTAAAAGGGCTTTCATATCTTCTGTGTTTTCTCCTCTGATCGTTTCACTTAACCCTGCTGTTCTGTTTAAGAAAAGTAACAAATCTTATGTTCCCGGGTCACCCTGACCCGGACCGAAAACTCTTCATTTGCAGTGCTTATGTTTGGTCTTTTTGAAAGCTTTTTTCACTTGGAAAGTAGTCTGAACATTTCTGCACACAATGATATGAAAATTGAAATGAAAAAAGTAAATCTTATTGGTTTATTTTGCGGATATAATGCACGCCCCCCCTGTTTTTGTGAAATTTTTTTCAATTTATGGATAGTTTTGCTAGCAAAATACATTCTATTTTACTAAAGTTGGTGTGGGATTGGTAGCTTGAACATTTCTGAACATAATGATATGAAAATTGAACTGGAAAAATTGATGCATATTGGTTTATTTTGCACATAAAGTATGCCTCAATTATTTCAATTTATATAAAAATTATGCTGTTAATTTCAAACTTACATACTTTTTTTTAGTAAAATGGATTTGTTTCATAAAATTAGTTCTCTGGCTACAATGTGGTTGATTTTCAAAAGGATATTCCAAATATTTCTAGACAAATATGTATAAACAGTGACAATAATGGCACACAGCAAGACCGAGGGGGGGTGGCCCTTTTGTGGCAAAAATAAACCAATAAGAACCATTTTTTTCAGTTCATTTATATTTTTCTTATATTCAGAAATGTTCAATTTAGTATATCAAACCTTTTGGGGGAAAATTCCTTAGGGATTTGTAGCCTTAAAAAATAGAAATTGACACGAAATTAAAAAAGGATGGGGGGAGGGGCTTTTTGATCAAAATAAAAATATAAGTCTCAATTTTTCCAGTTCAATTTTCATATCATTATGTTCATAAATGTTCAAACTAGTTTTCCAGTTGAAAAAGTTTTCAAAAAGATCAAATTCAAGTACCTAAAAAAAATATTTTTGGTCCGGTCACATACGAACAGAAACAGATTCAAAGTTATGATTTTTTTTTGCCCAGAAAACAATTAGCCACCACCCCAAAAATATTTTTTGATGATCAGCATTGTTAAATTGAGTAAATGAATGCCTAAGATTTTAAAGAATTATTTCGGATTTGGAGCATAAAAAAATAAAAAGTGAAAATGGTTGCAAGCAGCCAAGGGGGGGGGGGGGGAGGCCTTATTTCTGATGTTAAAAAACCAATAAGAATCATTTTTTTCAGTTCCTTTATATTTTTCTTATATTCAGAAATGTTCAAGCTACCAATCCCACACCAACTTTAGTAAAATAGAATGCATTTTGCAAGCAAAACTATCCATAAATTGAAAAAAATTTCACAAAAACGGGGGGGGGCGTGCATTATATCCGCAAAATAAACCAATAAGATTTACTTTTTTCATTTCAATTTTCATATCATTGTGTGCAGAAATGTTCAGACTACTTTCCAAGTGAAAAAAGCTTTCAAAAAGACCAAACATAAGCACTGCAAATGAAGAGTTTTCGGTCCGGGTCAGGGTGACCCAGGAACATAAGATTTGTAACTTTTTTTGCCCAGCAAAAACTAAGCCCCCCACCCCCCCCCCCAAAAAAATTCTCATAGAGAGAACCCCTGAAATGATGAAACTACATGAAATTTCAAGTTTCAGATATGCAGGGGAAATTTTTTACAGGGACTCAAACTTGGCTTCGGGTCACATACGACCCGAACAGAACAGGAAAAAATGGTACAGATTTTCTTGGTAAATATCCCTGTTCTCCTTGGAACCAGGTTATATTATATTCTTCTCAAGAGTTGCTGGTTACTCTAGGACAGTGATGGCAAACTTTTTTCCCCTCAGGTGCCGAAAGAGTGTGGGCGCGTACTATCGCGCATACGTAAGTGCCCACACTCATAATTTAATACCTGGGGAGGGTGAAAACAGCTTCCCCCACCTCCAGAGGCTCTCTGGAGGCTGGAAATGGCCTGTTTCCCAACTTCTGGTGTGTCCAGTGGCTCATGTTTCGCCCTCCCCAAGCTCTAAAGGCTTCCCTGAAGCCAGGAGAGTGTAAAAATGCCCAACTCCATCCCCCCCGGAGGCTCTCAGGAAGCCAAAAACACCCTCTCAGAGCCTCTGTGAGCCAAAAATCGCTGGCCGGCACAAATATGTACTTGGAGCTGAGCCAGGGCAATGGCTCGTGTGCCAGCAGATACGGCTTCGCGTGCCACCTGTGGAACCCATGCCATAGGTTTGCCATCACTGCTCTAGGAAGTAGTTGGTCAGTCACCCATCCTGGCAATGAGATAACTCAGTAGCTCTTGTAAACCGAAGCCATTCTGGAGAGCACTATTTTCATTGCTCACAGCTAAACCCACCATCATGCAGAATACAAGACTTTGAAGTTATTTTCTTCCTCCTCCTGTGGAATTCTTACAAAAATGTCTGTGAGTCCTGTTAGTTTCCTCTCTGAGCAGAGTTTTGAAAATCCAAATTATTAACCATATTTTTCCCTGAAACAACTGAAGGTCTGAGATGCCATGTTTTGTTAAAATATGATTCTTTTCTCTCTATAGATATACAGTAGATGATGTTCCCTTTTCTATCCAAGCTACCTCTGAAGTTGCTGACCTCAGTAACATTATCAACAAATTGTTGGAAGCCAAAAATGGTATGTTTATATTTGAGATATGGTGCCATTAATATTGAGTCTAACCCTTTGGGTTATTGTAAAATCAGGTATCAAAACATACAAACAGTCACATTTATTTTGGATTTATAATTATGCAGATTTAACTTATTTTGATAACTAATTGCTTACTATAGAGTTTTCAGATTCAGTATTATTTAATTAAAAAATTAGAAATAATTATAATATCTATATCTAATTTCTATATCATTCATGCATTAGATTATAATGGATTGTTTAACAGTTGATCTTTCTATGCTTTCTTTCACCAATCCAGGATATGGATATGGAATCTCCCACAGTATAGAAAAATAGATTAGACAGAGATAATGATGTCAGGCTGGGTACTCTATTCAAAATATAGTACTATTTATCCATGGTTGAATGTTCATTTGCTTGAAATAAGAGCAAACATTTTAAAAAATTCTCTCTTTCACTGGATGCTTCTCGCCACAAACAAATTTTTATCTCTGCAGCTTTGAAATAGCAACTCAGTTTTGTTCTCATGATTGTTTTTACAAAGCAATCCAGAGCAAGTAATATATTTTGTAAAGGAGTCTAGCAAAATATGTGATTGGGGGGAAAAACCCCAAGATTCTGCATTCCATTTTATGTATATTAATAATATTACTAGTGGTCTGGAAAGCAATCTTGTTAATTAAAATATGGCTATTCAAGAACAACAAAAGAAATATTATATCTTAGAGACTATCCATTTTCCAAATCTATTCTTAATATAAGTTGTAACTTATGTAACTTGATACCTGTGATTTGTTTCTAGACGACCACAAATATGTGGAATTTGACTTCCTTGTCAAAGGACAGTTCTTGCGTATGTCTCTGGTCAAACACATGGAAATGGAAAATATTTCAACAGTAAGCCATTTTAATGTTTTTTGAGGAAAGAGATGAATGTTATGAATTTTTAACATTTCTCAGTAATGCATTTTTAAAAATGCCATGCAATTTTCTTCCTAGAAGTTATACGGGAGGCTTGAATGGGTTTGCTGCCTATTTATTTATTTTTAATCTCTGCTTCATGCATTGCAGGGTTTTGTAGGGTCAACCAGGATTCACTACATTAATAACTACGTTGGTAGCCCTTTGTAATTATGACTTTAAGCTGTCAGACTTTCAAACATAAGATATAAGACTAAAACACTACAGATGGTCCTCAATTATTGACATCTCCTGACTGCTTGAGATTGTGATGGCATTCAATTAGTGGCACTTATGATTGCTCCCCAAAGTTACAGTTGTCCACAGTATCCCCACAATCATGTGGTGATGTTCCAGCCACTTGGCAACCAGCCCATATTTCAGAGTATTTCCTGGTTATGTGATTGTGACTTTCAATCTTCCCTGTTGGTTTTCCAAAACAAAGTCAATGGGGAAACCAATAGGAAGTCTAAAATTAGTTTTTGCTTTAGTAACTGGGTACTGTTCCAGTGCCTATTACCATTTTTAAGTAGACTACATGTATTTTATTTTGAAAATGGAAGATTCAGTCTCATGTGAATAGATTGAACATGCCCAGCAGCAGAGTTCCTATCTGCCCATACTTAACACCAACCGGACCTATAGAAAAGTGTCCCCCCAAATATCTGGAACATATTTGGAAGGAAGAAAAAAATAAGATCTATTCCCTTCAAAAATGGGATCCACCCAGTTCGGACCAATTCACCGGAACCAGTAGCAACCTGCTGGTGATGTCACAATGATATCACAGAACCGGTTCGGTCAGTGCTGGTCTGTGAGTGCTGCCTTTTTTTAAAAAATAATTTTCTAATTTTTTAAAAAAATATATTTTTCTGAGCATGTGTAGAAGCTGAGTTTCTGGCACTGTGCATGTAGTCGTCATATGGTTTTCGCTTTTTAAAAATTATGTTTTTTTTTTTTTTAAAAATTCCTGAGCATGTGCAGAAGCCGATTTTCCGGCACTGTGCATGCGTTCACCATCTTGTTTTTGGATTTTTTTCCCCCCTCTGGATTTTTGGGCACTGTGTCATTCTGATTCTAACTCAGTAATGTCTACTATGGAATTGACAGGTTCTAGAATTCAAATGCAATGGATGAGTGAATGGCAGTGGCATGTTGATTTGGAAATATGGTCCCTTGATTCCATTGAACTGACGAAGTGGGATTGTAGGCTTAATCTCTTACCTAGATTTTGCTTTATAGTACAGCAGTTGATTTTTCTTCCTTTCTTCTGCAAACAGGAAGATGTAGTAGAAATTGAGTATGTAGAGAAGTATACAGCACCCCAGCCTGAAGAATGCATGCTACATGATGACTGGATCAGTTCCATTGAAGCTACAGAAGAATGGCAAGAGATTTTTAAATTTGTTTTTGGCTCTTTTTGATTTCTGATTACCCATATTTCCTTGCCCCTTTCTCTCTTCTGTGTAACAATAGTTTAGGAGTGAGTAGTTTTTCCTTTGCCAAAAGTTTTAAAATAGTTTTAACACTAATTTATCTGAGGGATTGTTGCTTTTTTCAGAAATTCTTATAATCCATCTTCCTTCCCTACATTCGGGGGTTTAGGTGAGTGATGCATTCAATGAGGATTTATCCTACACTAATATAGCAAAATAAGAAAATTTATATTATTTAGAAATTTCACCACTATTTAGAAATAGTGAAATTGAGCAATGTGGTGGCCTAGTGGTAGAATTCTTGCTGCACAATCAGGAGGCTGTGAGTTTGATCCTAGATAGAAGCAGATATTTCTCTCTGGACATAGCAAATAATTGTCTGCTGCAAACTCCACGTTGGCATTAAGAAGGGCATCAGTAAATGCTTGAACTCTGTTTAGTTGCCCTGATTCCACATTGATGCAAGAGGTTACCAGGTCATTAAAAGAAAAAAAAAGCAGTGAAATTAAATGGCATCACCAATAAGGTTAAAATAGTTTTTCCATTCATAGAAGAAGTTGAGACTTTAAAAGATAGAAAGCTTACAATAAGGTCCTTCCATTCTTTTCACACAAATCCCCAAAATGACTGTACTGTTGCTTTAAATTGAATGGGTACCTCATGGCCTTTTTTGTCTCAGAACCATTGGCAAAATAAAACATAAATTCCTCCCCACCCCGATGATTTTCTTTTTTCTTAATAAATTAATGGGAGAATGAATGGGTATGGAGTGGAGTTGGTAGTAAATTTTCAGATCTGTAATAGCCAAGTTCTGGTCTGTCTTAAATTGTTTTTGGTAACAAATCACAAATATGGAATTTCTAAACAGTGCAAAAGGTGTTTGAACCTCATAAATACCTTCTCATGACATTCACATAGTAAACTGTAATGTTGCTATATGACTATAAGAATTATTCGGGACTAGCTATATTTTTCTAGTAAAAATGGGGGACTGCTGGTTGCTTTGAACTAGGCACAGTGTTTATAACTCATTACCAGTCACATTTTGGCCTTACATTTACAAAAATATGGCTTTGCATAGAATCTGAAAATTCTGTTCAGTCGGTATAATTGAAATTTTTAGAGGCAAACCTGCTGTGCAGCCCCTTCACAAATGTTCTTTACTTCTGACTTCCATAGGATCTTGACTGGTTCCTATGATCAGACTTCCCGGATTTGGTCAGTAGAAGGCAAACCTATCATGACAATAGCTGGGCATGTAGACGTGGTAAAAGATGTAGCGTGGGTTAAAAAAGGTAAGTAAAATTTATTGTAGAGCAAAATAGATTTCTTACAAAATTTTGTTATAGACTGTTCTGATGGTCACCTTGGGGGGCGGGTGTATGTGTGTGGTTGTTGTTGTTGGTTTGTTTGTTTGTTTTGGTTGCTATTTTGTTTTTCACTAAGTGATGGCTGTCTCTTTTTAACAGTTGTTAGATCGTCAGTTTTCTTTAAAATTATTTCTTTCACATATATTAAGGATTTGGGGGGGGGGTTAGGATGGAGATCAGCAGCCTCTACATCTTTCAGATATTTGATTGGGCTGTGTTACTTTTATCCTGATGTTGTTTACATGCAAGAACAATAGTGCAAAAGGCTTCAGACCTGTGCTTCCTTAAAGTCATGACGTGTCTCCTGTCCTCTCCTGTTTTGAGAGACAATTCATGAAACGGGAAAGGAGGGGAATGTTTACATTATTTAAGGCTGCTCTACATGTTATTTTAAAATGCATTAAAATGTGGCTTAATTTCCACAGCCCTAGTATAAAAGAGGATGTTTGACTGGCTTTTATCCTTCAGGTGTGCTTCTTATGTAGATGTGGATATGGCAATGTGGCTGTATCTCTAATTTACAGTGCCAGGAAGTGTTGTGTTCTTAAGTTTATGCAACATTGATCCATGTTGGCATTTCAGCAAGATGCAAAGGAATATAGTAGTTGGATTCTGTATGTTTACTGAAAAGTAAAATAAAAAACAACAGATTTTAAAGCAACATCTAGACTTCACCTTTAGCAACATAGGCAATTTTTGCCTTAAGTGGTTGTCCTTCAATTGCTAAGAGGAACTGTAAGACCTAACAGGCCGGTTAAATATTTCTCAGAATCCCATAAATTCCTATTACTTTTTCAGACAGATATATAGGATTATTGGTTCATAGAATAGTGATCAGTACTTATGGATTACCTCTGATCTTCATATTCCTTAAAATGTATGTATTATATTTCCTTTAGGTAATAGTGGAGTGTCCCATTTTAAATACCCTACACCTAATTATGGTTTTGCTGTACAGTTTTTGCTTTTATTATCTTATTACCTAATTCTTGGGGTAATTGGTTTAGGAAATACTCCATATGCAGTATTTCTCTCCTTGCCTGTATTTTTCAGACAGCTTGTCATGTTTGCTGCTCAGTGCCTCTATGGACCAGACTATCTTGCTCTGGGAATGGAACGTGGAAAGGAACAAAGTGAGGGCTCTTCATTGCTGCAGGGGACATGCAGGAAGCGTAGAATCTGTAGCTGTGGATAGTTCAAGGACCAAAGTAAGTTATATGCCTTCCTCCTCTGCTCTCGGGTTCTAAAAAGTAGATAGGTGTGTTGTACTAGCGCAGTCTTGGAACGTCCTGGAATTTCTAGCATGTGTACACTATGGAAACAGCAACGTCTTGGCTGGTTTGGGCACATTGTGAGAATGGATGATGTGCAGATTCCGAAAGATCTCCTGCATGGTGATCTAATGCAGGGAAAGCACCCCAGAGGGAGACCACAGCTGCTATATAAGGATATTATTATTATTATTATTATTATTATTATTATTATTATTATTATTATTACTATTACTATTACTATTATTAATTAGATTTGTATGCCACACCTCTCCGTAGACTCGGGGCGGCTCACAACAGTGATAAAAACAATACATAATGACAAATCTAATAATTAGAATCTAAAATAACAATAATACATTTAAAAAGTCTAAAAAGCAAGGAACCCCAATATAAAAAACATACATACAGTCATATAATGCACAAAAACTACATAGGCAGGGGGAGATGTCTCAATTCCCCCACGCTTGATGACAGAGGTGGGTTTTAAGGAGCTTACGAAAGGCAAGGAGGGTGGGGGCAATTCTAATCTCTGGAGGGAGCTGATTCCAGAGGGTTGGAGCCGCCACAGAGAAGGCTCTTCCCCTGGGTCCCACCAGACGACATTGTTTAGTCGACGGGACCCGGAGAAGACCAACTCTGTGGGACCTAACCGGCCGCTGGGATTTGTGCGGCAGAAGGCGGTCTCGCAGATATCTCTAAGAGGGGTTTAAAGGCCATGGGAATGGGCATTAACAGCTCAGAAACCTTAACCTCTGATCATTCAGGTTGGAGGCTAAAGACGCAGCATGGCCTTCTTTATTTTGAGGAAACACAGAGTTGGCCTTCTCCGGGTCCCATCGACTAAACAATGTCGTCTGGCAGGACCCAGGGGAAAAGCCTTCTCTGTGGCGGCTCCGACCATCTGGAATCAGCTCCCTCCAGAGATTAGAACTGCCCCCACCCTCCTTGCCTTTTGTAAACTCCTTAAAACCCACCTCTGTCGTCAAGCGTGGGGGAACTGAAACATCTCCCCCAGCCTATGTAGTTTTTTGTGTATGATATGACTGTATGTATGTTTTCATATATTGGGGTTTCTTGTTTTTTAGACTTTTTAAATGTATTATTGTTATTTTAGATTCTAACTATTAGATTTGTCATTATATATTATTTTTATCATTGCTGTAAGCCATCCCGAGTCTACAGAGAGGGGCTGCATACAAATCTAATAAATAATAATAATAATATTAATATGTCTTCCCTTTCTTTCATCCTTGGATTTCGAGATTCATGTGTGAATTGCATTGTTATTTATTGATAACATTAAAGTGTCTTAATCTGAGTTGGAGTTAGATTGGTGAAATAATGGGACAGCTGGGTTGGGGAAGATTGTGGCTGCAGAGATTTTACATTTTAAGACCATAAGGATCGTGGAGATGTCCACACATTCAGTGTTATTGGGATCACTGAGAGTATTTTTCTGCAACTGATGACAATTTCTGGAAGTAATTGGAGCATTAGCTTCTCTGCTGCTGCAGTATCTCACCAGGGCAGGTTGGACAAGTGGGGAGAGCTGATGAGGGGAAAACTTTCCTGGATTTAGTGCAAATCTGACTTAATCACAAGTATGTTGGTTTTTTACTCAAATATTGTGCTTTTTTTATTAGTTTTGCAGTGGTTCCTGGGATAAAATGCTGAAGATATGGTCTGCTGGTAAGGGACATATTTTAGATATAAGAATTATTTTTTTCCCACAGGTCACCCCTTCAGCATACACATACAATTGTCTACAGACAATTGTAAATATAGCATTTTAGTGCAAAATTGTATATACGGTGCTTCTTTTGACTCTTTAGCCACAAAGTATGAAACAGTCATATATATAAAGTGGCACATCTTGTAAAGCACATGATAAACCAGTTTCATGCTGAGAAGCCTGAATAAATGGAATTCATCTTTAGCTCCATCCCATTTAATCTCATTTGTACAATAAAGAAATGAAGACTAGACTTTTCATTCCACGAGGGTTGTTAGCAACGTGAATTTCATGGCTAAATGTTTTTTTAAAAATCTGGTTAGACTGTAACCAGATAGAACATTTCTGGCAAAACAAGTTGGTCCTTTTCAAGATTTGAATTATCCTCCACATTCCATAAATTTGAGGACAGAGAATAAGAAAATAGTAATAGGTAGATTAGATAGATAGATAGATGGATGGACACAGAGAGATAGAGTGCCTGCTTCATAACATCCAAAAACACATCCAGATCATTTCTCTCCTTCCATTTCCTGCAATAAGCTTTGAAAATGTGTTGAAACCCAAGAGATTAAAAATGACTCATAGGTAATTTAGGCTACTTATGCTTATTTGAGATTATGAGTGTGTGATTATTGCCCTCCCTGTTTTTGTCTTATCTCAGTGCCTGCCGACGAAGAAGATGAAGCAGAGATGGAGGACATAGTGAACAGACCAAGGAAAAAGCAAAAAACTGAACAGTTGGGACTAACAAGAGTAAGAAAGGGATGAATGGAGTCAGACTTGGGCTGACAGTCTTTCATGTGGGCAGTTGTCAAGGTTGATGTCTGATCATGATCTACCCCCCACCCCCGAGTTTTACTTCAAAATGAAATTTGCTGTAGCTGTCTATTATCTTAAGACTTCCCAAAGAGCTTTATGTCAAAAGTTCAATTTTATTCCGTCAGTAATTCACATGGCATGCTCCATTCACAATTCACTTAACTGAATTCCCAAGGAATGTAACTTACGAGTAAGACATGGCAAGGTTCTTCTCAGCTGCCCCTATGCCCCTATGTTCTGCTAATGTAACATCTCTCAAACTCTTAGAAAATTCCATGTTACTTGGCAATATTATGGAAGTTGATTGCCATTGTCTTCTGCTGGGACATTCCAGTTCACCTCCCCAATCTAGTTTTTAATTGAAAACCAGATTTTTCCATTTTTAAGAAACCTAGTGTTACCCATTTTTTAATCGGTCTTTATTCCTCTTGTCTAGACTCCCATTGCAACCCTCTCTGGTCATACAGAATCCGTGTCTTCCGTACTTTGGTCGGATACAGATGAAATCTGCAGTGCTTCCTGGGATCACACCATTAAAATCTGGGATATTGAAACTGGAAGTTTTAAATCCACTTTGGTAAATGTCACTTTAATATGACTTATCTGCATTTAATTGGTTTATTCTTATCCCCAAAAGGGGATTTCTATAAAATGCTACTTACCACATTTTTTATTGTATCTAGACGGGAAACAAAGTGTTTAATTCAATAGCCTACTCGCCACTTTGTCAGCGTATAGCCTCCGGGAGCACCGACAGACACATTAGGTTATGGGATCCTCGGAGCAAAGGTGAGTAGAAGTGAATATGTGAATATATACACATACATATACACTGTGCACATACAGAAAAGAAGGAAGGAGGGAGGGAGGAAAGAGAGAGAGAGAGAGAGAGAAAGAAAGAAGCAGTGGCCATCACAATCTCTGGAACATTTAAAATTTATATACAGTGTTCCCTTGATTTTCGCGGGTTCAAACTTCATGGAAAGTCTATACCACGGTTTTTCAAAAATATTAATTAAAAAATACTTTGCAGTTTTTCCCTATACCATGTTTTTCCCGCCCGATGACGTCATATGTCATCGCCAAACTTTCGTCCACCTTTAATAAATATTTTTTTAAATAAACTTTAATAAATAAACATGGTGAGTAATAATCTAAATGGTTGCTAAGGGAATGGGAAATTGTAATTTAGGGGTTTAAAGTGTTAAGGGAAGGCTTGTGATACTGTTAATAGCCAAAAATAGTGTATTTACTTCCGCATCTCTACTTCGCGGAAATTCGACTTTTGCGGGCGGTCTCGGAACACATCCCCCGCGAAAATTGAGGGAGCACTGTATATATATATATGATAGTTTTTTTAGTGCCTTGATTTTTCAAGTTTAAGGTCACTGAAGTAATTGACTTAGCCTTGTACAGAGTTCATGCAATAATAATAATAATAATAATAATAATAATAATAATAATAATAATTTATTAGATTTGTGTGCTGCCCCTCTCCGAAGACTTGGGGCGGCTCACAACAACATAAACAGTGTACAAATCCAATTTTTAAAAATACAATTTAAACCCCTTATAATAAAATAATCACACAATCCAATCAAACCATACACCAACCTTGACAATTGAGATGTGTGTTAATTTCCCCATGTCTGGTGGCACGGTACTTGGAATGTGTTCTCTAATAAGGCTTCCAAACCATGAATGGCTACTCACATGTCAACTGTGGAATTGAGAAGCCCTGTAATGTCTGCCTACATTGGTTGTTATTGCTTGTATAATAATGTGTCATTCTTCATATGGCAGAAAAGTAATGGCCATGTCTTGCCTTTTCGGCCCCTTCTTGCGAATACAGTGATAAAGGGGCCTACTTTATATGCAGAAGATCCTAGCATCAACAGGGTTCGGGTTGAGGTGATGGGAAAATTCTCTAGCTGATTCTCTGCAACATTTCTGTGAGTCACACAATGTTAGTGAACCTGATATGGCAGCTTCCTCTGTCTCTTCTGAAAGCCAATAGGTTTTTTTTTTCCATAGTCGCATTAGTATCATGACACTTTAATTTAACAAGCTAGTTTACATTTTGAAGGAAGTTATTCAGCTCATGAGTGGCTGAGCTCTGTTGGTCACAAATAGCACAGGTAAGGCTCTGCTAGGATTATTGCCTTATCATACTTGGTCTAGCTGAGATGTCATCTGTCCTCAATCCTGTGTTAGTTACTTGGCGGTAAGAATAATTAGGAAATAGAAGAAAGAGCTGCAACTTAGACAGCCATCTGATAAGCTCTTGTTCCACCACTATCCAGCAGGAGGCTATTCCTTCTGTTATCTTGACGTTTGCTAGGGAGCATCTTTTCTCCTCTCCCAAGGTCCTTCCCACATATCATTTACAGGTTGTCATCCAACTGGCTGAGTGCCTAGGACAGTAATGGCGAACCTATGGAACAGGTGCCATAGGTGGTACGCGGTGCCATTTCTACTGGCACGCGAGCAGTTTCCCTAGCTTAGCTCCAACATGCATGTGTGTGTTAGCCAGCTGATTTGTGGCTTGCACAGAGGCTCTGGGAGGACACTTTTGGCTTCCAGAGAGCCTCCAGGGGGATGGGGGAGGGGTTTTTTCCCTCCCCCGGCACTAGGGAAGCCTTTGAAGCCTGGAGAGGGCGAAACACGAGCCTACTGGGTCCAACAGAAGTTGGGAAACAGTCTGTTTCTGGCCCCCAGAGGGGTGGGGGAAGCTGTTTTCGCCCTCTTCGGGCATTGAATTATGGGTGTGGGCATTCACACATGCGCGACAGCACTCATGCACGCTCTTTCAGCACCTGAGGGAAAAAAGGTTCATCATCACTGGCCTAGGACAAGACTAGAATTCAGTTTCCCGTGTCCATAGTCCAGCATCACTATACCAAATTGGCTGTCAATATCTTAGCAATCTAAAATCAGAATTCTACAAAAGAATAGGCTTTGGTATTTCTGGCATTTTTTAAAAGACCATTAGAAACTTCTGTGACATGTATGCATTTATATTGGCTTCTTTTTGGTAACCATAAACCGTGCCACATTGTACCTTGTGGCTATTGAATCTGTCTTGTTTCAGATGGCTCTTTGGTGTTACTGTCTCTCACCTCACATACTGGCTGGGTGACTTCAGTGAAATGGTCTCCTACTCATGAGCAGCAACTTATCTCTGGTTCCTTAGACAACATTGTCAAACTCTGGGATACAAGGAGGTAAGTTGAAATCTGAAGTTCTCATTTGTTGTGTTTTATATATGATTTCAGATTACTATATGGCATGCAAAATAAAGAACTGCAGTTTTAAGGTGTTGAAAGTTCTTGCTTTAAATATTTTTTTAAATCTTACTTTGTTGGAAAATCTTACTTCACAGATACTTTTGGGTGGGCCAATAGATCTGAATATGAAAGTGAATTTTGCAAATTGTGCTTCCAAATTCTCTACCAGAAAGTACTTGCAGTATATAATGTTGTCAGCCACTGAGACTCCAGTGAATGTGAGATGGGCAGCATATAAATTAAATAAATAAAGTGATATAATAACTTTAACTTGTGATTACTCTAGAGCCCAACATATTTTTCAATTTGAATTTAGTACTAAAGCACTTGCAAGACTATCATACCGTGTGTGACCTTGAAAAAGCTACATGGTACATTGGGAAATTGGGGAAAAAATAGAAAAGAAAATAGTGTATCTTTAAGGACATTATCAGGAGTCAAGATTTAAGTTTTGACTCCTGATAATGTAGGATTTTTGTTTCATCTCAGATGGATGGACAATATGTGTGTTCTGGTAGATTTACATTTAAAGAAAAAGAAAATAGAGAAAAAGGACTTTGTTCCAGCAAAGAACCATCAGAGTCATACCACTTAAGTAACAACACAAAACTAAAACTGGCTTTCATAATCTATATCTCATCAGTTGCAAAGCTCCTCTTTATGATTTGGCGGCTCATGAAGACAAAGTTTTCTGTGTGGAGTGGACCGAAGCTGGGGTAAGAATTGATATTTCAAGAAGGTATAGAATCGGGATGAATACTGAGAACAGAGCTAACTCTGCGTCACATAAAATTCAATTCAATTTATTGGATTTATATGCCGCCCCTCTCCGAAAACTCGGGGCGGCTAACAACAGTCATGAACAATATACATAAACAATATACAGTAAAAATCCAATACTAAAAACTAACTTAAAACCCCTTAATGTATAAAACCAGCATACGTACAAACATACCATACATACAGTTGTATCAGCCTAGGGGGAGAAGAAGTCTTAATTCCCCCATGCCTGGCGGCAGAGGTGGGCTTTGAGTAGCTTACGAAAGGCAAGGAGGGTAGGGGCAGTTCTAATCTCTGGGGGGAGTTGGTTCCAGAGGGCCGGGGCCGCCACAGAGAAGGCTCTTCTCCTGGGTCCCGCCAAGTGGCATTGTTTCGTTGACGGGACCCGGAGAAGACCCACTCTGTGGGACCTAACTGGCCGCTGGGATTCGTGCGGCAGAAGGCGGTCTCGGAGATATTCTGGTCCGATGCCATGAAGGGCTTTAAAGGTCATAACCAACACTTTGAATTGTGACCGGAAACTGATCGGCAACCAATGCAGACTGCGGAGTGTTGGTGTGACATGGGCATATTTAGGAAAGCCCATGATTGCTCTCGCAGCTGCATTCTGCACGATCTGAAGTTTCCGAACATTTTTCAAAGGTAGCCCCATGTAGAGAGCGTTACAGTAGTCGAACCTCGAGGTGATGAGGGCATGAGTGACTGTGAGCAGTGACTCCCTGTCCAAATAGGGTCGCAACTGGTGCACCAGGCGAACCTGGGCGAATGCTCCCCTCGCCACAGCTGAAAGATGTTTCTCTAATGTGAGCTGTGGATCGAGGAGGACGCCCAAGTTGCGAACCCTCTCTGAGGGGGTCAATGTTTCTCCCCCCAGGGTAATGGACGGACAGATGGAATTGTCCTTGGGAGGCAAGACCCACAGCCACTCCGTCTTGTCTGGATTGAGTTTGAGTTTGTTGACACCCATCCAGGCCCCAACAGCCTCCAGGCACCGGCACATCACTTCCACTGTTGTCAGTTATCTTCTGTTCATGTGAACATGTAAACTTATGTGTGTACAGAGACAGGTGACAGAACAAGTATGAGACAGGCAGGAATCAGATGTGGGCACTGAAAGTCTTTAATTATGGAAATAGGTACTTCTTACTTCTCAGGAGGTTATTATAGCCACTATCCAAACTCACAAAAGGACGCTTAAAATTGATTGAAATTACTGCTGACTGTTAAAAGGTACAGAAATTAGTATTGCATATGTAAAGTCGCATGAATCTCACATGAATGCATGTGTACATATAAATGCCACAAGAGGGGAAAATACCCCTTGCAGTAAAGGGGCAGAGTCAGTTTTCTTAGGGCTAGGATTCCACTTGTTTTTAAAGTCAAGTAACGTGATACCTCAGATGGCTGGATCAGACGTTGCAATCTGTTAGGAGTTGGTGGTTGGAGAATTTAAGTCTTCAGGAGACTTAAGGCATTCCTTTTTTTTCTTAATGCCTCCAAACTAGGGAGAATAAAGACAGTGTTGTGTTAGAACGAAAAAACGTCTTAAATTCTCCAAGATTACCTGAAAGGGCTAAGATAACCTGAACCCCAGGAATCTTCTATAAACATAAGAGGCAGTTACCATAACAGCAAACTTCCTGACTCCCATCATATGACAGTGTTAGGTTGTTGGGACATAGAACATACTTAATTTATAGCACTGGTGTTAAACTCACCCCATCACGTGATGTTTTGTGATGTTTTTTCCCTTTGCAGAGCTGGAGTGGGCAAAGCCTGCATCAGGCCTACGGGCCATCAGTTTGACACCCCTGGTTTATAGGATTGTAAAGGATGGGTCAGAGCAGTGGTGGGTTCCTACCAGTGTGGTTCCATGCGCCATTCCGGTAGCAGCCCTCCGATTGTGCAATTCTGGCACGACAGCTGCGGTCTGGCTTTGCTGGTCCCTGTGTACCGCTATCTTTTCCCCCCCACGATTTTCCCTTCTCTGAGCATGCACAGAAGGAAAATTGTCCCTCTGCACGTGCACAGAAGCAAAATCGCACTGGGCATGCAAGCATGTGCGAAACATTGCAATGAGCACACAGTGCACTGGTAGGAAACTGTAAGCAACCCGTCCCTGGGTCAGAGATCAGTAATTCCTCAAATAGCAAGGTCCTATGCCAGTGATGGTAAACCTATGGCACACAGGTGGCATGCGGAGCCATACCAGAGGGCATGCAAGATGTTATTTTATGTCAGCTCCAGCACACATGGGCCCGCTAGCTAGCTAATTTTCAGCCTTGGAGAAGGCCATTTCACCCTGGAGGCTTCAGGGAAGCTTCCCTGAAGCCCCAGAGTGTGAAAAAACGGCGAACAGGCAAACCAGAGGTTTGGACAAACGGACTTCCAATTTGCCCGTTGTGCTGTTTTTTTGCATTCCGGGGCTTCAGTAAGCTTCCCTGAAGCTGCCAGAGTACGAAAAACAACATCGCAGGCAAACTGGAAGTCCGTTTTTCCAAACCTCCGGTTTGCCTATTTGCCCATTTTTTTTCACCGTCCCAGGTTTCAGTGAGGCCTGTTCGCCATCAATGTCCTATGCCATGAAAGACTTTTTAAAAATAGCAATTTTATAAAAGATTGAAATTACAACGATACCATGAAAGTCTGCACAGGTAATCTTCCACTTACAACAGCGATCATTTAAAGTTACAGTGGCATTGAAAAAAGTGACTTAGGGCACTTACAACCATTGCAGCGTCCCTGTGGTCACATGACCAAAATTCAGATGCTTGGCAACTGACTCACATTTATGATGGTTGCAGTGGCTTGGGGTCCAGATTTATTTAACAACTGTGTTACAAACTTAACACCTGCAGTGATTCACACAACAACTGTGTCAAGAAAGATAAAATGGGACACAATTGTGGTCATAAAGGCGCTAGTATCTGAAAGCCAAGTAACGAAGCTTGTGGAGCAGCAGTGTTACATGGGCAGCATCCTCTTCATCATTCACATCCTCCATGTTGGACCAGCTGCAGCTTCCCAGAGGTTTCCTGGGGCAGCCCTGTCTACAGCACCTTGCAGTAGTCATCCCGTGCAGTGATCGGGGTTTAGCTGACCAGTGCAAAGGCCTCCCTGGCCACAGCTCTCATGTGTTCCTTGAGCATAAATTGGGAGTGTAGAAAAACTCAGATTGCCTACAAGACCCAAATGGGGATACCTAACGCCTTCCAGAAAATTTCTGGGATTGGAGACTCAAATACTGAATCTGCTCAGTCTTGTTAGGGTTGAGCCTGAGTCTGTCCCTCTCCATTCCAACTCTTACACCTACTAGACACTTAAACAAGATTTTGACACCATTGTTACCAACTCCAAACCAATGGATGACTCACACACATCTAATATTAGACAGAAGGAGTAAAAGTGTTAAGACTTGAAATTCCCCACAAGTTAGGGGCTTCAGTCTCAACCCCCCCTACCCCAGTTGATTCGAACAGTGTTTCCCAACCTTGGCCACTTGAAGATATCTGGACTTCAACTCCCAGAATTCCCTGGCTGGGGAATTCTGGGAGTTGAAGTCCAAAGATCTTCAAGTGGCCAAGGTTGGGAAACACTGGATTAGAACAGTACTGGCCACCAAGAGAGAGAGAGAAGAACTGCCACACCATGCTTCCCTCTCCTAATCCTTACAGATGGTCCAGAAGGACACCATGGTCAACTAAAATCCACCGAGGGATCAGGGAGAATGAGGATGGTAGCAGCACTCCATCCCAACTCTGGATAATCACAATACACAATGCTCACAGTTGCTCATGCCCTCATCACCTCGAGGTTCGATTACTGCAATGCTCTCTACATGGGGCTACCTTTGAAAAGTGTTCGGAAACTTCAGATCGTGCAAAACGCGGCCGCGAGAGCCATCGTGGGGCTTCCTAGATTCGCCCACATTTCTGCAACACTCCACAGCCTGCACTGGCTGCCAATTGGTTTCCGGTCACAATTCAAAGTGCTGGTAATGACCTTTAAAGCCCTACATGGCATTGGGCCAGAATACATCCGGGACCGCCTTCTAGCGCACGAATCCCAGCGGCCGATAAGGTCCCACAGAGTTGGCCTTCTCCAGGTCCCATCAACCAAACAATGTCGTTTGGTGGGCCCTAGGGGAAGAGCCTTCTCTGTGGCAGCCCCGGCCCTCTGGAATCAACTCCCCCCAGAGATTAGAACGGCCCCCACCCTCCTTGTCTTTCACAAATTACTCAAGACCCACATTTGTCACCAGGCATGAGGGAGTTAGGATATTCCTTCCCGTAGGCCATTACAAGTTATGTATGGTATGTTTGTGTGTATGTTTGGTTTTTATAATAAGGGTTTTTAGTTGTTTTATTAAATTGGATTGTTACATGTTGTTTTTTATCATTGTTGTTAGCTGCCCCGAGTCTGCGGAGAGGGGCGGCATATAAATCCAATAAATAAATAAAATAAAATAAATAAAAGCAACAACAATCCCAACCTGGATGCAAGAATGAGAAGGAAATACATAATTTGGATCTGTTGAAACTCAGTTCCAGTTTACTGTCTTTTTCTTCGGCCAGTTTTTATTAACAAAGCTTCCCCTATGTTCAATTGTTTTGGTTTTGAAGAAAAATTAATTCTAAATATTTATAAGTCTCAATAGCTGGGATGAGATTGAGAAAGAGGACAGGGCCCTTGGGATCGCAAGCTCCATTGTTTGTTTATGATATCCATATCCCTCCTGGCTTGTCAAGGCCGCTAGGGAGGTGACATGCGATTGGATCCAGGCAGCAGCAGCAGCAGCCTCTCTAAGGGAAGGAGCGATTCTGTCTGCCTTGAAGGAAGCCCAGTGAACCTCCTGAAAAAGCTATTGCTGGATCAAACAGGATGAAAAACATCTATCCTGTCCTTCAATTGTCCCTTTTAAGATGTGGCTGGGCTGCAGCTCCAGATGGTCTTTTAAAAAAAAAAGATTCAACTAATTTTGTAGAAAGATCCCTTTGCAAAATTCCCAAGCAACTACTTCAACCACCCACTCTAACAAAATAAGCTTAAGCCTTTTAGTATCAGGTTTATAGGACAATTAGGTGACATTATTTTTACTTTATAGGGTGGGCTCTACTCTTCTCCCAACTTTGCATGAATTCTCATCTCTCTGGTATTAAATGGACCAAAGGTTAGCTCAGAATGTCCCGATGAAAAGAATATAATGTGATTTGTTTCATTTTTTGCTTAAATGTAATATGAATCTGGCCATTCTACGTTGCAAATCACTGTTATCATATATGCATTCATTCATTCATTCATTCATTTATTTATTTAGTAAAACTGCCCTTCTGTTTATGGTTTGACATTTAGGAATCAGACCATCATGGTTTACTTACCAAGTCTTGTTAAACAGTCACTCTTCATTTGGACACAAGTGATTGTTTAACAAGACTTGCTAAATAAACCATCATGGCTTGATTCCTTGATTGCAGTGCTCTTTCCACAAAGGTGCCCTTAAAGATACCTAGAAGCTCCAGCTGATGCAGAATGCAGCGGGGTGGATAATGATAGGCATGCTTTGGTATGCACATGGAATATATCTGCTTTGTCAGTTGCACTGGTTATTGACATGCTTCTAGATCCAATTCAAAGTGCTGGTTATGACCTATAAAGCCCTACATAACCTATCTGTCTCCCATGGTATCAGGCTGACTGGTTCGATATAAAAGAGTTGGCATGCTGAGGCCTCTCAAACAGTGTCATTTCCTGGGAACCAGGAAGTGTGCCTTCTTTACAGTCAGATTCCCCCACCTGTCTGTGTGGTTGCTATTCTGATGGCATCTGGAAAGCCTTGAACACCTGGCCTTGCTTAGGATATTGTGTGGAGGTGTGGTTAGCTAGACTCGCTGTTGGTTCTTGTTTTTTTAATTCTTATTATATATTGATCGCATTGTACTTTCTGTACAATGCTTTCTCTATTGTACACCACCCAGAGTCAATTTGGAATTGAGTGGTTCCTACGTTATGTTAATTATTTTTATTAAATTAAATTGATGCCTTTTGTTAAAAAATGGTTGATCTGGTCAACATCATGATACAAAACTGAGCTGGAGTGGCATGAACAAGAAACATAACATGACTACACAATTAGAAATATTATTGGATATAAAGATGCTTCCTTTTCAAGGGCAGGAGTAGAAACTTTCCAGGAATACACTACATTTTGAATCATGTTGGTATTTTTTTCCTCATGGCTTTCAAGATCTTACTCTGGTGATATATCAAACATGAGAATATTTTTTCTGTATTTTTCTATATTAGGGATCATGCTGTTAGGATAATATTTCCTGCTATTTGGAAATGATTGAGAAACAAAAGTCATGGTGATTTTTTATTATTGAAATAGAAGAGTTTTCATGGACTTATTTAGCTTGCATTTTTATCTTCTTTGATTAGAAAAAGTTACTTTGTAATAGTGTCTTATACTTTGATCCTCTCCCCCTCTGTTACAGTTGCTGCTGAGTGGTGGAGCAGACAACAAACTATATTGCTACAGATACCAATCAACCACTTCAGATGTTGGAGCATGAAAGTGAGTGAAAGGGCGGTTAGAGCAAAAGCTCTTCCCCTAGAATCTCCAACTACCTTGTTTACAACATATGTTGAAAATGGGTTGTTTAATAGCTATTGAAATCATGGGTTTGATCCTAAAGTTCTTGTGAGTTCAACACTGCCTTTTAAAGAGGTGTTGTTTGTCCGTTCCTTCTTTCTTTTCCCATTAGACTCTAGTAATTTTCCAGAAGAGTGTGGGAAATGACCTAGGGGTTAGCAATGGTAAACTGGTAAGCTTTCTTTTCTTCTCTCTCTAGGGAGGACATTGCTGGATCTACATCTCATAAGTGAACAGAAAGTGGCCTGCTATTTGTAGAAAGGATGTTCTGGAGCCAGTCAAATATGTATTCTTGTGGCATGCAGCAAAATTCATTGCCTTGTCTTTCTTCAGGGTTGAAATTGCTGTCCTTGTATTTAAAGCTTTTTTAATGTACATATATGAACTGTACAAAGAAAGTTAACCACTTAACATGATATTGGATTTCAGTATAGTATTTATGTCAGTTAATCTTATTTTGTGCAACTATATTTAAATGCTTCCGTTCATTATCGTTTTCAGCATCCCAAACCATTTGGGAAGAAATTGCAGATGGCTAGTGGTGTTTCTATAAAATGTATGTTTTAAGGATTTTTAATTAAATAAATACATTTAACTTTGAGAAGAGATGATAGGATGAGATCCATGGTTATTTGTGGGGAAGGGGAGAAGCCTTTGGTCTTCTTTGGCCATTGCAGCTGAGTTATGAGGAGCAATTGGAATCAGGCCATTGTCAGTCTTGCTCTTGGTTAAGACATTTCCTACTTAATAGCCCCAAATTCTTCACTAGTATATTACTATACTATCTATTTGAGGACTTCTCCAATGGATTGAATTTGAAACAAGCTCTGGAAGCACATGATCCTCCAAGAACCAATTTGAAAATTTCCTTTGACTTCATGGACATTCTCTTTAACGAAAGAAAGGACCAGGAGAGACATAGCATTGTTCCAGTATCTCAGGGATTGCCACATAAGAAGAAGGAGTCAACCTATTCTCCAAAGCACCTGAGAATAGAACAAGAAGCAATGGGTGGAAACTAAACAAGGAGAGAAGTAACTTAGAACTAAGGAAAAATTTCCTGACAGTTAGAACAATTAATCAGTGCAACAGCCTGCCTCCAGAAGTTGTGAATGCTCCAACACTGGACTTTTTAAAGAAGATGTCGAATAACCTTTTGTCTGAAGTGTGGTGTAGGGTTTCCTGTCTAAGCAGGGGGTTAAGCTAAAAGACCTCCAAGGTCCCTTCCAACTCAGTTATTCTAATCTTTGAATGTCATCCTTAAGGGATTGGAAAGTTAGCTGCAGAGGTTGGATATGACAATACAAAGTTCTGCTCATATTTCTTTCTGATAGCACCTTGTACCATCTAAATGCCTTTTCCTCTTCTGGTCAAAACTGAATAAAGTCTTGAATTTTTAAAAAACTGTTCCTTGATTACCCACGTAATGTTCACCAAAGTACCTCTTTGACACTCAAGAGCTTGTGCAGTGTTCCAGCCACCTTATTTTTCCTCATAATAAATGGCCAAGGATTGCAGCATCCTCCCAAAAGTTAGTCCAGCACCCTAATCATATTATATTAGTTCTCAAGAGTTTTCCCTGTCCAGATTTAGCATCCTAGCCTGATGTAAATACAGGTACAATCATTCCTATACTGATCATTCGAAGTTACAATGGCACTGAGCGAGAGTAATTCTCTGTTCTCTGTAACCTTTATATTTGATTTGCAATTGGATGCTTAGTCCTAGTCAGCACAATGTCTTTTTATACGTATTCTTTTTCTGTATGTAAGCTATCCGGGAGTCAAGCATGTTTCAAATTGGATATAGGAAAAATAATTTTATCCACATAGATAAAGAATGAAGTAATGATGTCAGTTTGGATATTGGTCTCAATACTGAGAAAAAGATAGTTATTACTATACATAATACTGTACCTGTGAAGAAAATGGGTGTCAGTCACTGTGCTTTCTGTCTCTGTGCTATGAGACATTCCTGCATGGCTGTTGTTTCAGGAGAATTTGTAATCCAACTCCACAAGGATCACAGCCATTTTTGCTGCATTTAGGACTAACTCCCACTTAACAAACAACTAGAGCCGCTTAATTCTCCATGCCTCCTAGGATAGGGTAGATAGATAGATAGATAGATAGATAGATAGATAGATAGATAGATAGATAGATAGATAGATAGATAGATAGATAGATAGATAGATAGATAGATGAATGGATGAGAGGGAGAGAGAGGCTAGAGAATAAAATTAGGAATAGAATAGAACTATTTATTGGCCAAGTCTGACTGGTCTCACAAAGAATTTGTCTTGGTGCATATGCTCTCAGTGTACATAAAAGATACATTCACCAAGAATCATAAGGTACAATACTTAATGATACTCCAGATATTAATATTAATAAGATATTAAGATATCTTAAAGTTAGTTGACATGATTCAATTGACGTCTCCTTCAGCAAAGAGATAGTATGTTAGAGTCATTCCTAGTCAGCTGGGTCTATTATCAAGGAATCTGTCCAGCTAAGCATATTTCTTGGTTATAGTACAAAAGTGGATATACAGTAGTACTTATCAGGATAATTCCTTTCCTACAGTGGGTGGGAAGCCTCTACACAGTTAATCCAATGTGTCTTTCATTTTCAACAGCCTATTTTTATTCCATCTGGTGACTGAAACCCGAGATTCGTCAGTAGTCACTCTTTAGACTTAAATGGAATACAGGGCTATTTTTGACCTCTCTGCAGCATTGAATGTTCTATGTACTAAGCGTGTATGTCCCAAAGGATGCATTTTTTTCAAGGGGAAAAGTAACTTCACTTCCTCTACACAATATATTGAATGGAATGGGAGCAGAAAGGAGCAGTTACAGTTGGAGATTGTGTCTAGTTTTTTTCCAATTTCTAGAGCAAAGTTTTCTGACTATTGGAGAGGAATGGTATTGTCTTGACAGATTGGAGAGGCTCACTCAGCTTGCATCTGTTGAGCATATTTCATGTTCCAAATAGTATTATGCAAAAAGTATGAAATGATATTTAGGATTTGGTATGTATAACTTCAGTCATATTTTTGCATATATGATATGATTTATCTGATCTGATTCTTTTAGAGCTACATATTTGTAATACATAATTCATCCAAGAATGAATAATTTTTTCCCATGTGCAGAATCAAAATAAGCAAAGGAATTGAAAATGTTTGGGAAGAATATTTTTAGGGAGAATAATTTTAACAGCAGTTATTCTAGCATACCATGCCAAAGTACCATCTTAAATTCTTTCCTGCTATCACAGAAGAAAGTTATAATTACATTTCCTTCTTTGCTCTCTGTCTTTTTTAAATCCCCAAATATCTCATCCACTTGGGCTAATAAAAGTTGGCTGATTCTTGAAGCTGTTTCTGTAATTCAATTAATATTATTGACTAATTAATTAGTGACCTTATTTATTCAGATGATATATTTATGATCAACCTGAAGCAATGCCTGCCGATTTCGTCCCAGCATTCCACAGACGGTATCTCCCTACTTACAGTATAGTAGCTCAACACTTGCTAAGTATGAATCACACAGGATAAGAAATGGAGTGATGTGGAATGCTACTTCAAGTGAAATTCCGTTGTGTGGTATCATCTTTAATGTGGATTTTCAAGAGCCCTGAAAAAGTCATATTTTATTGCGAGGACCTCTCTTTGCTCTTAATACGGTTGACATATTTTTATTTACAGTACATATGGTTTAATTTGCAAACTGTCGGGGATTTAATTCCTCCCTAAAATACATATCAACTTTTTTTCCTACTAAGTGTGTGTGCATCCCACTGTGTTAATGATTTCCTGTAACAAATGGGAAGCAGAACACTCAGGCAACAAAAGTTCCTGCTCACACGGCCTTCCAGAAACTTGTAACAATTTCAGTATGGTCGGCCTCTAGGGACTAGGAATATAATGTTAACAATATTTTTTGACTTAGTCCTAATTCCTGTTGACTGCCAGGGCTAATAATACTTTTCAGTTTTCTTGGCAAGGTTTTTCAGAAGTGTCTTGCCATTGCTTTCTTCCTAAGGCGGTGAGTGAGTGACTGGTCCAGGTCACCCAATTGGTTCCACACAGTAATGGGCAGCCAAAATTTTTACTGCCACACTGAGTGTGGCTTGTTTCGTGGGCGTGGCTTGCTGGTCATGTGACTGGGTAGGAGTGGCTTGCTGACCATGTGACCAGATGGGAGTGACTTGAACGATCATCATCGTTCAAGTGAACTGTTAACTCCTTGACTTACAATGTCTCTCTCTGGGGTGACAATTTGCTTCACGTTTCCCGCGCTGTCGCCCCAGGCTGGGTAGCTAGGCGAATGGGTTCCGATCAACTGCTGAGAAAAGAGGGGGGGAAATGGCCCCTCGGCAACTCCTGCTGGTGCTGGTCTCCCTGCCACTTTCCGAGGAGGAGGATGGGGGGGATAGTCAGCTGGAGCTGGGCACACAGCTTCATTTCTGCTGGTGGAACTGTGTTCCACTCTGTCCTGCCTGCTGCCCACCCCTGGTTCCACACCTAAGGCAGAACTAGAGTTTATAGCCTGGTGTCTTAATCACTACACCAAAGTGGCTCTCACGGACAAAATTATCATCATCAGTATCGCCATTGTGATCTAGTGCAGAGGTCCCCAACCTTTTTTGCACCAGGGACCGGCTTTAAGCTAGACCAGTTTTCCATGGCCCGGTGACGGGGGGGGGGGGGGGGGGGGGGGGGGGGGGGGGGGGAGAGAGCTAGCTGTCAGCGGCGCCGTAAAAGGGGCGATCAAGAGAGGAATGGGTGAATGAATGGACGGAGGGTGGGAAGGAAGGAAGGAAAGAGGGAAGGGACAGGAACAAAAGAAGGGTGCAAAGGAAGCAAGGAAAGGTGTGAAAGGGGAGAGTAAGAGAGGAAGGAGTGAAAGAAGGGAATGAGGGAGGAAGGAAGGGAGGAAGGAAAAGGAAAGCAAGAAATGGAGGGAGGAAAGGAAGGAAAGAAAGAAAGAAAGAAAGAAAGGGGGAAGGGACAGGAACAGAGGAAGGAAGCAAGGAAACTTATGAAAGGGGAGAGTAAGGGAAGAAGGTAGGAAGGAGAAAGAAAAGAAGAAATAGAGGAAGGGAAGGTAAAAGAGAGAAAGAAAAAGAGCAAGAAAGAAAGCAAGAAAGAGAAAGAAAGAAAGGCAACTTCAAAGAAAGGCTCACTGAGCATCTCTCACTCTCTCTCTCTTTCTATCCCTCTTTCTTTCTTTCTCTTCCTTTCTCTCTCTCCTCTTCCTTTATCTCCTCTCTCTCTCCCTCTCTCTTTCTCTCCCCCTCTCTCCCCCTTTCCCTCTCTCCCTCTCTTGCTATCTCTCCCCCCTCTCCCTCTCTCTTTCTCCCTCTCCCTCTCTTTCTCTCTCTCCCCCCTCTCTCTTTCTCTCTCTCTCCCCCTCTTTCTCTCTCTTCTTCTCACTT
Organism: Erythrolamprus reginae; assembly: GCF_031021105.1. Classification (NCBI taxonomy): domain Eukaryota; kingdom Metazoa; phylum Chordata; class Lepidosauria; order Squamata; family Dipsadidae; genus Erythrolamprus; species Erythrolamprus reginae. The sequence goes on from NC_091950.1 coordinate 206,761,975, forward strand.
TCTCTCTCTTGTTTTCTTTCTGTCTCTTTTGCTTTCTCTCTCTCTCACTCTTTCTTGTTTTCTTTCTCACGCTCTTTCTCTCTCTTGTTCTCTCTCTTGCTATCTCTTTCTCTCCCCCCCCTTTCTCACTCTCTCTTTCTCACTTTCTCTCTATCTTGCTGTCTGTTGCTCTCACTCACTCTCGTTCTCTCTCCATTCTTCTCAGCGATGACGCGCGCACGCCCTGCCCGCCTCACCTTTGCGAGAGCACTTTCGCCCCGGGCTCTCAGCAAGGGGGTTTGGAGGAGAGGCGGGGCCGGCGAAGGTGATATTGAATGTCGGGGGAGAACGGGCGGCTGCAAGCGCTCCCTATCCCCCTGCTAGCCCACTCGGAATATTCAAAATAAGAAAAGCCTTCGCCGGCAAAGGTTTTTCTTATTTTGAATATTCCGAGTGGGCTAGCAGGGAGATAGGGAGCGCGTGCAAATACCCGTTCTCCCCCGACATTCAATATCACCTTCGCCGGCCTCCGCTGAGGAAAGCCTTTGCCGGCATTTCCTCTCGTTGTCAAGGAGGCGCAGCGGCGGGCGGAGAGAGGGAAGGAGGGGGGGGGGCAGCGGCGTCCCTCCTGGCCTTGGCGGGCCGCCCAACCCTCCCCACCTCCTGCAAACGCGGCGGGCGGCGGGGGGAGAGCGAGGAGCCGGTTCCGGCGGGCGCGGGGCTTGGCTGGCTGGCGGGGGGAGCGCCGCTGGTGATGCGGAAAGGCCGAGGGGGCCCTGGCGCCGCGGACCGGCTGAAAAGCTCCAACGGCCCGGTCCCGGTCCGCGGACCGGCGGTTGGGGACCTCTGATCTAGTGTATTGCTTTTCAACCTGTGATTCCATGGACTTTGGCGGCAGCAATGTGATAGGCCGTCCACAAAGTCTTGAAGGAATGCTATGATTTAAATATTGTTAATAAGTCTTGGTGGTCTATGGCCATGGTCCATGGCCACAAAAGGTATTTAAAGGGAGTCTGTGGTGAGAACCACTAATCTAGTGTACTACCCAAGCCTAGTTATTATTTGGTCTTAGGTGAGATGGGGAGTAATGTGATGAATATAATAAATGAAAAGATTGTAAGAACCTAGGAAATGACTTAATTCAGTAACTAGGTTGATTGTAAAACATGAACACAGCAATTATAAACTTACTTTCCCTTTATGATTTAAGTACATTTTGATGGAAAGTCAATGCAATCTTCAAAAACCTTTTACATTTATGGTGCTGCTGTGCCATAATAGAAAATTGGGGTTTAAACTATTAAAATGTTAATAGAACTGCAAGCTTTGATTTGTCTCTTGCATACCTGCAGGCCAGTGTGGGCTTAAAAAGGACATTCTTTGAATTGCATGTTCATGCTATTGCACAAATTCACATAATTTGTGAAACAAATTTATTTATTTTATTATTATTATTATTATTATTATTATTATTATTATTATTAATTTCCTGAAACCTGAAAGTCACCATCTCCTTGTTTGTAGGCCAGCATGGTCACCATTCCATCACACTGGCTCTCCTAATAGAGCTATAATTCACTGCATTTTGCTATAGTAATGTAACCTTTTTTAATGAAATAGTTTGGTAATTCTGGATTATTTTGAAAGCAGTGTACTAAATTTAAGCAATTAAAATCTTCATTTATTTGATCTTTTTTAAGAAGCTAACTGCTAATTCTACTGAGGTATTCAGATAATACAATTCTCAAGGCAGGTAATTAAATTGTGCTTAGGCAATCACTTGCTAATTCTGGCATAGGGAATTGTACCAGAAACTGTGCTAGCTATAGAACAGAATGGTAACTGCTCTGTTAGAGAACTTTGCAGATGGTGTGTGGACAAATTAAATGTGAAAGGAGTGAATTGGGTCAGGCAATCTAAACCAGAAGATGAACGAAATGAATTTCCCTTTGTTTTACAACCTGCATTGATGGCAAGATGCTCATTCTAAAACTTGAAGTGAGATGATAAACAAGGTTACTCAAATGTAAGCCTCACTGAGTAGTTCAGGGAGAATTACTGCAAAATAATGAAACTATTATATTCCACTAAGCATATCAAGTCAATTCGATTGCAATTTACCTATCTATAATTCACATTCAACAATTTTATGTTTCAGAAAAATAGTTTTAAATACTTTTAATTTTTGGTAACAATTTTCTTTTGAAAGAGTATTGGAAAAGATCTGTATGCTAAGTAAATAATTTATTTTGATGTCAGCTGATTAAATATAGACTATTTGAGCTATGCTTTCTTCTTTAAATATAACCGAGAAACTAATTTCCACAAATGTCGACATAAACACATTTATTAAATGTTTTCTATTTCTATTTTATATTTAACTGGGATGTAATGATTTGTTTTTGGGATTCATTTTATATAAATATAACAAAGACTGCTGCGGATTTGTAGAATCGTGGAATAGGAATGTTGCTACAGATGACTACTTAAGTGTTAAGCCTTTGCTTCTCTTAATCCATACTGGCATTATAATAAATCCGTTGTTTGCAGATGGTAAATAAATTAGTAAACTAGCATTAGCCTCATTTCTGTGTTTAGATACAGATATACATTTATACACATTTATGCATGCACAAACACATAATATAGTCAATGGATAGGAATCTTTTTTCTTCAGTTAATGGGTCATGTTTCCACTCCCTGAAATAGTGATGATTAGTAGTGGTTCAGGCTGGGAAGAAAGAAAAGGAAAAAAACCCTTAATTTACATAAATGTAAAACATCAGACGCTGTGTTTTCCAGGAACCATTTCCAGTGGCAACTAGAGGCTTTGCTGTCTGCACCACTGATTGCAATGATCACATGTTCCTAGCAGAAACCCTTAGTAAATAATAGACAGCATCCATCTTCTTTGAATGGTATGTAGACAGTGGTGATTCTGAAACCGGCTAATCCAAGCCATGGCTCTAAATAAGGGTTTAGTTTCATATTTTTTTCATCAACATTCATTAGATGCATAATACATAGAACTATATTTCTTTGTGCATCCACATTGTTTCTTAGACAGCAATCTGATCCTACGCAGCTTCTGTTCAGGCAATCTCACACTATTCACAAGAGCCTACAAAACTTTTGCCAGACCCATCCTAGACTACTGCTCATCTGTCTGGAACCCATACCACATCTCAGACATCAACACCCTTGAAAATGTCCAAAGACATTTCACCAGAAGAGCCCTTCACTCCTCCACTTGAAACAGAATATCCTACGAAAATAGACTAACAATCCTGGGCCTAGAAAGCCTAGAACTACGGCGCCTAAAACACGATTTCAGTATTGCCCACAAGATCATATGCTGCAATGTCCTACCGGTCAATGACTACTTCAGCTTCAACCGCAATAACACAAAAGCACGCAACAGATTCAAACTTAATACGAACCGTTCCAAAGTTGACTGTAAAAAATATGATTTCAATAATCGAGTTATCGAAGCGTGGAACTCATTACCAGATTCAATTGTGTCAACCCCAAACCCCCAACATTTCTCCCTTAGACTCTCTACGATTGACCTCTCCAGGTTCCTAAGAGGCCAGTAAGGGGCGTACATAAGTGCACTGGTGTGCCTTTCGTCCCCTGTCCAATTGTCTTTCCTTTCTCTCACTTATCATATATATTTTCTTTCTTTCATATATCCTCTCCTCTAAGTTCACTTTACCCTTATATATATTACTACATGTCTATTTTTCTTCCTATGTATTTGTGTATTGGACAAATGAATAAAAACAATAATTAAAAAAAAATATTGCACACACCACAAAAAGCTGTATGAAAATTTCAGCAATCGGGATGCAGTATGATCTCTGACCACTAACTTAAGGGCATACCACAAGAGCCAACCGCCACTGTATCCAGATTTTAATGATCTTGATAGAGAGCTTGAAAGCAGGAAGCAGAGACTTCTCCCTTCCTTCAGGAGGAACGGAGAAACATGTCTAGTCATTGTATTATTTTACAGAAAAAAACTACCGCCAAAGAATTATGCCGAGCATTGCCTGAACCCCTGGCAACCAAAGCAGCAGGCAACAATTAGACGCATGATGAATATTTCCACCATCTTTCTCAAAAGATTCATCGTTTGCAGGTGCTGCAGGAAATCTATTCAATTGTAATAGTTTGGGTTTTGTGCTTTTTTCGTTCCTGAATGGATTCTCCAATGCCAGACTAAATTTTTAAAAATCAATAAATGGGGAAGAGATTCTACAACCAGGCACACCTGAGAAAATCAGGAGCAAAACGGTCTGGCTTCTAGAGCAGGGATCTCCCACCGTGGCCACTTTAAGACTTGTGGACTTCAACTCTCAGAGTTCCTCAGCCAGCAAAACTGAGAAGTCACAAAATTAAGCAGACTTTCCTTACATGGCTTCAATGGGAAATGTTTAAACCCCCAAATCATTTGCAGCTAGTGACTTCGTAAATAAACCCACCACTCTCTTATGTCCTCCAGAATTTCATTCTCTGAATGTTCCAACTTTTCCCTACAATCATAAGTTAGACAAATTATTCTAATGAATTCTTAATGTGGCACCCAAGTTTTATTAGGAAAGCTTGCTGCCAGCTAAAGATGGTGGCTTTTCAGCAACAGGTGAAGAGAACAAAGATGAACAGTGTATGCACCATATGTATACACACATTTGGACTATAACAGGTATCTCTAACAGTGCAAACTTTAGAAATCCCCTTTTGATCAGCTGTACACCACAGCATGTGAAGTAATACCTTCTTCTAGTAAAGAAAGTTTAAGGTCCTTGAAATTAACAAGCGAGGGAAGAATACAACATATAGGGCACAGGTCTTCAAACTTGGCAACTTTAAGACTTGTGGACCTCAACTCACAGAATTCTCCAGCCAGCTATGCATAGCTAGCTGGAGAATTCTGAGAGTTGAAGTTCACAAGTCTTAAAGTTGCCAAGTTTGGGGACCTCTGATATAGGGTATATAAATTTCTCTGGCAACATCACCTGGCTAAGAGGAAGAATTTACTAGTAATTGCCATTGTGGGGTGAGTATACTAAGATTCAATAAGGAATCTAATGCATCCGACTTCTATTGGGATTGTGGATTTTTTGTTTATCCCCCCCCCGCACTAAATTATACTTATTCCTATTGTTTTAATCTTTTGACTATTGTAAATGGCTTCCTTCTAAAGCAGGATGCTCCCTCAAGTAGTCCTTTACTTATGACCATTCATTTAACGATGGTCGAATTTGTAAAGGCTTTGGACAAAGCAATTTATAATCTGTTCTCATACTTTACGATATTTGCAACCCCCCAGCAGTCACATGACTGCAATTGGAGAGCTTGGCAACCCGTTTGCATTTAGAATCAGTTGCAACATCCTGTTCAATTTGCCACTTATTGTGGAGCTGGGTTCATTTCATGACTGTGGTGATTTGTTTCATTACCACCACAAAAATTGTTGTAAAATCTGGTCTGACTCTATTTACGACTACAATGATTTATGACAGGAATTCCTGTCCCAATTGTGCTCAGAGGTTGAAGATGAAGATTTTTTAAGCAAATACGCCTATAGCCAAAACAATCTTTCTCCAGCATTCTGACTGAGGAAGCAGCAGAGAACATACCTAACCACAACATTTCAACAGTCAGAAAATCAGTTCCAGCAACCAGAGAACATTTCTGGATCCCACCCTACTGCACACAGCTCACTAAATAAACGTTAACATCCCAGCATGAAATGGCTGACACACTCGTTTTCCAAAAAATGGCTTCTTCACATTCAAAGAAATCTTGGATGTATTCCCAGTTTCTGGAAAATTCAAATTGCAGCTGTTTCAGGTTCAGACAACACAAATTACCACAAAGCTGAATTAAAATACAGCATTTAAATTGGGGTGGATTGTGGAAGTAAAATTGAGGTACTTGCATGTTAATTAACTTTTAGCTCAATGCATCTTGTCACGCAAAAACCTCCCTTAATAAAGATCCCAGAATCAGTTATCAAGTACTTTAACAAATATTAGCACAGTAATCATCTTGAATTTTAGCAGATCAATTGGTGAAGTAATGTTTTGTAATTTAATAAAGCCATTTCTGCCTTGGAAAATGTACATAAAACTGTTATTATGCAAGCACTTTTTTGGGAAAAGATAGCAAATTTGTTTTGGGGTAAAATTATTTTGGCATACTTTGCATTTCTCTCTTTGAGATTCTTTCTCCTCACTTGTATGTGTGCATGCCCACACATGTATTTACAGAATAAACATGCCCCTTTTTTTCTGCAGACAATATGCTTGAGGAAAAACTCTGGAAACTCAATTCTGAGATGTTCATACTTATTTTCAAAGTAAAAAAACCCAACCCATGGGGTTCTCCCACATATTTCGAATGTGGGGTAATCTACTTGTTTCACCAAATTTATTATTTCTTCTAGCTATATTTGTATTTTATACCATAATTTTTGTATTACTGAACAGGGCCACCATGTGTGGTAATCAACCTCATTTCTATATCCACATTTCCAACATTTTGGAGTCAAATTAGAATACATTTTGGGCAATCTTGCTGGGGGTAAATGCCATCTGTAGTACATTTTGTAAATGTTTTCATTGTAAGCAGTTGATTTTGTTAATTTATAGTTTTTGTTCCAGATTCTGTTCCATTGGTCTAGTTCCATATTATATCAAAGATTTTTTATCCAGCCGATCATATCCCCTTTGACAATTTCTTCCTCTATTTTATAGTTTATTAGAAATGTATAAGTTTTTGTTTTACCCTCTTGTAATACACTCAGCATAACAAAATTTAAAAAATGAAGTTGGCCTTAATACTTTCTGAATGCATATAGATAATGCAAACCAATACAGATACTGTACTTCACATGTTATATTTCAACTTTTCCCGTTAAAGGGTTTTTTAAAAGATGAAGTAGAGTCAGTATCTGAAGCTTCAGTAGGTTCTTTGAGTTCCATTTCAGATTTTTTTTTTCTTGGGCTAAAACATTTAACCTGGATTTCATAATGTCAGAGGTTTTGTAGGGTTTTCTCTTTAAAGTCAGTTGTGGAGGGTTTTCTATTTAAAGTGTAGTGATTTGATTTGCTTCCAGGCTGTGGTGCCTCTACTAAGAACAAGCAATTTACTGATAAACAAGATCTTGTTAGTTATCTGTAATAATAGGTATGTTATGTTGTAAACTAAATCAACTTCAAAATGCAATCCATCTCTGCAATTTTAGTCTTTCTGTTATTATATAATCATGATCACATTGGAAATCTATAACTTATTTTAGCATATGCTTTCTAATCAACATTCTAAAAGAATGACCATAGGCAGGAAAACATTTTTTCCAGATTCCTACTAGCTTGCCAATGATATTTCTTGTAGGGAAGCCAGCAAGGAGCATTGGAAATAATGACAAGACTATGGTTGACTGTGGCAGTGACACAGTGTGGCAGGCCAAAGCCTCTAACTTCACATCACTGACGCAGTGCTGAAGTGGCTACAACTTTGCCAAATTTCAATCCCATAGAATTCCTGGATTTTGGACTGCTTCTTTAAGTTAGTCCATTAGAGATATGTTGATTCAAAAACTGTTGCCACGTCAAGCACTGTTTTGCCCAATTGAAGGTTACAGACAAGAATGTTTTAGTAATATGTAGCCTGCGATGCATACAGTACATTCTGCATTCTTCATACTTCATCTTTAAAGCAAATAAATCCAAACTCATTTCAGAGGAGGCTCTTCAGAGTTTTCATGTGGTAGATAAATCCACAGTAACTGAATTTAAACATGCCTGGGATAAACATATATCCATCCTAAGATAAAATACAGAAAATAGTATAAGGGCAGACTAGATGGACCATGAGGTCTTTTTCTGCCGTCAGACTTCTATGTTTCTATCAGAGAGAGAGCATGAATTCAGCTCACCTAAGGACAGTATCCACGACAAACAATAGACTTCTACAATGTAAGTAACTTTTAAAAATCTTTAAATATTACCTTAATTAACTGAATTTTGAAATAAACAATTTTACATCAATGTTTCTGTGGGGATAAGGCAATTCAAAATTAGTTTTATGTTACGTGTTATGTTATAAACCAAACAAAGGGGAAAAAACCAGAAGAAATACAAGATTTTGTTGAAGTATTTATTGAAAGTGTACAAGTTCCATAAAGGTGAGGAAAACTTTTTTTTTGTAAAAAAATTCAATAAAATTTCTTGTTGACATATTGTACATCAATCATTAAAATAAAAACAATAGAAAAACAAATGCCCAAACACACCAGTGTGCACTGAGAAGAAAATTTAAAAAAAAATCTTACATATTCAAACATCATTGGCCTTTGCAATTATAGAACATAGCTGTAATACCTTTATCCCTAGTACTGGCTCTAGCAAGAGAAGATGAACCTGGAAGGGAAATAACACCCCATACATACCACTGGCAGTGAACTGCTGTAAGGAGGTTACTCATACAATATCTAGGCAGAACTAGAGTGTGAGGAAAGATACAACTTCATAAACATTTTATTGGCATTTGAACTAGTTGAACAAAATGAGGAAACCAGAAATCATAAAAACACTCAGGTTCACTAACTCATCTTTGAAAATTAGCAATTCATATGTGTGTGAGAGAGACAGAAAGTCAAGAGAGAAATTTGACCTTTTTGACATTTCTTTAATATTCTACGTATGACTTCAAATTAGCCACAACTGTAGTCTTGAATACAGTTTTATATCAAAGTATATACTATAAACATAAAAATCTTCAAACCTGCTGTCTAGTCAGTGGTGCAGCACATTCACATGAAAGTCAATCACAAAACTTCTGTAAAGGGTCCACTTTAGGGTCACCAATAGCTTATATAAACAGACAACCATTTCATCAGAAAGAATGCTTTTTTTCTAATAAGGAATTATGATAAGTAACACTGGTGAAAATTGAAGTAAAAAAAAGCAGCAGCATCTTATGTTGTAAGGCTTAAGCTACGGGTGTCAAACTCACAGTGTCATATTACCCTCACGTGATGTATTGCAATTTTCCCCCCTTCACAGAGCTGGGGTGGGCAAGGCCTGTGCAACACAACCGGCCTGTGGGCCATCAGTTTTGACACCTCTGCATTAAGTATATATGCAGTTAGTTACAGATAGTCCTCAACTTACAACCATTCATTTAGTGATCCTTTGGCTACAACAGCACTGAGAAAAATGTCTTATGATTGTTCTTCACACCTATGATTGATGTAGCATCTCCATGGTCATGTGTCCAGTGTATATTTATGATGGCTGCAGTGTCCTGCGGTCATGTAAGCATCTTTTGCAACCTTCTGACAAGCAGTCACTTAACAACAACAACTGCAGCAATTCATTCTTAACAACTGTGACAAGAAAGCTAATAAAATACGGCAAAACGTATGTTACCAATGGAAATTTTGGGCTTAATTGTAGTTGTGAGTAATACCTGCATTGTTCTCCAAGATCTTTGCAGGGCAGAACTTTGCTATCTGTCCCATTGAAAGTGATCCTCTGCCTTAGAGTAACAAAAAAAATCACCAAGGCAAAATTCAATGCTATCCTTAGACTTTCTCATTATTAAGATTTCCTCTTTTCCCTAAAAGCACTTCAAAAACACGAACAGAATATTACCAAAGTGTACGAAGCAGCATCAAGGGATTTTTGATCTCCACATCATTGTTTATTCTGTTGGTGATGGAAATAAACTATATACTATACTTCAGAGCAGACCTATTGATGAATTTTGACCTGCCAAGAATCCTGGGATTGTTATCTTTTATAACTGATCTGCAAAATAGTCGGAAAATATTTACAAATAATACATATTTTCTGACTATAATGCTTTATAAATGAGTATTATTAATTCTTAATAATGCATTTCCTGTTATAGGCTACACTGAACATGATTGCAAATCAGTTGAAGACATTGGATTTTTAATGTCTTCACATAACAGTTAATTTACTATGTTGTAATTTCTATTTCCAAATACAGGATACAATAATTAATTCTGTTTTTGAGAGATTTCAGGAATCTGCTCAATTTGCATGTCAGCAGTCAACTTCTAAGTGTGTAACAATATTAAACAGACCATTATTTTTCTGTCTTTTTCTGGATTTTCAACTCCAAAAACTTGCAATTCATGTAGTATATATTTTTAGTTAATTTAAACTTGCAAAGAGGCACAAGGATAAAAGAGAAGTCTATCTTTCTTTATGGATTGTTCTTGAATCTAATTTTGCCATCAGATACCTATCTTTGTTTTGGGTAATATTTTGCTTTCTTTCATTTTCCTAGTTTTTCTTCTCCCTTATCTCAATGTTGCTGCTTCTCTGAAAAAAAGATGTACTGCCCCCACCTTTTAATGAAAGTAGGGAATATTGGTGGCTCTAGGACAAAAGAGAATAAACAGCAAAGGTACATGAAGAATACCCAGTTCCACTCTTTTTAGGAATAAGAGGAATTATCCTTTCTAATTTTTTTCAAATATATAGCCCTTGTGCACTATTAACCATGAATCATCAATGGCAAAGAAATTATTTTCTTTCTCAAACCAACTCTCATAAGTTCTTTACCTGTGTTTGGAAGAGAGAGGAATGCTTCAAGCTCTCCATGTGACTTGGAAATACAATGCCTCTGACTGTGGAAAAGAGTCCAAGTTCTCTGCCTTATTTTTACAATTTCCTTGAACTTTATCATTCCTATCTCTCTTGAAATCATTAGATGCTCGCATACACAGAAGGATAACTTCCCACACAGACAGCTAATATCAGGTTTGAAGAAACATAAAAACTGCCATTCTAAACAATAACTATGCTTGCTATGAGCTAACATCTTGTGGTTACAAATCAATTGAGTCGTCTCACTGCATTAAAGTAGAAATGCTTTAATTAAGCCCTTGCTGGTTATAATTTACAAATTCTCATACTATTATAATCACAGAGGCTAAATAAATGTTGTTCTCTTAATAAAAGCGTGTCAGTTTTTTAAATGTGCATTTGAAGGCCAGCCTCAAATGTCTTGAGTCATTTACTACTAACATTTGTTCTGGCACCAGTGAGGACAATGAAAATCATTTCTAAAAGTTATCAATATATTCAAGTTGAACACAACTTACAACGATCCATGAAAACAAATTGTTGTGGTTCAAAGACCCACTTTTTTCATTATTCCTTATTGTAATTGGGCCTTTTAATATTTCTAGAAATTTTCTGAAGGATTTGACACAGTTTGTCAATCTAAGCTGCTCCTTAACATGAAACAACAGGAGTGGATTTAGATAAAGTGCAGATATCCTTTTGCACAAATATAATCCCACTCTCTTTCATAAAGCAGGAGCAATAAACATTTTGAAAATGCACATATGTGTCTAGCAGTAAAAGGAGCTTCACATTGTTAGAGCAATGCTTTTTTTTTTTTTGCAAGATACTCTTCTCTCACATAACCTACATCTGCTTTAAACTAAAATTAAAATACCATTAAGTCAAATAAGAAAAACTTAGCTCTCCCCTTATGTTTCATACAGTAAATCTAGGTGACCCACAAATTTAAGACTGTGGAATGGGTGTAAGACTATTTTGCTCTGCTAAAATATCTGAATAAAGAATAAAACAGAAATAAAGATAAAGCAATAAAATATAGGATCAAAATATAACAGCAATCAAATAAAAAGTCTTCCAGAAGGATAGTGTTGTCTGTCCAACCCCTTCATGCATTTATTTGGACCAGTGGAGAGAAAATAGACCTTGGCATATAATATCATCTCCAGTCTCACAAACCTCCATTATGTTCAGGAAAAAAGTTGAAGAGCAGCTTTATTCTGGTATATTCATGTACCATAAAAGCACATAATGCTCCTCACATGCTTTAGGAATGGACTACAACAGAATGCAGAATCACAGTAACAACATACGTGATCTTGCATGCAAGTCCAGCTTTCTTTTAGAGCTTCTATTGATATGTCAGGCTGTAGAAAGTTGGCGGAGGAGGGGGCTCTATTAAGTACAGTATCCGTTCTCCGCTCATGCATCCAGGAAATACCAGAACAGGCTTCTGTGGCAGCAAATGCAAAGAAATGTTTTGGTACCTTAAAAACTAACAGCTATATTATAACATTAACATTTCTGCATCAGAATCTATGTTATTAAATGAACAAACCACCCACCTATCTGGGTCAATCAAAGTTTTACTCAGTTGATTAATTTTAACAAGAATCAAGAGGCCAAACAATGTAGGAATTATTATTTAAAATATTGTATTATTACAAATCGAAGATCCACTTGAGATGGATGTGGTTCATTTCCAACTAACATTGCATCAAAAACATGCTGATGTTGCTATGTCTGTTTTTCTGCCAGTCTGGAATAGGTTACACTGCTATTATATTTTTGTTTACTTAAAGATACCAGAATATATTGCTTTCTAAATGTAACTTCTCTCTAACTATCCCCCAATGGCTATATCTTGTGCCATTTAATCAACTTGGTAAATATCCATATTAGCTCAGACCCCTTCACAAGCAAACAAAACAACAGAAATTTCTTATCTTCAGTTCTTTCATAAGTATAGTTCATTTTTTTTAAAGTACTAAAAATGAAATGGGCCACATCAATGAAAGCATAAAAGGATTCTTAGCTTAACACCCTAACAATATTGCTACTCCAAAAGGAGACATGTCCATTGAAATAAATTGCTTCAACAATATCATGCCCAACAAACTATTACCCTCAACAGACCCACAAAACAGTACTTTGACAAGCAAAAACCACCATGCATGCATGGCCCTTTTAAGATCATATGACTACAGGGTTTATATAGTATAGTGGCAAGACATGATAGAATCAGGTATATATGCCAAAGGCAATTCAAGATTTTAACAGTAACATAAAAAACTAAGTTGTCCCAAGAGGCACCGTTGTGACAGTTAATTGGCGTTCTGGGGAAAAAGGATGAAACATCTCCTGAAATACAACATTAGGAATAAATCATGACATGATTAGCTGAAGTGCACTAAAATGCTATTTCCAGACAAGAAATTCCACACACGTGTTTTCCCCTCTTCTTCACTCTTTTCAGCATACAGTGACAATATTGCTTTTCTTCTTTGTCTGATTGATGTTATACTAATCTGGGAAAAGGAGAAAAATCAGCTGGTCTTATGACAGAATACTGAAAAAGTTTCAATTCATTGGTCCCAGTGAAAAAGATATAGCAAGAAAAGTGCAATTATCCTGATGATGATGAAATAAAAAAAATGCACATTTGTAAATACTATCTTCATATGAATTAATGATTTCCTTTTTTCTCTCTCCTGAAAACAGATATTCTGCTAAGAAAAGTTGGGATGTCTTTTTCATTGTTCAAACTCAAAGTTTACACTGAAACACAAAGTCTCAGGGGAAAAATTGGTCCCTCCACCAGTTGTGAGGAATTGTGGAGATCTCCTTCTTTATGGTACCAAAGCAGCATGCTCAGAGTCTGCACCTGAACCATCCCAAGACAAATGCGTTTGGCTCTTTGCTTCTCCTTTTTTCCTAGATATTACAGGAGGCTGACATTCATGGCATGATGTGTAAGATACTACCTATGACCTGTTTATGGAACTGTCAGCTATTGCAATACAAAGAGTTGTCATTTAGAAAGTTTGTTGTTGCTTCCATAATATACCACACACATCCCATTAGCCACGTGCTGCTTTTATCCTTCAGTTTCTTCACTATGTCCTGACTGCTGGAGCACAGACATCTGTGATATTACTTTGCTCGTTCCACGAGAGAGGCGCTCTTGGTCTGTGTTTGCTGAAAGGGAGGCCATGGAAAGAGGTTGCAGCAGCGTGGGTGTCATACCAGTTGTGACGGTCAGATTATGAGTAGCACCTTTGAGAGTAAGATCTTGCGTGGGAAGAAGTGGCTTGAGAATGCTGACAAGGCAGAAGGCAGAGCCACTTTTAGGAATAAAGTTAACTTTATTCTTGTCAGGACAATAAAAGGCTGGAATTTCATGCAAAGGTTTTGGCCTACAAAGAGAAAAACAACATCACAGGGTATTAACATTTGGAAGCTAAAGATTAACAAGGCTGCAAGGAATTTACCAAACGTTTATGATATGTTGTATAACACAGCATAACCTTGGGAAGAAAGCCTTGTGCAGCCTAGCAGCTGTCTTGTGAAGGGCCAAACCAGGTATGATTGGTCAACATCAGGAGCAAGATGTCAGGTCAGCTAGGCTGACAGAGGATGAAGAATGTAGGAGTCAAAGAGGCATTGATGTCATTTAGAGATAGGCGATAGAAAAGGATTGAGCTGAAGCATCACTCCAATCATAAATATGGGAAGGTTGATCAAATTTTGATCACACAAGCATGAGAACGCTACAATGACTGCCTTTCCGAGGACCAGTGATAAGTTCCTTCATTCCACACTGCTGTAACTTTGAACAAATTTGAATTGTCATTGCGTTGAGGAATATTTTACCTTTTTCTAACCCTAAACAAACCAAAATTGGCTACCCCTTGATTCTAACAGGGCCAGTACCGGATATCTTGTTCTTAGCTGTCACCTTTCTATTGGGCCGCAGCCTCGTATAGAACGTGCACACAGAAAGCTCTGAATTGGCACTTTAAATCCCAAAGGCTATGGTTCCTTGGTAACTTCCAGGTATGTGGATTTAAAAATCTCCAAAATCCATAACTAACATGGCCACTGATGACAATTCTGGCGGTTATTTATGAAAATACTGGCAAATAGATTAGAAAATATTTTACCAAAAATAATTGAAGAGGATCAATATGGATTCATGAAGGGAAGGAAAATAAGTGAACCAATTAGAAATGTAATGAATGTGATGCACCATGCTACCGCTACTAAAAGGAAATTGGGAATTTTGAAATTAGATATTTATAAAGCGTTCGATAAAGTTAACCATAGTTACTTATATAAATTATGTAACAAATTAAATATGGGGGAAAAATTTTGTGAAACTATAAAAGAGATTTATAAAGGAAATGAAGCATATATAAGAGTGAATGGACAAAGAACGCAGAGTATTAAAATATTAAACGGCACCAAGCAGGGATGCCCTCTGTCTCCAAAATTATTCGTAATAGCAATAGAGATCTTAGCTAATAAGATAAGACAAGATAACACTTGGGCAGGATATAGAATAGGGGAATTAGAAATGAAAATATATTTATTTGCAGATGATGCAATTATATTGACCCAGACCCCGATGGAGATGATTAAAGGTATAATAAATATTTTACAAGAGTTTAAGCAGGAATCGGGACTGTCGGTTAATATGGAAAAATCAGAGATTATGTGTTTAAATACAGATCCGAGAGAACAGATAGAAATTAGGAAAGAATCAGGGTTGAAATTAGGACTTAAAAAAATAAAATATTTGGGAATTTGGTTATTAAAAAACCCAGTGAAAATGGAAGAGATTAATTATAGAATAACATGGAGGAAAATGTTGAAACAGATGAGGAGCTGGAAAGATAAAAAGCTAAGGAGACTCTCTAAAATAAGAGCTTTAAAAATGATGATAGCTCCCAAGATGATGTACCTATTTCAGGTGCTGTCGGGGGGGTTATCGGTATGTAAGGTTAAAGAGTGGGACAAAAAATTAAATTATTGGATTGAAGAAGATAAGAGACCAAGAATAAGAAAAAAGTGGTTAATTGCGAATGAAAAAGAGGGGGGATGGGGTGTTCCATGTTTGGAGCTGTATAGGGAAGCTTTTCAAATGGAAAGGTTAATGGAGTTGCAATTAAGTGAAAATAAATGGGCGAAATTGGAAAAACAGATAAACGGGATGAATAATAGAGAATTAATTTTTAGGAAGTGGAATAGGAGAGATATAGGAAAATTAATAGGCCCAATGAAAGGGACTATGGAAATTTGGAAAAAATGGCAAGGGAAAATAGGATTATATAAATCTAAACTGTCATCGCTTTATGTAATAAATAGAGAAAATGAAATTAACTTAAATAGGGTTATAGGAGAGTTGAAGGGAAGAGGGATAACTAAGATAGAACAGTTATACGAGAAGGATGGCAGGCCAAGTAGAAATCGCATAGAATGGTGGTTAGGTAAGGGAAGGTGGCTACAAATAAATGCAATATGTAAATATCTAAATGAAAGGGAGAATAAAGAAGTATTATGGCGGGAGGAGACAGGGTTAGAGAAAATAATAAGAGAAAAAAGTGAGGGGATAAAGGCGCAAGCAACTAATATATACAAACTGCTAGTGCAGTCAGATGGGGACACGATTGATGGATTGACTAAATGGTGGCAAAATGAGATATTAGTAGAGGTACAAGAAATGGAAAATATAGTAGAAGATATAAGGAAAATTAAAAATACAAGAATTAGGGAAATGAGAAGGAAAATATTACATAAGTGGTATTTTACTCCCGTTCAATTTGCACATTTTCAGCAGAATGTTAGGGGGAATTGTTGGCATGGTTGTCAAGATAAAGGAGTGTTTATGCATATGTTTTGGGAATGCCCAATAGTGCAGGAATTTTGGCAAAAAGTGAAAGAGGATATCAATGGAATGTTAAATATACAATGGACAATCACTAAGGAAATGGCAGTACTAGTAAAAAGTAATGCGATGGGAGAATTTAGAGAAATAAAAAAAGCAGCAATAGAAAGTGCTCAGGCAGTAATAGTTTTGGGTTGGAAGGATGCAACAAAATGGACAATGCAAAATTGGTATAGGTACATGGTGGATCATATTCAATTTGAAATTATGGAAAAAAGGATAAATTTGGATAATGAAACTGATTTGGGACAGCTGATGGGACGGTGGGACAAGGTAAGACGATATATGACGAGCAGAATCCGAGACCAAGCTACAAGAAATAAACTAGAATCACTCTATAATATGTAGACAGAGATATTGCTCTTGGGTTAAGTGGATTAAAAAAGAAATACCCCCAATTTGGTGGTGGGGAATGTGTGTATGTCGGGGTGATGGGCACAATTCACATTTCACTATGCACTGTTTTATGTTGTGTGATTTTAAATTGTTAAAAAATCAATAAATAAAATATTAAAAAAAAAAAAGATGACAATTCTGGCGGTTGATATATACATATCTGGAAGTTGCCAAACACAGGTTTAGGTTTTCAGCAGATATCAAAAAAGGGGTAATGTTCAAAATACATTTTTGTCAATACATTTCTGCAAAATGCATATGAATAAGAAGGGGAAATGATCCTTGCTTTCTCAAAAGTGGTCTAGGAACTGCTTTAAATAATTATAACTTCCTCTTCAAAAATAAACACAAAGCTAAATATATAGATATGTTCACTTTCACTCCAAAAAGTAAGAAACATTAAGCATAAAGCTATACCATCAAAGTTTAGAAACCAGGCATCTAATGAGATATTATGATTCAAAAAAATATGAAGTAACATAGCAACTTACAAGCTTTCCTCAAACACTTTGACTTTCTCACACCCCTCAGGAGGTTCACGTTTGAACATATAGCTATTGTTGGGTTTTGGTGATGTAGCATATTTGGGCAGAGGAGAATTGTTTCCATTTTCTGTAATGAGCAAAGGGCCAGTTACATATACATGTACGTGTACATACATACATACATACATACATACATACATACATACATACATCATAATAATGCATTATAATATTGTTTGCATTTCTCATATTCCTTTATTAACTATATTAAAAGGCAACCAAAAACCTGATCACCTGGCATAAAACAATTTCTTACTGTCTACATGATTTTTGCTTTAAAGATAAGCAATGTGTCTCCAGATGCTTTGGATGATCACCTAAATAATTCTTGATGATTAGCCAAGTTCAGATTGTTGAAAAGCACAGACCTACTAGTTGACCTATGTAGGCATTTTGCTCATCAACATGTAACAGATAAACTAATTACCTCTGGCAGCATTTAATCTTATAGCTAAGCAGAAGCATAGCTATCCAAAAGGCAGATACTGACTCATTTGCTTTAAAAATGTGATTAAATTACAATTTTCTATAACCCCTCCATCTCATTACCTCAGCTTCTTGAGTCTACTTAGATATATATTTGCATGTTAATTAAAAAACAAATCAAAACAACCAACACCCTATATGAATTAACATGCATCCATTAAGTACAAAAAAAGAAAATATAGAAATAAACTGGTGGCCAATAGAAGAATGATTACCCAAAACTCTCCAACTAAAACAATACAATTTTCCCATTTGGGAAAAATGGAGAAAAAAACTATTCCCCCATCTCTCCCCCATCCTTGCCTGAACCGACAAAAGATTCTGTGAATTTTGGCCTATAACTCAAATACCAAGTTCCTTAACTGAAGGGTTAATCCTAGAGGTTGCCCTCTAAGGAAAGCATTGGAATACTTTTCAGGAAATACCTTTATCTCTGGGGTCCATAAGCAGGTCATCTGCAGAGCAAGGGCTCTCCTCACTGCCCTCATTGGAGATAGCAAGGAAGGAGCTTGGGGAAATAGACTGAGATCGGCTGCTGTTGTTACTGCCTTTCTCTGCTCCACCTGGAGTCTGTGTGTCAATGCTGCGAGTACTGCTACTACGCTGGACTAAAGGAGGTGGTGCTCTATGCCCATCTGGGATATCTTGTGGCTGTTGAGCAAAAACATATTGCATACATCTTTATAAACCACAAACTATTAATCTTATCTGTTGACTTTAATAAAATGAAAAATTGAAGACAATTTTATCGCTTTGCCAATTAATCTCTTCAACTGAAAATCAGTTATTCTTCAGGTTCCCAAGTTAAAAAAGAAACCAAACTAAATGTAAGAAAGATTGGGAATCTCATAAAGAAGCCCTTCAGAGCTTTGGAGTTCCAATTCCTGCACAAACAAGGTTCAATGTAAGTGTGTTAACTAGAAATAAAGACCTAATTCTGGTTTACGATTATGTTATTACTGACATTAATGCAGTTCCCAAGTTTGAAGAAAAACTATAATTTCAGAGAAATCTAGATTAAAGGGTAAAGCCAATATTAAGCAGGGGTAGTGATAAGAAACTGGTATGCAGGCATGATGTTCACTCCTGGCTTTGTTTATAGATGCTGAATGTCATAATTCCAAATATTATATTTTCTCTAGACAAATCTCAATGTAACAGTTCCAAGATGATAACTTATCTTCCATACATCATATGCTAATGTATACAGAGATGTGTTTATGCATTACAGAATCAGCTCTCCATATCTGAAGGCCTGTTTGAGTACAAATATACTCACAATAAGTTGTTCCTCTTTCTCTCCTGTCTCTTTTATGATTATTTCAATCTCCTGATTCAGCCCTTCTATGCTATTACGGAAACGGGATCCGCTTGATTTAGCTATTGGTATCACAGGAACCAGCATGCTCTTTGGGACTGGAGCCTATAAAACCCAACAGAAGTAAAAGAAAATCAGAGTTATGTCATATAATTTAGAACAGAAAATCAAATCATCTATAAGATTTTATTAAAATGACAAAATGCATCTGGTTATTTGGAGAATTTTAGATATGTACTATTTTATTACTGCACATTTTTGTATTTATAATCTTTGTTCCTTGAATCTTGCATAGAAGTATGGATACATAAAATTATACATCATTCAATTGATCTACTGTATTCAAGCTACCATTCTGATGCAGATGCATAACAGGAAGAACCCAAACAATGAAACGTTAGTTTTTAAAATCAGTGCACAGTTGTTTTTCTGAATGTTTTTATAGTATTTTTAGAAAAAGAATCAGAACTAAAAATGTGAAGAGGAAGTGATAATACCTCTCAGGTTAATACTAAAAGTTTTGGAATAGATAAATTGCAAACATAACATTTAGTTCTTCATAATTTCAGTTTAGTTTTTCAATTTAGTTTCAGTTTCATGAAATCAAAATGCTTGATGAAAATGCTCTGCTTCTCCATCAGCATTGATAGTTTCAGTTCTTTTGTGATGAAGATTCAAGATACACAATATCATAATGAAGTGCATTTTAAAGAATTAAGGTAAAATGATTGATGAATTGATTGATTGATTGATTGATTGGACTTTTATGCCGCCCCTCTCTGAGGACTTGGGGTGGCTCACAACATAAAACAATGTATCACACCCTAAATCCAATTAATTAAATATAAAATCCAAAAAATCTAAAAAACCCAAAACCCATAAAAAACAGTCATTGCACCCACCCTGTGGATCTCCAGATTTTCCCCTCTCAATCCCCACCCTTCAGGTCAGGATTGGTGCAGGAAAGCACCCCATATTGCCATGGAATGGCTGGCCTCCCCCTGAGCTTGGGAAGAAGCTGCCGACTCGCACGGACGAAGCCACGCCCCCCCCCCGGGAATTCTGTTTTTTATTGCTCATGTTGTTTTATTGTATGTTGGAAGAAAAATAAAAGAAAAATTTTATAATACCCCCCCCCCCCCAAAACCCAATCCATTCATTCCCATTTGATCAACTTTCTCTCAACACATTCATCGGCAAGGGGGCAAGGATCTAATGGCCCCAAGCCTGGCGGCACAAATGACTCTTAAGGCTCTTGCAGAAGGCAAGGACAGTGGGGGCAGTACCAATCTGCCTTCTTCGGAGAGGGGCGGCATACAAATCTAATAAATTCAATTCAATCTCCAGGTGGAGCTGATTCCAGAGGGCTGGGCCCCCCACAGAGAAGGCTCTTCCCCTACGCCCCACCAACTGACATTGTCTAGTTGATGGGACCTGGAGAAGGCCAACTCTTTGGGACCTGACCAGTCGCTAGGATTTGTGTAGCAGAAGGCAGTCCCGTAGGTATTCACAAGGTATTTAGCCTTGAGTACAGAGTTTTGCTTTGGAATTTCAATCCAATTTTATATATTTCTCTCAAACGTGTAAATATCTGCTGGAGGCTCAAAAGAAGCAATGATCACTAAGTTACCAGTTATCAAGACTCAAAATAGAATTGTACTTTTATTTAACCATTATAAGAGACCAGAAGCAGTATTACAATTGCAATTGTAGGGACTTTGAAGATGGAAACTCACATGGAAAAACAACTTTCAAAATATCTCTAAATTCAGGAGGTTCCAATCATGGTGCTCAGATAGTAACTGATTTAAAGAAATTTTTTAAAAAGATGGAAGGAATATTCAGAAATAATGTATAACGTATATGTCAACATCCCAGATACTTTAGAAAAGTATGGTGGGCCAAAAGGGTGCATGAACACACGAAAGCATGCATGCTTGTGCCCACATCCATAATGCAATGCCCTCCTCCCACGCATGAGCACAACCCCCATGCCGCCCCATGCATGCACACAACCCCCCTTCTATGCTGCCTCATTGCACATGTGCACAGGCCTCACTGAAGCCTCCGGACTTCAAGTAGGCCCATTGGTAAACCAGAAGTTTGTTTCCAAACCTCTGATTGGAGCATTTTTTGCCATCCCCAGGGTTCAGGAGGATTTCCTGAAGCCTGGGGAGAGCAAAAACAGCCAAAATGGTGCCCAAAGATCAGTTGGACAGCGTGCACATGCACGCAGGAGCTGACATACGGCAACGTCTCGGCTGCCATCAGATATGGCTCCGCATGCCATCTGTGGCACGCATGCCATAGGTTCACCATCACTGCTTTAGAAGATATCCCCTATTTACAAGAATGTCTAATATTAGAACATGAAGCTATACCAGCACTCCAAGCACTCCAGTCCTTACCAAGTCAGAGGGCTAGAGCAGTGTTTCCCAACCTTGGTACCTTGAAGATATCTGGACTTCAACTCCCAGCATTCGCTGGCTGGGGAATTCTGGGAGTTGAAGTCCAGGTATCTTCAAGTTGCCAAGGTTGGGAAACACTGGGCTAGAGGAACTGATGGAATGCTCACAGAAATATGACAAGCAACTGAAGAAGAATCAATGAAAATTCTAACTAAGCTATGCTAGCAAATCTGAAGAGCATCAGGATGGCCAAAAAACTGGAAGTAATCAATCTGCATTCCAGCACTAAAAAGGAGACTTAACAGTGTGTAAACTATTGTACAATATCCTTAATTTCACACACTTGCAAAATAATCATCCAATATAAATTTGAGTACCACATGGAAAGGGAGATACCAGTTGTTCAAGCAGGCTTTTGAAAAGGTCAAGGAACAAGAGACATTCCTGCTGAAATATACTAGATAATTGAGAAGCCAAAGAACATAAAAATATGTCATTATGTGCTTCATTGATTATAGAAAGCTCTTTAAATGTGTTGATCATTTTAAGCTAAGGAAGACCCTTAGAAAAAACAGTATTTCAGAATATCTCATTGCCTTATGTGAAAAACCTATGGATCCCGAAACTAGGACCTGTTCAGATAATAAACCCAATTGGGTTTTCGAGTGCATGCACTAGAAAAGTATTGGCGAACCTATGGCACAGGTGGCACACAAAGCCTTATCTGCTGGCACATGAGCAGTTGCCGTAGCTCAGCTCCAACGTGCATATGTGTGTTGGCCAACTGATCTTTGACTTGAACAGAAATTTGGGGGAGTTGACAAAAATTCCAAAGAGAGACCTTTTTGAATTGTGGACATAATCCACGAGTCAGAACAAGATTTTTGCCAGGCCGGGAAAAACCAGGCCAGGTGACCTCCAATGGGAAGATTAGGTGGTCTACCATCTAATAGGTTAAATGATCTAGACAGGTGGTTATCTCGTTGGGGTCTGTTATTGCCTCTTTCCCTGGCTCCCTGAACTGACTGAGGGTGGAATTCTGGTGTATACTGACCTGTGAACCTCGGTGTTGGGTAGATGGTCTCTGAGTGTTGAAAGGAATGACAAAAGGACTGGTTGGATTTTGAGGCTTTTTTTTATGGTCGGGCCCAGAACTTTTCTTTTGTCAGAAGTTTTGCTGGAGGGGCCCTATGGCCAACTGCCATTTCTATCACACGCATGCCTGCCAGGGGTGAAGCCAGTGGAGACGTCTGACTACGGTGGAGGCTGCAGTGAACCTTGCAGAGAACCTAGAGGCTTGAAGCGTGGCATCTGCGACAAATTGGGCTGAGGCAAAGAGTTTATTGAGGTCTTGTTGGCCTCTGATGTCGTCATGTGGAATTCTGTGCTGAATTTGTTGAAGCCAGATCAGCATGGCCTGGGCAAAAAAGGAAGCGGGCAAGGCCGCCTTAATTGCCCAGGCATCAGATTGGTGACTCTTCTTCAACATCTGCTCTAGGCGGCGGTCTTCCGCCTTCATGACATCTTCGGCCTCTCCTGGCATGGCAGCAGCTGAGTGTAAGGACTTGATTGGTTTGTCCACCTTGGCTAAGACAATGAGTTCCTCATATGATGGGACCACCTTAAAAGAATTTGTTGTCCTTCCCCACCTGTCATCCCCACCTGACACTCTCCCTTGCCGTCTGAGATCAGCAGGCCAGATTCGGGGAGCTGAATGTGCTGCTGGCGCCTGGAGGAGTAGAACGTGAGAAATGGGCTCTCTCTCTCCTTCTCCCGAGTAGCAGTGCTGCATCCAGCTCACCAAATCTGGCCTGCTGATTTCAGGGGCAGCGGCTCTGACTCAATCCTCACTGGCAGTGCTGTGGGCAAGAACCGGCCATGCTGATCCCACTTCATGGCTGCGCAGACAGCCGACACTGGCCATTGCTTGGAACTCCAGTGCCAGTCTGCTCCCAGTGCAGGTTGGCAGGCTAGGACTGACAAGGGTTTTTTTGTGGCTGCTCTTTTTGTGGCGGCTACTAGAAGAAGCACGCAAGCGAAGATTTGCGGGAGCAGCCTCCACGAGGCCATTCCACATGGATGGCAGATGTGTATGGGGCATGTTCTCCCCTGCCTCGCCTCCTCACCTCAGGAAGCAATGAAAAAACTGCCATGATTGCTGGAAGCAGTGGCCAGAATGGCATGGGTAAAGCAGCTGATTGATGCTCTGACACCAGTCCCCCTGCCACAGGCCAAGAATTAAGGGCCTCCTGCACCCCCAAAATAATAAGGCAAAGGCCATATTTCAGGGATGAAAAGACAATAAGACCTTTTAGGTAGGTAGTCCTCAATTTACGATTATTTGTTTAACATTAATTCAAAGATATGAGGGTGCTGAAAAAATGACTTGCAACCAGTCCTTGCACTTACATTAATCACAGCATCCCTGAGGTCATACGATCAAAATTCAGGCACTTAGCTATGGCATGCAGTTATAATGGTGCAGTGTCCTGGAGTAATGTAAGCATTATTTGCAATCATTTCAGAGGACCAAAGATAAACAAAATCTATGGAGGAAGCTGGATTTGCTTAATGACCATGTGATATTTTTAAACAATTGTGGTGACTTCATGACCATAGCAAAGAAGGGCATAAAAATGGACATGACTCATTTAACAACAACACTGCTTAATGACAGTTTTAATCCCAGCTCTGATTGCAAATTGAAGACTACCAGACCATTTGAACAACTTATCACAAGAAAATCAATCAACTGCTCAGAATTTAAATATATCTCCTAACCAAACATCAATCACACAATCAATTGGCCAAACTGGCACACAAGACATTTATAAACTAAGGAGAACAGGACAAGAAAATCCTGTTGCTGATGTTACTTAGTCTAGTAATGAAACGTTCAGAAGATAAATTGAAAAAGCTTGGAGAGCAAACCACTGCCAAAATCTAAAACATTATTTCCAAGACTGCCTGTATACAAAACAGGAAACTATAATATATCATAGACAGAACTTGGGAAAACAGGCTGGCTTGGCCAAAGAGAGTGTCAAAATTGTATTGTCTCTTCTACTTTAATCCAACTATATGCTGGATATACTTTAATGGAAATTGGATCAAAAGAAGATGAGTGTGGTTTTAAAATTGAAGAAAAAACCTCAAGAAGCACTATGCTTATGATACTATTATAGCTAAAATGCAAAGTGTTTTCAAACTCTGGTAATAAAAGTCATCAATGAAGAGTAAATAATGGGACTTAATCAAAGAAAACCAAACTAATGACAGCAACCATATAACTGACAACAAACATATCAAAGTGATAAACAGTTTCTGCCTTTTAGAATCAACTATCAATAATACAAGAAAAAAATCCAAAAATATACTCAGATTTGGTAAAGAACCCAGAAGATCTAAGAAAAGATATTAAATTTAATTTGCATTACAATTGTTCCTCCAATGCTACTCACTGTGATTCACCTTGTAGGTACAAATGATACCACTGTAAAATAGCACTTTTTATTCCCCAAAATAATTCACCTGATATCTTTGTTAAGTGCAGCAAGAGCAACCAACAGTTCATTTCCTAATAAAAATCATTCATTTGTGCAAAAAAGACTCATTTTCTCTAAGTGTATCCAAAGCTAGACTTCAACCACTCTCAAGTATCTAAAGTAAAATATTTTAGAGAGGCCGTTTAACTATTTTCAAATTCAAATCAGTTGAAGTGGAAACAATATTCTCTAGTATGGTCTCTTCCTCCTGTGTTAGCAGCTTTCAGACATTCTTTTTGGCAAGTCAGTAGTGCCCGAAATACATTGAACTTTACCTTGGCAACAATTTTTACATTTAGTACTCATCTTACCTGGCACTGGTTAATAGCTGCATGATTACCATGGAATGGAGACTGTCTTTCTTTATCACGATGGTGCCTGCTGCTGTGTTTGCTTCTTTGGAGTTGCTGGCGTAACTTGGCAATCTAAAAAGGACAAATGTTTTGTATTTCTTTTTAACTCAACAACAAAAATGTTGAATTTTTGAATCAAACTTTACTGTAAGGGCTCCTGGTAACATTATTGTATAAGATGCTTATATAGAATAACATTCTCACTTGTTACCAGCAAAGTAGAAAATAAATTTTAAAAATTAAATAAACTTTTTTGAGTTTTACATTTTATTTTATAAAAGTATTTTAAAAAGTCAACAAATAAAGCATTTCCTCAAATGCTGAACCACCACTGCAGCTCTAGCATTTCTGCATCAGACACAACGACAACTCCCCAAAGAAAGTATGAATGAAACCTGGAGAACCAATGCAAGCACACCTTCTTCAGTCTGAGAAACCAGAGGAAGGATCACATTCAAAAGCATCAGCAAACTGTGAACATGGTCCTTCTGGGATATGGAACCCATGTAGAATTTCAGTTTTGTGGAATTTAATAATAATAATGATAATAATGATAATGATAATAATGATAATAATGATAATAATAATAATAATAATAATAATAATAATAATAATAATAATTTATTAGATTTGTATGCCGCCCCTCTCCGAAGACTCGGGGCGGCCCACAACAATAATAAAAACAATGTTACAGTGGAACAAATCTAATATTAAAAGATAAAAAAACATATAAAACCCCATCATTTAAAACCAAACAACACATACATACCAAACATAAAATATAAAAGCTTGGAGAAGGTGTCTCAGTTCCCCCATGCCTGACGGTATAAGTGAGTCTTGAGTAGTTTACGAAAGACAAGGAGGGTGGGGGCAGTTCTAATCTCCAGGGGGAGTTGATTCCAGAGGGCCGGGGCCGCCACAGAGAAGGCTCTTCCCCTGGGGCCCGCCAGACGACATTGTTTAGTTGACGGGACCCGGGGAAGGCCAACTCTGTGGGACCTTATCAGTCGCTGGGATTCGTGCGGTAGCAGGTGGTTCCGGAGGTATGCTGGTCCAATGCCATGTAGGGCTTTAAAGGTCATAACTAACACTTTGAATTGTGACCAGAAACTGATCGGCAGCCAGTGCAGGCCACGGAGTGTTGTAGAAATGTGAGAGAATATGGAAAGCCCCACGATAGCTCTCACGGCTGCATTCTGCACCATCTGAAGTTTCCAAACACTTTTCAAGGGTAGCCCCATGTAGAGAGCGTTGCAGTAATCGAACCTCAAGGTGATGAGGGCATGAGTGACTGTGAGCAATGACTCCCTGTCCAAATAGGGCCGCAACTGGTGCACCAGGCAAACGCCCTCCTCGCCACAGCTGAAAGATGGTGTTCCAATGTTAGCTATGGATCGAGGAGGACACCCAAGTTGCGAACCCTCTCTGAGGGGGTCAATAATTCCCCCCCCCCCGGGTTATGGACGGACAGATGGAATTGTCCTTGGGAGGCAAGACCCACAGCCACTCTGTCTTGTCTGGGTTGAGTTTGAGCTTTTTGATACCCATCCAGACCCCAACAGCCTTCAGGCACCGGCACATCACTTCCACTGCTTCGTTGACTGGACATGGGGTGGAGATGTATAGCTGGGTATCATCGGCATACTGATGATACCTCACCCCATGCCCTTGGATGATCTCACCCAGCGGTTTCATGTAGATATTAAATAGCAGGGGGGAGAGGACCGACCCCTGAGGCACCCCACAAGGTAGAGACCTAGAGGTCGACCTCTGACCCCCCACTAACACCGACTGCAACCGACTGGAGAGGTAGGAAAACCACTGGAGAACAGTGCCCCCCACCCCCAACCCCTCCAGCCGGCGCAGAAGGATACCATGGTCGATGGTATCGAAAGCCGCTGAGAGGTCAAGAAGCACCAGGAGAGAGGACAGGCCCCTGTCCCAGGCCTGCCAGAGATCATCCATCAACGCAACCAAAGCAGTTTCCGTGCTATAGCCAGGCCTGAATCCAGACTGCTGAGGGCCTAATCGGCTTCTTCCAAGGACCGCTGGAGTTGGAGCGCCACCACCTTCTCAACAACCTTCCCCATAAAGGGAAGGTTGGAGACTGGATGGTAGTTATTAAACATGGCTGGGTCCAGGGAAGGCTTCTTGAGGAGGGGGCGCACAAGTGCCTCCCTATAAGGAGCCGGAAAGGACCCCCTCCCCAAGGAGGTATTGACAATCTCCTGGACCCAGCTCCGTGTCACCTCTCGGCTGGCCGAAACCAACCAAGGGGGACACGGATCCAGTAAACAGGTGGCGGAACTCACAGCTCCAATGGCCTTGTCCACTTCATCAGGTGTCACCAAGTCAAACTCCTCCCAGACAGATGGACAAAGACGTTTAGCCCCAGTCACCTCTACTGACTCGCCGTCAGCCGATACTGCTATACAATTGGAGTCGAGGTCCACCCGGATCCGAGCGACTTTATCAGTGAAAAACGAGTTAAATTCCTCGGCACTGCTCTGCAAGGGCTCCCCAACTCCTCCCTGATTTAGAAGGGAGTGGGTCACTCTAAATAGAGTGGCCGGGCAGGATTCCGCTGATGCAATCAAGGCGGCATGATACGTGCATCTTGGAGCCTTGAGCGCCACTTTGTAAGTTTTACTGTGAGCTCTTACAAGTATTCGATCGGATTCGGACTTACTCTTTCTCCATCGCTTCTCTAAACAACTCTTCTGGTGTTTCAACTCCCGGAGCTCCTCGTTGAACCATGGAGCTCTACGGGGTCTAGTGCCACAGAGGTCGCAATGGCACAATTCGGTCAAGAGCCTCCGCTGCAGCCTTCTTCCAGGCCTCAGCAAGACACTTCGCCGAGCTGTGGACGAGTGAATCTGGTAAAACCCCAAGCGCCCTCTGAAAGCACACTGGGTCCATCAGGTGTCTGGGGCGGAACCTCCTAATCAGTTCCGCCTCCCTGCAGGGGAGGATTGGAACCAGGAAATCAAGCCGCAGTAGGAAATGGTCTGACCATGACAAAGGCAATGCTTCTAAGCCTCTTAGTCTCAGACCATTACTCAATTGCTCCGAGAGGAATACCATGTCGGGTGTGTGTGCCACCTTGTGAATTGGACCCTGAACTAATTGAGTCAGGTCCATGGTTGTCATGGTGGCCTTGAACTCCTTTGCTAGTCCAGAGGAACTGCCGAGTGACGGCAGATTGAAGTTCACCAGGACAATAAATTCGGGGAACTCCACCGCCAACCCGGCCACCTCCTCGAGCAGCACAGGCAGGGCTGTTGTCATGCAGCTGGGAGGCAGGTACGTGAGTAACAAGCCCACCTAAACCCCTAAGTCCAACTTCACAAGGAGGGACCCACAACCCGCAATCTCAGGGGCAACGAGTCTACGCAGGCTAAGGTTCTCCTTGGCTACAATAGCTACTCCTCCCCCCCTTCCCTGGGGTCGAGGCTGATGCCATACCTGAAACCCGGCTGGGCATATTTATGAGAGGAACTCCTCCCTCTGGGCCCAGCCAGGTTTCAGTCACACATGCCAGATCGGCCTCCTCATCCAGGATCAAATCCCGGATGAGGAGAGTTTTGTTTACTACCGATCTGGCATTGAGCAGCAGCAGCTTGAGCCCAGGGCCTGGATTACACTTGTTACCAGGACCTCGGGTAGAGATCACGGGACCAGAACAAGGGATCGCTTTTAAGCAGCACTCTCTTTTTCCTCCAGAATGGCTAGCCCCATGACTCCCGCCATATCTACCTCTCCCCAGCAGGACCGGAATATTCTAGCCCTCTGACTTGGATCCAACGCATATTGCAGTAGCAGTAGCCTACTCTGGGTGAAACTCTGATACTATTGATGATTTGGGAGAATGATTTTTCCTGATTACCGCTTAGATCATCATTGCTTTTGAGCTGGAAGACTGCAGGGAAAAGTAATCACTGCTTTCAGTTTTATGTATAGAATTCACCCTATTGAAGAAATTCCTTTTCAATGAAAGTTCAAATTTTATAATGCAGAAAAAGTATATTTCTTGTTGTTCTAAACTGTGATTTGATGGGCATGTATACTATATTTTTCGGAATATAAGACGTACTGGAGGATAAGATGCACCTTAGTTTTGGGGGAGGAAAACAAGGAAAAAAGGCCTCTGCCTCCCAGCAATTTGCCAAACAGCAAACAGCACAGATGATATATGCGGTTTGCTGTGTATTTCTGTACATGTATACTTGACCCACAGAAAATGTAAAAATGTATATTAATGCCGGAAAGTTTTCTTAAGTATAATCATACTAACTCCTCCCAATTATTTAAATAGATCTACTCCAAACATGACTAAGTCAGGGTTTAACTC
This sequence comes from Erythrolamprus reginae, assembly GCF_031021105.1. Classification (NCBI taxonomy): domain Eukaryota; kingdom Metazoa; phylum Chordata; class Lepidosauria; order Squamata; family Dipsadidae; genus Erythrolamprus; species Erythrolamprus reginae. The sequence goes on from NC_091950.1 coordinate 206,791,934, forward strand.
AGCTGCCTTATCTTAATACTAAACAGGACACTGTTACATTTCAGACTATACTTGTACAGACTGTTAAAATTGATGTGGCTTTTTGGAAGTATAGTTATTCTCTACTATTTAAAAGAAGTTACAATAACACTGGACTTGTTCAGATCAAGCATTTATTTTAAAAATCTTCTTCATTTTGTTAAGGCGTCTAGAGCAATAAAGCAGTCTTTGAAAGATAAGTCTAATAATTTGGACATTCTACAGATATCTATAGTTATTGACTTACCTTCCTGCATCCAGTTTCAGCAACTGACTACCACAAGAAAATAAAATTCTGCCTCTCCCTCCCAGCAATTTGCTTCTTGCAGCTATAGTTTCACTTTCATTTTAGCAAATGGCCAGCTGGATTGCCTCACTCAGTTGAGGGTTGGGAAACTGATAATAAGTTGCTTGGCTTAACAAGATCTGTGCTGTTCGTTGCAAGGAGGTAAATTGCTAGGAGGCAGAGGCCAAGGGGTGTGTGGGTGGGGCTACATTCGGTATATAACACGCCCCCAAGTTTTCACCCTCTTTTGGGGGGTAAAAAGGTGTGTCTTATTCTCCAAAAATATGGTAATTGGTAATTATTATACGAAACTATTATCAAGATGGTACAAAAACAGCATGCTTTTTTCACCTCTTTGAGTTGGTCTGTGCTGCCCCAAGATGCTGAGCGCTTATGAGATCCCTTTTTCTTTTCCAAGTATTCTTCAGCCCAAGCACTCTCAGTCTTAAGAAAAAAGACAAAGGTAGTAGATTTAGGATATTGATTATTAATTAGGCTATTTAAATATTAGCATATTAAAATAAATTTTCTAAAGTTATTGACCAGGTTTTATTCTGTAATTTCCCTCAGTATTCATAGAAAGCCAGTTTGACATAGTGATTAAGGTATCAAGCTAAATTGGACTTTGCTCACTCTTAATCCTAGGAACAAGGCAAAGGCAAGTCACTTTCAAAAATGTGGTCAAGCAAACTGCATGCAATCACCAGGAAACATGCATACATACAAACAAAAAAGCATAAATATCTGGGGAGGGGGGGAATTCATTTTATAATACATATGCATATTTGTAGGATAACTATTCATCACTTCACCCATAGTTAATGATTTGGTCATCACAGTATCATGGAATATTCTGTCTAATGTTTTATTGAAGATTAATTTCACCATCATATTAAGTAACCAATTAAAAAATAAGAGTAACCTCATAAGAACCTGTTTTTGACAAATGTATCTTACTTCTAACAATCACGCTTTTTTTCAAGATATGTACAAACTGATCTTCCTGATCTACTCTAGAATCTTCTCCAGAATTGATGTCACACTGATTGATCTATATTCTCTGAGTCTCCATGTTCTCTTGTATTGCTATTATTTCTCAAATATGTATAAAAGTTCCAGTATATACAAAGGCAATCAGTAAATTTCTCCTACAATTTAGTATGTCATTTTGGTCCAGAGACTGTAAAAGAAGTCAAGAAATAAATATAATATACCGTATATACTCGAGTATAAGTCGCCCCTTTATAAGCTGAAGCACCCACTTTTGCCACAAAATTTATTGACTTGAGTATAAGTTGAGGGTGGAAAATGCAGTGGCTACTGGTAACTTATAAAAATGGAAACCAATAAAATTACATCAATTGAGGCATCGGTAGATTAAATGTTTTAGAATATTTATTTCAAAGAAAACCAGTAAACTAGCTCTGTAAGTTTAAAAGAGGGTAAACAGGTATATGTTTCCCCAAGGCAGGTATAGGCAAAAAAAAAATACTTACCTCAATCCCCCGCTGCTCCCGCTGGTTTGGGTTAGGGTACCTTGCCTCTCCTTGCCTCAAAGAAATATAATTTCCCTATCTTTTTACTATTACTAAACATCCAAAATATACTATTTAATTCTATGTACCATATTTTTTGGTGTATAAGACACACCGGTGTATAAGAAGCACCTAGATTTTAGAGGAGGAAAACAAGGAAAAAAATATTCTGAACCAAATGGTGTAGTATTATATTGTTTAATAAAATACCAGTGTAACAGAATACCTTTTACAACCATGCGTACTTTTTAAAACCATGTACACTTTTTTCAAACTTCAAACTGGACAGCTTCAAGACTTGTGGACTTCAACTCCCAGAATTCCTCCACCAGTCAGGCTAGTTCAGAAATGGGAGTGAAGTCCACAAGCCTTAAACTTGCCAGGTTTGAAGACCCTTGCACTCCTAACCTCTAACTTAGGGGTCTTCAAACTTGACAGGTTTAAAATTTGTGGACTTCAATTCCCAGAATTCCTCCACCAGTCATGCTAGCTGAGAAATGGGAATTGAAGTCCACAAGCCTTAAACTTGCCAGGTTTGAAGACCCTTGCACTCCTAAACCCTAACTCAAACAAACAAACAAACAAAACAAACAAGGACAATTCATTTTGTTAGTTGTTTCTTTAGTTACAGAAATAGCTAGTGATGGAATCATTTACAATTACAGTTTCCTGCTGAGGTTGCCTTAATATTACTACTATACCATGAGGTTTTCAAAGACCCCTCTCTTGACCACTCCAATTTTTACAATTGAAGTGCATGGAAATATACGGCGATGAAGATAAACCTGAAATATTCCTTAAAAGGAGTGTTTTTAGATCAGGGATCCCCAACGTTGTCAACTTTTAAGACTTGTGGACTACAACTCCCAGAGTTCCACAGCCACCTTTGCTGGCTGAGGAACTCTGGGAGTTGAAGTCCACAAGTCATAAAGTGGCCAACGTTGGAGATCCCTGGACCAGATGAACTACAGTACAGAGTCCCTTCCAACTCTGTCTGTGTCTGTGAATCTGCCTGTCTGTGTGTGTATGTGTGTGTGTCCGCGCTCTCGCGCCCCTCTCTTCATGTGCATATAAACTGACCCAGCCTCCGCTCCACGCTTTGTTTGGGGTGCCCCTTCGGAGGATCCGAGCAGCTTCTCCTCCCTGCAAGGGCTGAGGTCAAAACTGGGTTCCTAGGGTTGATAAGGAAAAGGGCGGGCTCCCAGGACCTGCCAGACTTTTCCCCTCAGCCGAGGAGCCCTCCCGGCAGGCCAAAAAGCTCCTTGGCCAATGCCCGGCACCCCGCCCATCCCCGCGGCTCCGCCCTGCACTGGCAGCAAAGCGGAGCATTGCATTTTGGGTGACGGATAGATCTTGTTGCACACCCCATTTTTGGAATCGAGTAGGGAAAACTTTTTGGACTGCAGCACTGGCCAGAACTGCCTGCTGCCTGAAACACAATGCTCTGTTTTGGTCTCTGCATGCTCTGTTTTTGGAATCGGGGAGGGGATTGCGGCACTGCTGGCTGAAAACGCTTTCCTTCCTAGGCCAAGTGGCGACTCACTGTGCCTTATGCCTCCTGCACAGCATCCACTTCGCCAATTGAGTCCCCACCTTCCCCTGGCGACAAGTGGAAGTAAGGATCCCTGCCGCCTGGAACCACCCAAAAATGAGATGTGCAGAGGCTGAAAACCTCTGAAGGGTGGGAGCTGGCGGGGGGAGGGGCCCCCCCTACATTCGGAATATAAGACACAACCAGTTTTTGACCCTCTTTTTTTGGGAGTAAAAAAGTATGTCTTATACTCTGAAAAATACGGTATACAGTATTGCCTATTTTGCTTATCACTATTTTAATTAGAACAGTTTCATAGTTTTAATCTTTAAAATAATATATAATTTTAATACTGGCATTTAGATTTTGCATATTCATAACTGCATTTCCTTTTCATCTATCTTCCTTTTTCAATTACAACAGAATGTATATTTTATAATCTGCATGATTAAATCAAAGAAGCATTTATTTAATAAAGTTTTATCTAGACAGCTTCAAGGAACAATTACTATAGTATTTTTTTCTTTTGCATTAATATATGCAAGCGGTCTTACCTGTGTGGCTTTATCCCTCATACAAGGTGTGACTTGCCCATGATTATCACGAGGCCATTGCCCAGCAAGATACGGAGCAGCAAGTATGTCAAGTGAAGGGGTACGGCGGGAAATACTAGAAGGGCTTGATGATGGTGGCCGTGGTTTATCTATTGGAGACATACATGATTCCATCAGCAAAAATAATACACATTACAGCCAAACTATATTAAATTGGTTATATCTTATGTTACTTTGTTAAATAATGTCTTTACAATACTAGCATATATTTTTTTCCTTACAATTTTTCAGGTATCTTATGCATAAACAGCATACAGATTACTAAAGTGTAGACTATACACAAATGCATAAAGTGCACAATGTTTTCCTAATATGGACGATAGGGAGTGCATATCTGAGTACAGAACTACCGTTAATCTACTATGCAATGACCTTGGGCAGCTGCCAAGACCACAGCACCCTAGCAGAGCTCATTGCTAATGCTTACAAATCCTTTATTTTTTCCTAGTTCAGTACTCCAAGCATAGTTAAGTAAATAAAGCTGCCCTCTCAATTTTCTACATTAATCCTGACATAAGTCTCCAAGAGGCATTATGAGAAATTAATTCACTGCCTAATGGCCATAGTCTATTAGGTAAATTTTGTAAGGTTCCAAAAGCATTTTCCTAAGAATTACTCAAATCTGGAATTGTCTTGACTTTATTATTTTTATTTAACATATATACTCCCATGCATTTTTGAACTCCAAGCCAAATGAATAATCATATATTATTTATTACAATGCAGAAAATTTTTAGTAAGCATTTATTTATATTTATACAGATATAAATTGCTAGGAGATCATAATTTAGAGAATATAACTACAGTAACAATCAGGAGGCGGATACACTTTCTCAAAAATGCAATTTAAAATTATTTATATAGCATTTCAATTTGTACTAAATATTTGTTCATCTTTTCAGAGATAATTTTCTACCTAAACTAAGAAACAGAATGACCACCTACTGCTTTGGTTTTAAAATTAAAGAAGAAAACATCATTTTATCAAAGTATGCATAGCCAGGGCCGCCGATAGACGGGTACTACAGGGAGCCCCGTACCGGGCCCGGTGATCACAGGGGCCCCGCATTAACAGCGTCAATCAGAGCTTCCCTTCGGTAAAAGAAAAATAACCCAGATGAATGGACGTGAGGGAAACTCGAGGCGCCTTCCCAAAGTTAAAGAAGGGAGGTTTGTTGTCATGTGGGGCTGGTCTTCAGAACCCGGTTGTAACATACCAGCGTTTCCCAACCGGAAGGAAGGCAGGAAGAAGGAGAGCTTCATTCTTCGCACCTTTTTCCCGCCTTCCTTCTTTGGGGCCCAGCAGGAGAGCGCTGAAAACCGCAGCATTGAGCTCAAGCAGAAGCCGGGGGACAGCTGCGAGCGGGAGCCCCAGGACGGAAGTACCGGCAGCGCCCCGCCCAGCTGGAACTTTCCTGGCGTCGCCGTCGGCAAGTGTCCTTTGTGGCCCGGTGGGAGGGCACTGGCGGTAGGAGGGGGGGCTGCAGCGGCCGCAGGCAGTCGAGAGGAGATGGCGGCGGCGAGAGAGAGCTCCAGGCGGCCCGCTGCAGATCCGAAGCGAGGCATCCGAAGAGGGCCTCGGCTTAAGGCAGGCTGGGGGGGGGGTAGCCGACTCACTTTCCCGCTTGCGTTTTGGACTCTTTCGGGGCAACCCTGGCTTGATTATTGAGCGCGCTCTCTCTCTCTCTCAGCTGACTGCAAGCGGGAGCCCTGACGTGCGGTTGGACGTGCTGTTGGACGTCGTACATACTGGCGCTGCGGGCCTGGCATATACGGTGTCCAGCAGCACGTCCAGCTGCCGCCGTCAGGGCTCCCGCTTGCAGTCAGCTGAGAGAGAGAGAAAGAAAGATAGACGTATAAGAGAGGCAGAGAGAGAAAGAGAGACATAGCAAGAGAGGCAGAGAAAGAGAGACAGAGCAAGAAAGAAAGACAGCAAGAGAGGCAGAGAAAGAGAGACATAGCAAGAGAGGCAGAGAGAGAGAAAAAGAAAGAGAGACATAGTAAGAGAAAAAGGGAGACTTAGCAAAGAGAGGCAGAGAAAGAGAGACAGAGCAAGAAAGAAAGACAGCAAGAGAGGCAGAGAAAGAGAGACATAGCAAGAGGCAGAGAGAGAGAAAAAGAGAGACAGAGCAAGAGAAAAAGAGAGACATATAAGAGAGGCAGAGAGAGAGAGAGAGACATAGCAAGAGAGGCAGAGAGAGAGAAAAAGAGAGACATAGCAAGAGAAAAAGAGAGACTTAGCAAGAGAGGCAGAGAGAGAGAGAGAAAGAGAGAGAGAGAGAAAGAGAGACATAGCAAGAGAGGCAGAGAGAGAGAAAAAGAGAGACACAGCAAGAGAAAAAGAGAGGCATATAAGAGAGGCAGAGAGAGAGAGAAAGAGAGACATAGCAAGAGAAAAAGAGAGACTTAGCAAGAGAGGCAGAGAGAGAGAGAGAAAGAGAGAGAGAGAGAAAGAGAGACATAGCAAGAGAGGCAGAGAGAGAGAAAAAGAGAGACATAGCAAGAGAAAAAGAGAGACTTAGCAAGAGAGGCAGAGAGAGAGAGACAGCAAGAAAGAAAGACAGCAAGAGAGGCAGAGAAAGAGAGAAAGAGAGAGAGAAAGAGAGACAGCAAGAGAGGCAGAGAGAGAGAAAAAGAAAGAGAGACATAGCAAGAGAGGCAGAGAGACTTAGCAAGAGAGGCAGAGAGAGAGAGAAAGAGAGACAGAGAGAGAGAAAGAGAGACAGAGAAAGAAAGAGAGATAGCAAGAGAGGCAAAGAGAAAGAAAGAGACATATAGCAAGACAGTGAAAGAGAGAGAGAAAAAAGCAAGAAAGATAGAAAGGGAGACAGAGAGAGAGAGAGCAAAGGAGAGAGAAAGACAGAGGAAGGGAAGGAGGGAGGGAGAGAGAAAGAGAGCAAAAAAGAGAGGAAGAAAGAAAGAAAGATGGAGAGAGAGAAAGAAGGGAAGGAAGGAAAAGAGAGAAAGAGGGAGAAATAGAGCGAAAGGGAGGAAGAGAGAGGGGTTTTTTGTCCAAACTTTTCTTTAGCCCACCCCCTCCCTTTCAATGTTCCCCAGGATTTTGAAAATATGAATAATGTGCCGCGGCTCAAAAAAGGTTGGGAAACACTGACTTATACAACGATAGAATCCCTGTATTATCAGAGGGTCTCCAACCTTGGCGACTTTAAGACTTGCGGACTTCAACTCCCAGAGTTCCCCAGGCAGCTTTGCTGGCTGAGGAACTCTAGGAGTTGAAGTCCGCAAGTCTTAAATTCGCCAAGATTGGAGACCTCCTGCTCTATCTACACTGCTCAAAAAAATAAAGGAAACACTTAAACAACACAATATAACTCCAAGTAAATCAAACTTCTGTAAAATCAAACTGTTCACTTAGGAAGCAACGCTGATTGACAACTTGGAGTTTATATTGTGTTGTTTAAGTGTTCCTTTCACTTTTTTTTGAGCAGTGTACTTTGAAATTAACTTGTATACCACGGGCTCGTTCAGACCTGTGTTCACCGATGGGCGTAAAAACTAGATCGAAAAGGATATTGAGATGTGAAGCAATATGAAATTGTATTTGGTTTTTTTTTTAACAGCTCCTATTTTAATACCACTGATAACTACACAACCCCCTGGATAATTAGAATAGAATAACAGTGGGAAGGCACCTTGGAGGTCTTCTAGTCCAGTGATTTTCAACCTTTTTTGAGCCGCGGCACATTTTTTACATTTACAAAATCCTGGGGTACACCACCAACCAAAAGGACACAAAATGACACTCTAAGACACTCTCCTCTCTTTTTCCATCCCTGTCTCCTCCCCCTCTTGTGTGTGTGTGTGTGTGTGTGTGTGTGTGTGTGTGTATACATACTCTTGAACCATTTCCAAAAACAGGTGAGGGCTGGGGGGTTTTCTCTCTTATTTTTTGGGTGCTTTTTATCATATGTTTTAAATCAAGAGTCACTTCTCTCTCTCTCTCTCTCTCTTGTTTCTCTCTCTTTCCTCTCATTCTCTGTCTCAATCATTTCCTCATTTCTCTTTTTTCCTCCCCTCTTTGCTAATTTCTCTCTCTCTCTCTCTCCCTTCCTCTCCTTTTTTTCTCTCTCTCTTGCTTTCTCTCTCTCTCTCTTGCTTTCTCTCTCTTTCTCTCTCTCTTGCTTTCTCTCTCTCACTCTTTCTTTCTCGCTCTTTTTCTCTCTTTTCTCTTTCTTGCTTTCTTTCTCTCTTTCTCTCACTCTTTCTTTCTCTCTCTCTCTCTCTTTCTCTCTCTCTCTCAGGAAAAAGTTGTGAGACAGAACCTGAGCTTCCTTCTTCGCGGCACACCTGACCGTGTCTCGTGGCACACTAGTGTGCCACGGCACACTGGTTGAAAAACACTGTTCTAGTCTAACCCCCTGCTTAGACAGGAATCCTACACTACTTCAGACAGATGATTTTTTTTTAAGAAAGTAGTTATTATATAAACATTAAAAAAATAAGATAGTACATAATCTATCATTTTACAATATACTTATTTGTTTGTTTAAATTTTGTATTTGCATTTTATAAGACAAGCAACAAAACAACACAACATAACAAACACCACCATCCCGTCCCTTTTGAACTGTTATCCTCACAGTTCCTTCTTTATATAGTTATACGGCCTGTAACATCAGCGGTTATTATATGATTATTCTATAGTTCCAGTAAAACTAAGGTCAAGTTGTTGCTATCATAATCTTATGAATAAAGTTAATTCTGGGAACATCGGGTTTTATTTACAGCTATTTTCAGATGATTATCTAACATCTTCTTAAAAACTTTTTAAAAAGTAGTTTTAAAATGGCGGGGGGGGGGGGGGGCAGACACTTAGGCTGTATGGGGCCCCAAAATTCCTGATGGCAGCCCTGTGCATAGCAAGCAAGTATAGATGCTTCTCGTTTAATAAAGGATGCTTTTGATGACATTTGTGGCTAAATTGCCATTCTTTAAGAATAGTATAATGTTTTCACTTCTTTTTTCTTGGCTTAAAACAGCATACAGCTGACCATGCTGGAATTTTATCTGGTTTCTCCAGATAAAATCAGCACATTTTCCATTGTTCTCTATGTACAGTATAGTGAAAGCAAGGCATGACTGTATTGGGAACTGGGTCCACTGAAGAGGGATATCTTCATCTGATAAATTAAGAGAAATTCTTGGAATAATAATATCATTTTTGAACACACCAATGTTTATCTCTGCTACAATGAGATTCTTGGGGGAGTGGGGGTGGGGTGTTTTTCCAAGATATTCCACATTCCACTACAAAGGCCTTGGGAGATTGAAATTCCTCATTAAAATGATACAATGAGATTCTATCTTTAATTCCAGTTTGTGTTGTGACAATCCAGAGTTCAAATTAATCAAGGAACTCTGTTGGAGAATAAGTGTTTATTTTTTCACTGACAGCATTGGAAAAAACACAGTATTTTTTCATCATTCCAGGGAAGTGTTTCATGCACATCAAATTTATTTTTCTAATCATTTCATTTAGGGGAATGAAGATATTTGTATTTCTGCAAAGATTGTTGAATGTTAGGTGAAATTTGCACATTATATTTTACACTTCTATTTCACCCATTTTGTCTGACTTTGTTTTCTGCAGTATTCAATAAGAATTCAGAATACCTTCCTTTTGTTTCACCCAACCACATGTTGCTTTTGAACTGAAACTTCACAAAACATCTCCAAAAATATGGTTTTTTTGATATATGAATTATCAACATTAATGTAATTTCCTCTTTTCACAACTAACTGAAGCTGATAGAAATCACCACACAAATGGTTAAAATTCCCCCAAAGGCCTAATTCTTGTTCCATATTAACATAAAATCTTTAAAACACACCCTCCTAATCATTGGGCTCTCATCTCAGGAAATAAGCATGTGGAAGCATGTGCAATAGTGGAGTTTTTAAAAAAATAAAAATACAAAAGTATACACTGTCCCACCACCAGGCATCAAAGTTTGTGCACTACTAGATGATGCTACAGCAAGAACATCTCACCAGCACCCACCACCACTCCTAGCTTTAGCAAGGATCAGATTGTTAACAAATATATTTCCCTTTTACCCCGTTCATCAATAAAAATTGTCCCAAGAATGCTTTTTCAAGAGCAGACCTGGGCAAGGGGCGGCCCGCTGTCTGTGACCGGTCCACGGAAGTCAGGGTCCACTCTAGTGTCAGGGTGAAAGAGCTCACCGTGTCTGATGAATAATGAGGAAAGCAGGAACCAGAGGAGTCCCGGCAGACACAGTGAGCTCTTTCATCCTCGCACTGGAGCGGACCCCGACCTCCTACCGAAAGCGGCCGAGCACAGAAACCACGCAAACACTCCAGCGCAGTAACTGTGGTGCACTGTGTTGCCATAAAGCAAACAATTAGGGGTCTGTAGAGTGGGTCTGGGTGTTTAGGTCAGGGTAGAACTGACTTGATTATATTAGTCCGGCCCTCTAAAACCATCCCAATTTCTCATGCAGCGCCATGGAAAAATTAATTGCCCAGCCCTGTTCAAGAGGCAACTAGACTTTTTGTTTTTCTTTGAAGACATTTCATTTCTCATCCAAAAAGCTTCTTCAGCTTTTTGTATTCGTTTCAAACAATGCAAATGAAGAGCTGACTGCAAGGAGTATAAACCTTTCCATTCCCCATCATCCAGTCAGAGCTGAAGAAGCTTCTTGGATGAGAAGAGAATCACCTTCAAAGAAAAAAAAAACAGGAAGTCCATTTGCCTCTCGAAAAAGCATCTTTGGGACAACCAGGACATGGATGACTGAGAATCTCCATAGACATTAATGAAAACTATTGAAAATAGATTGCATTGCAAGTAGTTACACCCAGTGAAGGGCTACCAAAATTTTTACTACCACACTGTGGGTGTGGCTTATGCAAGATGCCATGCGTTTTCTTTCATCTTTCAGTACAAATTGGGTGCTCTGGGGTGGAGCTCCATTTTCGCTACCTCACTGCGTCCTTCCCCCGTCCTGGAAGCAGCCCACCCCTGGTTACAACCATAGTATATTGTTGTTTGCTTAATGTTCAAAAGGCGCTCATTATGTAGTACACATTCCTGCTGTCGTATTGCATGCAGTTCACACAATAATTCCAGAATACCAAATCTGAATTAATTGTATCATTTGTTGGTTTTAGCAAATTATATTCTTCATTCTTTTTTTTCTTTTTTTAAAATCTCTTTATTAATTTTTATTATGTCATTCCCATCACATATTATTTTGAATTACAGATTATACATATTCTCAGTTAACATTCTGACAGTAAGTTTTGACCGGTTTCCTTTCATTATATACATTGTATTTTATATTTTTAAATTCTAAAATCTATTATGTTCATTAATTATACACGGTAACTGTAGGTCGTTTCAATTGTACTGTTGTTTCATATTATGTTGCTTTTATGTTCTCTTTTGAACCCATTCGTGCCATTTTTGCCATGTTCTTTTTGATTCTATTAATTTATTTCCCTTAATTGAGTTCGTGAATTCGTCCATCTCTACACATGCATATATCTTATCTATAATTAAATCTTCCGTTGGTATCTGATCACTTTTCCAGAGTTGTGCTATCGCAATTCTCGTGGCGGTGTTTATATGCGTTGTGAGGAGCATTGTTTGTTTTGAATAATGTTTTCTCCAAACTCCTAAAAGCATAGCTTCCGGTGTGAGTTCTATTTCCTCTTTCGTAATCTCTGTGAGCCAAGTATGAGTTATTGTCCAAATTTTTTGTATCAAGGGGCAGGACCACCACATATGGAAAAACGTACCTCTTTCCTTTTTACACTTCCAACACGAGTCTGATAATGTTGGGTGGATCTTTGCTAATCTCGCCGGTGGGAGGTACCATCTGTAGAATAATTTGTAATAGTTTTCCTTATATGCTGCCGAAAGGGTTATTTTGGATATTGTGGTCCATGTTCTTTCCCAGTCGGCAATATGGATGGCGTGTTGCAGATTTTGTTCCCACGCTATCATTGGTGTTTTGGTCGTATCTTTTATTCTTTCCTGTTCTAAAAGTATTTGGTATATTCTGCTTATTTGTTTGTTTTCATTTCCTATCAGAATCTTATCTAATGGGTTCATAGATTTTTGAATACCGGGTGTTTGATTGTCTTTTTTAAATCTGGATTCTATTTGGGCGTATGTCCACCAATCCATTTTATGATTTAATCTTTCCAGTTCTTGTCTAGATTTGAGTTCCCTGTTTGGGTGTAATATGTCCCTGTACTGGATGGTTTTGGCTATGTCGATCAAATTTGGGTAGATGATGGCTTCCATAGTGGAAAGCCATCTTGGAATTTTGTCGTAGTGTTTATTTTTAATTTCGTACCAGGTTTTTAGTAGTGATTTACGGATCAAGTGCCTGTCAAATATAGTTTGTTTTTGCAATTTATCTTTCCATAAATGCGCATGCCAGCCTGTTTGTAAGTCATGACCTTCTAATACAAGTATTCTCTTATTTTTTAAATTAATCCACTCTTTTATCCAAATTAGGCTTGCCGCTTTGTAGTATAATTTTAGATCCGGGAGCCCCAGGCCTCCTCTAATTCTATTATCTTGGAGATACACATATTTTATTCTTGGCCTTTTGTTTTGCCAGATGAATTTGGAGATGATTTTATTGATTTCTTTAAAAAAATTTGGTTCCAAGTTAATCGGAGCTGTCTGAAAAAGATATAAAAATTTGGGAAGAATATCCATTTTTATTACAGATATTCTGCCTAACATTGATATTTGTAGGTCTTTCCATTTCTCTAAATTTTTTTTGGTATCTTGCAATAATTTGTCATAATTGTCTTTTTTAAGTGTAATTGTTTTGTTTGTTAATATTAATCCTAAGTACTTCATTTTTTTTGTAGTTTGGAGTTTAGTAGTTTCTTCTAATTTCCTAATTTGTCGTATACTCATGTTTTTTGTCATTAACATTGTTTTCTGTTTATTTATTTTTAGACCTGCAAATTCCCCAAAATTTTCAATTTCTTTGATTAGCTCTGGGCCAGAGCTGGTTGGTTCTTCTAAAAAGAACACCATGTCGTCCGCATATGCCTGTAATTTATATTCTTCTTTTTTAATTTTAATTCCTTGTATATTTTTATTATTTCTTATTTTATTTAGTAGTAGTTCCTGTGTCAGTATAAATAATAAGGGTGACATTGGGCAGCCTTGGCGGACTCCTTTTTCTATCAAAATTGGTTTTGTAGTGTCTCCGTTTATTATTGCTCTGGCCTTTTGGGTGGTATATATATTTTTGATAATGTTTTCAAATCTGTTACCTAATTTTAATTCTCTAATTAACTCATTTAAGTATTGCCAATTAACATTGTCAAATGCCTTCTGGGCATCCAGGAAGACAAGAGCTATTTGCTTTCCTGGATGGGCTTCACCATATTCTAAGACGTCTAAAACTGTCCTGGTGCAGTTGAAAATTTGTCTGGAGGGTAGAAAACCATTTTGGTCTGTGTTGATGATTTTATTTAATATTTCTTTTATTCTGTCTGCTAAGATTACCATAAAGATCTTATAATCCGCGTTGAGCAGAGAAATTGGTCTGTAGTTTTTTATTTTCTGTTTGTCTAACCCCTCCTTTGGTATCATCGTTATGTATGATTCTCTCCAGGATTCTGGAATTTTTGCTTGTTCTAATATTTCATTGTATGTCTCCAGTAATATGGGTTCAAATAGATCTTTATTTCCTTTATAGAATTCCCCCGGGAGTCCATCCGGCCCTGGGGTTTTATTGTTTTTTTGTTTTTTTAATGCTAATTAGATTTCTTGTAAAGTAATTTTTTCATTTAAAATTTGTTTATCGAGTTCTTCAATTTGTATGGTATTATTTTCTTGTATGTATTTAGTAATTTTTACCATTTCGATTGGTTCTTCTTTATATAGGTTGTTGTAATAATCTTGTATTATTTCCTTTTTCTGTTGTTCCATGTGTTGTATTGTCCCGTCTTTATCCTCTAATTGATAAATTAATTTTTCGCTTCTCATTTTTTTGATTTTCTGTGCAAGCCATCTACCTGGTTTGTTAGCTGTTTCAAAGTATTTTTGTTTCGTTTGTTTTAAATTTCTAATAAATTCTTGCTGTTCTAATATTTTATTTTGGATTTAGCTTCCCTTAGTGATATTTGTGTCTGTTTGTTAGTTGGGTTTTGTTGAAGAGTTTTTTCCAGGTTGGCTATTTTATTTACGTAGTGATTATATTCTACCTTCTCTTCTTTTTGTTTTTTAGCTGTATATGATATAGTAACTCCCCTAGTATATGCTTTCAGTGTGTCCCATAGTATTTGAGTTGAGGTGGGTTGTTTCTTATTTTCCTCTAGAAATAATTTTATTTCTTTGTTTAGCATTTCTGTATATTTTTCATCTCGAAGTAGGTTTGTATTTAACGACCATCTTCTAAATTCTTTCTTTTCCCCCTGCCAAGTGATTGTTATTGGGTTATGGTCAGCCCACGTATTTGGTTCTATGTCAACAGATTTTATTTTTTTGTGCATATTCTTACTTAGCCATACCATATCTATCCTAGAGAAAGAGTTGTGTGGGGCAGAGTAGAATGTAAATTGTTTTTCATTTGGATGTATTAGTCTCCACATATCTACCAAATCTAGTTCATCCGTCATTTTCTCAAATGTGGTTGGTAGTGTGGCTCTTTTTATTTTACTCTTGGTTTCTATTTTGTAGTCCAGTTTTTGGTTCACTATTCCGTTATAGTCTCCTATTATACATATATTTGTTTGGTTAAATTGTAATAATATTTCATGTATTTTTTTATAAAATTGTTTCAATTCATGATTTGGTGCATATATATTTACTAATAATATTTTCTCTCCTTTGATTTCTACTTCTACTATAATATATCTTCCTTTTGGGTCAGTTTTTATCTCTCTTGGGTTTAATTCTTTTTTCACATATGTGGCTACCCCTCTTTTCTTTTCTTTTTCATCTAGAGAAGTGTATAGCTCTCCCAATTTGGTGTGTTCTAAATATTTTTCTTCATTCTTTTTTTAACATTTTAAGTTTATCTTAGAAATACAGTAGAGCATGTTCACAATGCTTCTCATTGATAATATTAGTTCTCTTGATTTATAGGAAATCTTCAGACTTCTTGAAATGGTTCCACAATTCTCATAGGATTGTTGATTTCAGTGTTTGTTAATAAGACAACAAATTTCTCATTGCTCTGGAGATTCTTATTTTGGCATCTTCCATGGTTTGCTGCAAATGTCATCAACTTGCAACAATCCTTTTTCTTTGCAGACATCTTTGAATAATGGAAGGATTTGTCCATTATGTGTCTTCAATTATTTGAAATTAGAACCTTTATGTCATGGAGAAGTAGTTTCAAATTATAGAGGTCACAACTTTGTGGAGACATACACTTAATGTAGAATAAGTGTGTCAAACTGGTGGCCCGCAGGCTGGACATGTCACACACAGATCACGACCACACTAGAACAAAGGGAAAAGGTTGTGATGTCACATGATGGGCAAATTTGACACATGTGATCTAGAAAAATGGCTTTAAAAATTCTGGAGAATCTTGGAATATTCACATAGTAGTGTTTTTGAAACGGATCCTGTTTGCAATGATCCATGAATTCTGTTAAAGTGGTTCTTGCTATATCATTATTCATTTGCACAGCAGCATTATCTCAAAAGAGTACTTGATGCTGTTATTGAAGGTATACCTGAAGGTGAACATTGGTGGGTTTCCTTTCATGAATTTGAAATCTAAGTGTCAATGCAACAAATTCAGACACCTCAATATATCTGCCTGTCAAGTACTGTGTAATTTTGCCTTCTTTTTTCAGTGCAAAAATTGTCTCATCATTTCCCTTAATGGAATACTTGATACAGTATTTGATGGATTTGACAATTGAGCATATTTCTATAGATGATAATTTAGCTCCTTCAATACCTGTAAATTAAAAAGTTATCAACTATTGAGAAGTTATAGCTTGACTATCATCCTGTTTATCCTTCAAATCCTTCTATTTCTGAAGACTGTCTCCTGTAGATAGGATATGAAACATTGCCACATTACTTGTATGCTCACTGAATGGCTTTGGATACTCTTACTGCATGTACCATTTTCTCAACATGCTGATTTTTTGCTGCAATAGGGATCCTTGGATCATGTGGTTCAAAACCAATTTATGTAGTTTTGGATCTTAATTTGGGTCTGATATTTCGGCTTGGACAAATGTATCATAAACTTGATTTCTTGGCTTTGATTCTTCATCAAGCCACAAAAAGTAGTACAAATGAGGCAGATACCACTTTTAATATTTCACACTTAGTACATAAGTGATATACCTACAGGAACCATATTTTAAAGGTAGGTTTGTCATACATCTTTCTCTCTTTTTATAATTTAGAACAGAGATCTATTTCACTTGCCAAAAACAATCCACCCAGTACCATACTCAGATATCTAAATTGAAGTATTGAAAGATGCATGTATTTACTAACACTAAATTGTTTACCCAGTATACATAAGAAAATTTATTAATACAATTTAAAAACAAGTATTAGTTTTGAATCAGTTTTCTGTTAAAGTATTAATGATAGCAATTCAATCAAAGCTATTGTTTTTGACCCTTGCTTTAACAAAGCTTTTGAGACGTTCAACTAGTATATGCTTTTGTATATGTATTAAATCCCATCTGCTATTTTGCACATACAAAAATCCAAATTTATTTTGGATTCAACATGTTTAGATTTAATGGCATGCCCATCATGTTAATTCATTAAAGGGAAGGTATATATAGAAGGTCAACTTAGAAACATAAAAACATAGCAGAAATCTATTGTGTGGTTTCATATTAAGGGCATAGAGCTTTTCACATAATACCTCAGACAACTGTAACTAAACTGATAATTTCTCATTATTGTATAATCTTGAGGCTTGTTTGCTTCAATTTATTTCATAGTATCCAGAAATGTTTGACCAGTAGCTATCCATCTTTATTGATTCTTACTTACAGATATAAATATTAATTAATCAAATTCCAATATATATATATATTGTTCTGGTTGGCTCTGGCCCAGTTCCTGCCCCAGGGAATGGGGAGGTGGATGCAGGGGAAAATTCAACATGTCACAGGCCTTGTTATTGCTGACAGATGAAGAAGGTGGGATTGACTCGGCAGAGGAGGGCTTGGCACACAGCCCAGGCAGTCAATCTCCCTTATCTTCTGTTGATTAAGATGATGACGTTTTGGACCCACACAAGCGCAGAATTATGCATAGAAGAGATCAAGTAAGAACATATTACAGGAAATAAAAGAGGCCACCTGTGTTTGGGTGGGGCTCCAGTAATTAGAGCTGCTGCTATAAATAGCAGCATGTGGGTTTGGCCGTTGTGGAAGAATATCTGATCGGAGTTCATCAGGAATCTTGGGTTGCTGGACTTTGTTGCTTTTTCATGCCTTTGAAACCAAAGCAGAGCAACATGTGTGCGTGTGTCTCACTTCGTTGGAAGAAGAAGCGGTGTGAAGTTTCTTCACAGCTGCTAGCTAAGTACTTAATGACTGCTTAAGGGAAATTGTACAGACTACCCGGTTGTTTTGGGAAGAATGCTCTTTGCAATACAAAGAGTGCTTAGTTTATTTTGAATTTTGTGATAAAGAACATTGTTTTGAATTTTCAAACGTGTGTGTGTCTGAAATTTGCACTCTTGAATTTTCGGGAGGCTCCGATCAGAGAGCCCGGCAGAACAATATATATATATATGTAGTTTCAAGACTGCAAATATTAAACCCTGTTTAATTAGGCCTTACCAGATATGAACTGTAAAACTCCAAATAGTCTTTATATGGCAACAATTTATTTGTTCTTTTAATGAAATGGGAGGAGAGGTTGGATTGTTAATACCTCATAAGGTAGCCCTACACTTACTTAATTCTACCAATGAAGTATTTTTACACTTTTTTTCGGAATCCATTTTTTAAATATAATTTCCTGGGTTGTCTGAAAATATTTCATAGAATACAATCTGTCCCCATGCAGTATTTTCATTATAATTTCACCTTAGTTCTACTATTCATACCCTCCCCCACAACTATCCAGCTGCTAGCTTCACATGATGTGACCTACATAACAAGAGATGTACTTGCTTCAAGATAGCAGTTACAACAGCTGGGCTGATGAGAACAGTAGTGGCATTTGAGCAATGTCTTAATTTTATTGGGCCAAATTACACTATGCCCAATCGTTACAAAACTATTCAGTGTTTCCTCAGTTTGATGTTCTCTTCTCAAAAGAGAAATGTGATTATAAAAGCCTCTTTAACAAACATATATTTTGTACCATAGAGAATCTATATATAGATGATACAGTTACAAAGGCATTGAAATCAGAATCCATGTTAGCTCCCTACAATAATACTGAATATTTTTCAATTGGAATCACTACACTATAGAAAAAAAATATGGTAAAAATTCATTGATACCCTGTATGAACTAAAAAGTAACTATTGTTTGCTTAATATATGTTTCATCACAACTCAATATTAAATTACACTCAAATATTAAAAATATAGTGGAAATCACTTAAAAGTGCATGTCTTATCTGTTCACTGTAGAATCATATTAATTCATCTACGAAAAACAAATTCATCTTTATAGTTTTAGTTTTGGTTAACTAATATAACTAATACAAGCTCATTAAAATACATAAAATTATTTCTCAGCTAATTATTTCCTGGATTTCTCTGCTCCCATACCTGGGAAAACTAAACTTAGATCACATGCAACCTGGCTTTTCACAAGAATCTAAAGAGATGGTTTTGCCAATGGGCATGCTGACAAAGGAGTGTGATACAGCTAGTGTAATGGCTATGTTGACTCTTTTGATTAATGGGATTGTTGGCTTTGAGTTACGTGCATTTATGATGGTTTCTATATGATTTTATATTGTTTTAACCTTGGTTTTTTTAATGTTTAATAGTTTGTAAGCTTCCTAAAGTTATATAGAGATGAGATGAGCAAGTGACTATACACATCTGAATAAATGAATGAATAAACAAATAAATAAAGATCTGCAACATTGACTGTATTTAGAATAAGGAGGATTGGTAATCCTGAAAATCCTGTTATGGAAATAAAACTATCTGAGTTGCATCTCTGAAAAAAATGAAAAGAGAAGAATATGCTTCTAATCCAAGGTTTCTCTGAAATCTATAAAAAGTGTATCAGAAAGTGAAGGGTTACCAAAACTTTTACTACCAGACTGTGGGCATGGCTTATGCAAGATGCCCTGCATTTTCGTTCAACTTTCAGTGCTCTGGAGTGGAGCTCCATTTTCACTACCCCACTGTGTCCCCCTCCCTCCCCCGTCCGGGCAGCAGCCCATCCCTGGTATCAAAGATTACTTTTTACAATAAAATGCACATGATGCTTGCACTTTTAAAAAAAATAGCAGCCCAGAAATAATTGATTTGTTTGCGCTAATAAAAGCCAGTAAAACAGAAGTGTGTTGGTCATGTCCATAAGAAGCCTGCCACTGTAGAGAATGCCATTATTATAAAATGGAGCAGTCTATGGCTTTGCTATCATAAAACTATAGAACAGAGTCCTTTCCAGAATCGTTTAAAACAGTCCACATATGGCATGTTTTATTAATCACCTGCTTCATTAATGTTTATCATAACCATTAAGACAAAACATTTCTCTGTTCTGATTATAATTTACAAAATAGCGTATCGAGAAAAATATAAACTCGTGGCAGAAGAACTGAATGGCATATGTCTCTCCTCATAGTAGCATCAATGTTTCTACTCTTATACCACAGAAACAGAAACTGATTTCTTTGCATAGCATCAGGGCTACATGCTTTCTGATTAAAAAATAACACAGCAGTGGATCAATTGGAGGAGCAATGGGTAGGCCTGGCAGCTGGAAATACGGCAGCCCAGGTTTAAGACCCAAGTACCTCGCAATAGGATGAGTTCCCGTCCTCACCCCAGTTCCTACCAACCTAGCAGTTCAAAAGCATGAAAATGTGAGTAGATAAATAGGTATCACTTTCATTAAAAAAGGTAACAGTTCTCCATGACATCATGCTGCCACATGATCATTGAAATGTCTTTGGACAGCGCTGGCTCAATAGCCTTGAATCGGAGATGAGCACCTCTCTCTAGTCAGCAATGACTAGCCAAGTAAAATCTGCTGGGATTCATTTACCTTTTGATGGATAAACTACTGCAGAATAAACTTGAATAAAAGCTAATCAGGTGAAATGCTAGCCTTTTTTTCATTCATCATGTCATTACATTTCCCACCCTAACATTTTCCTCACAAACGAAGGATCTGTTGAATGTTGATCCATTAGTTGCAACAGGAATTAACCGACTAGCTTCTCTATTTCAAGTAGTTAAGTGCATGTCAGATTGCATAATATGCCAGGACATAAGTTCTGGCACCATAGTAGGCATAATAGCTTATGAACAGTTTGAGTATAACCTAGTGCCAAAATTGATGTGAACAGCTGCTGCTTCTCTCACACCCTTACTGAATGGATAGCTAACTCAGACTGGTAGATTGTAAAACAGGAATAAGAAAGTTAGCTGAAAAGTACTATTTACACAGCATTAGCGTACAATGGAAAAATTCAACAACATGCCCCACAATTTACATAATGTCACAGTAGAACCCCTGAAAAATCCATTCTTATGTTTTTGTTGTACTTTCAGTCTTACATATCTACAGTATTTAGCAATAGCAAAAGTGCATTCTTAGCTGCCAATTTTATTACCCGCATGATTTGTTGAAAGGCACAAAATATAAATCTTTGCACACAGGCCCACAAATCAATCAATCAATCAATCAATCAATCAATCAATCAATCAATCAATATTATCTTTAAAAAATGAATGCTAAACATGCTACCTAAACATCTGAATGAGTCCTAGATCTCTTATTCCATATTCAAGAAAGGTTTTTGAAAATTATTTCAGCTTACTGGTTTATCTTCCTCCATTTATTTTTCAGGCTCCACTACATACAGTGACATTCTTTTTTTCAAATTATAAAATCCATGTAATAAAATCTAACAAATCTTCATACTTATAGCAAACTAGGATTTCAAGAAACAAAAAGAATGACAAATCCATTGAATACCATCCAGAGAGACTGGTAATTAATAGTATACCATGTTAAATACATTTCCACATGAATTTAGTGACTATTCAAAGTTGTAAAAATACTGGGGAAATAATGACCTACAATTGGTCCCCACACTTGCAGCCCCACAGTTACACAATCAAGTATTGGGTACTTGGCAACTGGCATATATACAGACTCAAAATCAACCCTGATAAGACGGAGTGGCTGTGGGTTTTACCTCCCAAGGACAATTCCATCTGTCCGTCCATTACCCTGGGGGGGGGGGAATTACTGACCCCCTCAGAGAGGGTCCGCAACTTGGGCGTCCTCCTCGATTTACAGCTTACATTAGAGAACCATCTTTCAGCTGTGGCGAAGGGGGCGTTTGCCCAGGTTCGCCTGGTGCACCAGTTGCGACCCTATCTGGACCAGGAGTCACTGCTCACAGTCACTCATGCCCTCATCACCTCGAGGTTCGACTACTATAATGCTCTCTACATGGGGCTACCTTTGAAGAGTGTTCGGAAACTTCAGGTTGTGCAGAATGCAGCTGCGAGAGCAATCATGGGCTTCCCCAGGTATGCCCATGTTACACCAACACTCCGCAGTCTGCATTGGTTGCCGATCAGTTTCCGGTCACAATTCAAAGTGTTGGTTATGACTTATAAAGCTCTACATGGCATCGGACCAGAATATCTCCGAGACCGCCTTCTGCCACACGAATCCCAGCGACTGGTTAGGTCCCACAGAGTTGGCCTTCTCCGGGTCCCATCGATGAAACAATGTCCTCTGGTGGGACCCAGGTAAAGAGCCTTCTCTGTGGCGGCCCCAACCCTCTAGAATCAACTCCCCCCCCCGGAGATTAGGATTGCCCCAACCTCCTTGCCTTTCGCAAACTCCTTAAAACCCACCTCTGTCGTCAGGCATGGGGAAATTGATTCCCCTGGACCACTCCGTTTTATGTATGGTTTGTATGAAATGTATGATTGATTTTTTTATATTAAGGGTTTTAAATTGTTTTTAATCATTGGGTTTGTACTGTTTACTGTTGTGAGCCACTCCCAGTCTCCGGAGAGGGGCGGCATACAAATCTAACATAATAATACAGTAATAATAATAATAATTATTATTATTATTATTATTATTATTATTATTATTATTATTATTATTATTATTATTATTATGGTTGAGTATCTCAAGGTCATATGATTGCCATTTATGACTTTCCCATCTGGCTTCCTACAAAGTTTATGCTGGAAACCAGCTTTGCCTAAAAAACGCATAATTCCCTTAACTGCAGTGATTTGCTTAACTGTGACAAAAAGGTCATAAATCAAGCATGGCAACTACCTTGCTTAGCAATGGAAATTCTTGTCCCAATTGTGGGTGTAAATCAAAGAATACCTATACCTTTGATGACAAATTTGGAAAGACAAGAAGGATACATCCATTTCTCAACAATGAGAAAACAATATACTGCATTTTTGGAGTATAAAATGCTTTGCAATATAAAGCGCACCTTAGTTTTGGAGGAGGGGAAAGGGGGGAAAATCTGCCTCTGCCTACCAGTATCCATTGGTTTTCATCTAGCTAGCATCCTGTCAGTGTGTGAGAGAGTTGAGGGCTGTTTGGAAACTGAAGCAGTACAATGATCCCCCGGTTATTGCGTTCCCGACCATTGCAAACAGGCTAATTTGCGATTTTTCAACCCGGAAGTCAAAACACCATCTGCGCATGCGTGCCCTTTTTTCTATGGGCACGCATGCGTAGATGGCGCCGGGCAGATCAGCTGCTGGGCGGCTTCCCTGGGTCTTCAAAGGCTTCTCCGCTGACTCCTGGCGAACTTCCCCGCTTTAGGAGTCAGCGGAGAAGCGGCGTGCCTGTTTTAAAAGATCGGAGCCGGCCTGGGGGGGCTTTTCAGCAACCCCTGAGCCCGGGTTGGGGGCTCGGGGGTTGCTGGAAAGCCCCCCCAGGCCGGCTCCGATCTTTTAAAACAGGCACGCCGCTTCTCCGCTGACTCCTAAAGCGGGGAAGTTCGCCAGGAGTCAGCGGAGAAGCGGCGCGCCTGTTTTAAAACGATCAGAGCCGGCCTGGGGGATCGGAGCCGGCCTGGGGGGGCTTTCCCTTTCAGGGCGGGCGAGCGGCGGGCGCGGCAGCAGCGAGGAGTTTGCGTGGGCGGTGGGGAAACCCCAATCTTCGGCTCCTCGCTGCTGCGGCGGAAGTAAAAACACCATCTGCACATGCGCAGATGGTGTTTTTACTTCCGCAGCGCTACTTCGCGAAAACCCGATCATTGCTAGGGGTCCTGGAACGGAACCCTCGCAATGATCGGGGGATCACTGTATTTGCTTTGTGAGCAACAAGGAAACAGCAAGGAGCCTGGGCGTGGCTTAGTTCTACAGTTCTGAGTCTGTGCTAGCTCTGAAACTTAAACCTATATTCCTGTCCTCTGCTTGTGTTTTACAAGTTGGAAAACCTGCTTTTACTATTGTATGTTTACTTCATGTGTTATATTATATGTAAAGAGAAGTTATTGAATCTTGCTGAATCACGGTTACTTGTGTGTGCTGTAAACTGTGACATGTCCTTGCAGCAAATAGCCAACAGCCAGGTCAGCTCCAGCACATTATTGCACTCTGATTTGACATGAGCAGCTGATTGGTGGTTGGAATATCCCCAATCAGCTGTTCCAGGCTGCAGGGATTTCCACAGACCACCACCTCCTTCGTGCCTCGTGTTTTTGGCTACATTTGGTATATAAGACGCACCCAGATTTTCACCCTCTTTTGGTTGGGAGAAAGTGCAAAAAATATGGTACATCAAGAAACCATTAAACCAAGTCATGTTACTAACTGTAAAATAGTTATAGAATAGGAGAATTACTAATTATTACACCAATTCCACACAGATCCTTTCAAAAATACAGAAGGCCTTCTCTCATACAGAAGCAATTGCTAGTTCTATATCATTATGTTTATTGAGACAGTAATCAGATCATTAATTTTCAAACAGCATCCAATTCAGAAATGATGAGAGCAATTTTATTCACAAAGTATTTCATAAGAAGCTTCCATATTTTGAAGTGCAAGACATTTAGAAACATTGAAACTGCAGACTCCACATTTTTGACAAATTTTCCAGCAATACCACATAGTTTTCCATCTCACCAATACCCCCAATAATGTCAATTCTATTATATATGTTTGTGCCTTCAGCAAAAAAACTAACCTTACCTAGTAATCTTTCTGGCATATCATCTACAAACACACTTAACGGAAGAAGATCTAGGACTGAATCTTGTGGTAGGTACACCACTTGTGACTGGTCTCTGTTTAGCCAGTGCCCTGTTAACAATCATACACCGGAATCTATCCCCAAGCCCACTTCCTATACACTGAACTATCTATCCCCAAGCCAACTTCCTATGCACTGAACCACCACCTAAAAAAGAAAAGTTGTACTGAAATATACAAGGATATTTAAGAACTTCAGTTTGCAAAATACATCTAAGTGAATCCTGTAAGCATTTTAATCTATATATAAACTTTACCACCCCTTGAACTTTGAATCTTGTTTCATTATGTTCCAATACAACATTGGACAAAATTCAAGCTTAAAGAAGCAAGCGATGGTATTACAAAGTCTTCAAGAACAAAAGAGAGCACAAAAAACAAAAAGTCAAAGCTAACTTCCTGTTATATATATTCTGCATTATCTTCAAAGAGTCTGAAGCTTTACAGATAAATTCCAGCTGATCTCTAATTGCTTTTTGTTTCTTCAAATTATTATGTACCTTATTATGGTTTTAAATTACTGCTTCTGGTGCTAGTTCTTATCTCTTTCAATATATTGCTTAGTTTTCCTTACATGTTTGTACACATTTAGAGTACAAATAGAAATCCTGCTCCCATAGAATTGTAGCTTTTATTTTCAAACTTTAGCCTGAATGTGGCAGTGAATTTTATCAACAGACAAAATATATTTTTAAAAAGAATTTAATATAGCTCTTTAAAGAAATTTCTTAACTTATCTTTAAAAAGGGCAAATACTCAGCAAGATAGCAAGTATGTCTACAAAAATTCATACCCAGCCATAACACTCAAGTATTTGTTTTTCACAAAAAGGAAACAGATAAATTCTCAATCCTTTTGAGTCTGTAAGCACATTCAGAATTTTAATATTATATTGCTTGCTGTAGTGATTGCAGTACAGTACAGTACAATCTAAGCTCACACTTAACAGAAGACAAAGAATCTTCTTGACTCAGCCTCCATAAACCATTCAAATGTATTCAATTTTATTACTCTAATTTGTTTATATTGCTGGGTTTGGTGTTTTAACTTTCTTTCTTTGATATGTGAGTTATAGTTATTTTATTTTCTAAGAATCATGTTAAATTATACCACAGAAATATTATTTAAAGATTATACCTGACTAATGTTTTAGATCATACTATTTTATAGTTAACACAAACACATGCATATATACACCTACCAGGCTGGATGTGCGATCTTAGAAATAAAAAAGGATATCAATATGTGAATTGGTCATGCAATAGTTTGGAGGGATTTTATTCTAGAAATATAGCTACAGACAGGGGGAAATATGTGCATTAAAAAAAAACCCTTCAGCTTTCCAGGAATATTTAAATAATTTTTAAATTGCATTTATCCCTTTTCTTTTTCTTGTTATCCTGAGTTTTGGCATATATGCTTATCTAGCCATTGTTTGATACATGACAGGCCCAAAGAGTATGAGTTTCAGCTTTCTGATAATTGCCTCAAGTAATCTGTCTTTATTTGTTCAGAGATTCTTTTTGTGGTTCATGGTACACTTAGACAACTGTAAATTATGGTTCCAGGGGTACTGATAGCTACTGTCTTTTTCTCTCTCGTTCTTTCTTATTTCCCATCTTTCAAAGGAAAAACTACTGTATTACTAATTTTTATCATACACCTTTCTTTATCTTTTATGATCCTAAGTCTGCTACTACCTTCCTCTTAAGATTAATCTTCCAGTGTGTGTTATATTTTGCAGTATTCAAGAAAACAAAATACTTTGCCACATTTGTCAACTATAAAACCACTAAAATGTTAGATTTTTATTTTCCATGTTACTTGCATAAGATCCTGTAAATCATCTTTATCTGGAATAAAAATGTGACAGTTTTGAATACTCCAATTGTTTAGTAATTCAGCCTCCAATTTTGATTTTTGCTGTCATCTTTTGCCTTTCTTGACATAATATAATCACTGTGAAAATTAAATAGGCATATTCCTTTCTCACACTCTTTCCTAGTTTGAATTATTCTCCAAATTATGTTCTTGTAATCCTATCATGTTTCTGTAAGTTTCTCAAATAATAAAGTTACTCTGGCACTCTCATTAGTTTTAATGCATGTCACATGCCAGGATCACCTACAAATAAAGATCACTGTAAAGAAGGAAAGGTACAATTCTTCTCTTGCTCTGTTAAACAACTTATTTTTCTCATCTGATCTTTTTGGTGCCCCAGTGATACCTCTTCTTGAAATCTAATTTAATACATCTCTTCAGGTATGGCTTTATTTTTTTGTGTAAGATCTTAAGCAAAAAATTCACTATTGGTGCAATAGTTCACTAACTTGTGCATTTCCTTCTTCAGTCTAGATAAATGTATTATATTTTCCAATATTTTGGCCAAATATTCGTGTTTCATATTTGTTGATATAATATTGTTAGGCCTTTAACCTACCTGTTTGCCTGCAATTTTATAATGACATTAGTATTTCATATAACCATGGGCTCACAATGTATTATCCTTCATAAATATTCCTGAATAAATGTTCTCTGAATAAATTATCTCTACGAATGTCTGTGAAATTTTGCAATCTTGATTCTTTAAAGGCTGCAAAGTCTTTCCATTTTCTTTTAACTTCATTTGTCTCTATTATATGTTTACTAATTCTTGGACAGTCCTATTTCACCTATAAATACGCTAGATATTTCTTTTCCTAAAACACTTTTCTCATTTTCATTTTCTTGTTATTTTTCTGAATCTACTGATGCTTTTAAGTATCTGAGCACATCATCTTCACCATGTAGATTTGTAAAAATTATGTCCTGTTTTCCAATAACCAGAGGAATGTCTCCTGACGAGCTTCCCAACATTGGGGTCTCAAACTTATATGTTACTGCTATGCATATACTGTACAGTTTTCTTGGCAGCATTATAGGAGTTTATAAAAAGTTATATTTAGATTATCTATAATCTGTGGGAAAGCTGTCTAGCAACATTACAGATGTCATCGGTTTAAGAATTCACTCCCAGGCTGCTTACACCAAATGCTCTCAACCATAAAACACTATACTTTGGCCTCTTCAAACCTGAATCTTCTCTTGTTTCCTGCCAAGCAAAGGCATTCTAATAGCCACATTGTTTCACTTGGAAAATTCAGATATCACTTTCTCTTCAAGAATGAAGAGGGGTTGAAAAGCAGTCACTGTTTCCAAAGACCATAGCAACTGACAATAACAAGTCAATTTAGTCACTTGCAGAGTAGGGCAAAAAACTTTAGATACAATTCTGTACTGTCAAATTTAGCAGAGTTTATTACTGAATAAATTTAAGATTGCACAGAATT
This sequence comes from Erythrolamprus reginae, assembly GCF_031021105.1. Lineage (NCBI taxonomy): Eukaryota > Metazoa > Chordata > Lepidosauria > Squamata > Dipsadidae > Erythrolamprus > Erythrolamprus reginae. The sequence continues at coordinate 206,819,667 of NC_091950.1, forward strand.
AACCAAGGACAGGCATGCTTTTCAGCAGGTAACAAGATTGCCCAGTCTGTTTGAAATTCAGTGCAAATGAGCTATGATAGCAGTATAGGCCTCTTTAATACCAATTCTTAAAACATTAACATGCCATTTTATAGGTTCAATATAAACACAAAATACTGTATATGGTTATTTATGTATTTGTGGCGGGGGGGGGGGGGGGGAGCTGTAGAGTAAAATTAAAAAATTACATGGTTACTTATCAGTCCCCAAAAATAATAAGGTAGTGTACATTATTATTTTGTAGTAATTGAAATTTCAAGCTAACCACTTAATCTTATTTTATAAAGAACCATCACTTCTTCTGCACATACATTAATATATTAGGTAAACAGTTAGCTTCCAGGGCGCCTATCAAATTAAATGTAGGAGATGCATGCTAGCAAGACATTATTGCCTGTAACCTTTGTAGTAAGCATTTTCACTCGGTGAATTGAAAGGAAGAACATTTATGTACTCCTGTTGCCAACTTTTGTAGATGACAGTTACATTATTATTTTTTTCCTGAAGCTAGTTATTTACCTTCATTTGCATTTACCTCATCTTATTCCTGTTTCATTATAAACCTACCTTCCCTCCTGGACTGAGGATAAAATCTTACAAGGCCCCAAAGTAGCTATTGATTCTTTCTCCTGCTGCATAGCTGTCTTTTGTGTTCTCAGAGATCAGACAAAATAAAGCTTAAAGACATACCAATGTCACTCTTAGGCATTAAATAAAGGCAAGTTCTCCAAGACTATTTGTCCCTAGGCTAGGATTTATTGTTTAATCACCATAAAAAACTCTTGTACTTTGTTTTATGGCAAGTCCTGTGTGTTTATATAAACAGAAAAAGCAGGGCATAAATTTAAAAATAGCTATGGATAGGTGCTTTAAAAACAAGGCAAGTCGAGGCATGTCCTTGCAACCTCCCTTACTCTTTGTAGACATAACATTTGTCGTTTTACTTCTGCCGGTTGTGGCATACCATCACACCCAACCTTCCCAGGGACCATCAGAATTAGGAAGAAAAAGTACCCGAGCAGGGAGACGACGTTTCAGACCGTTGAGGCAGCAAAACGTGGGAGGTTCGCCCAAAAACAAAACGGGAGGAAGTAAATAGATTTTTCCCTCTCCGGTTTTAATTCCCCTAGGAAGGAGAACGAGAAGCAGGGCCAAAGTTAGCGCCTCGTGGTCAGGTCGTGGGGCTGCAGAAGTCGGGACTTACAACTCCGGGGTACAAAAGACAAGCGAGACTCTGTCCCATCGTGGAGGCTCAGCTCTAAATCCGTTACACACACACACGCGCGCACACACACACACACACTTCTCTCACCTTTACAAACAGGCGAACTAGGACTCTTCCTCTCCGGAGAGGCCCTGTTTTGCTCCGGCGAATGCCGTCTCTGGCGATGCCGGATTTTTCCTCCCGTTGAGGCGGCGGCGATGGCGGCACAGGCGCTGCCCTCAGGCACCGGCGGCGAAACCGGGGACGAGCAAGGCGAGGGCGTCGAACCGGGGAGGGGCGGCGCCGGCAGGCGAGGGGGGCTGCTGCGCGCCCCTCCTCCGCCCGTGGGGCTGCCGCGCGCGGACCCCGCCGAGGAAGGGGACAAGGAAGGGGTGCCGTTGGCGGAGACGGCCGCCCCGAGGAGCGTCTGCGTGCCCACGGTCGGGCTGCTGCTGTTGCTGCTGCTGAGGTTGTTGCTGCCCCCACGCGCGCCGGCGTTGTTGCCGCTACCGAGCACCGATCGCGTGGGGCTGGCGGCACGCGCGGAAGGCAAGGGAGGCGGCGGCGGCGGCGACGGTTGGAGTGGGGCGTTTGCTGTCGCCGCCGCCCCTCGTGGAATGCTGCCGCCGCCGCCCCTCGTGGGGCTGCCGTGCTGTTTAAGCTGGAAAGGCACCGTGGCCCGCATGGGCTGGAGGCGGCTGTTGGTGCCGGCTGCCCCGCCTGCCGCCGCCGCCGCCGCCGTAGTAGTAGTAGTAGTAGTAGCCGCCGCCACGGCCGCGGCTCCCCCTCCCCCCGCGGAGGTGGCTGGAGTCGGGGAGCCGCTGCGCCTCACCCGCGGCTGGGAAGACATCCTGGCTTGTTCCGGGTGGCCGCCCGAGGCTGAATCGGTAGTAATAGCGAGGTGAGGAAGCAAACAAAACCCCCCACCTTCCTCCCGGTCCCTCCCCCACACCAGCACTGAAGCCTCACACACGGGGAGACACTCGTGAGGCTTCTCCGGCCGCCTCATCAACAATAGTAGCCTCACCGGCCTCTCCCATTGGAGGCGCATCGATTCCGTTCCTGCCGCTACAGCGTCCTGATTGGCCGAGAGGCGTGGTCGGGGGGTGGGTGTGGGGATGCGGCTTAAAGGGACAGGGCCCGATCTGGACGACGTAAGAGGAAGCTGCGTGAGTCGTATGACAGGGCGCTGTCTACGCCTGTGTGCCTACTACTCGATTGAGGCAGGGAGGGGGTCTGGTCATGCCATTGATGCAGCGCACTCGTAGCCTTACCTTTCGTCTGGGAAATGCTGAGTGCTTGTTTACATTTCTACCTTGGGCACAATATCGCAACTTTGAAGTTAAAAATACGAAAGAATCCTATGCAGTTTCATCTTTTGGCCACATAAAGGCAGATAGAGGCCTATTCGCTAGGTTTCCAGCGTGTGCCAGTCCACCCAGTAGAAATCCCAGAGGAGTGTGTTGCTTTTTGCCCCACAGTCCACCAGTCCATCCACCACTGATCCTTAACTTGTTCCAAAAAGAGACATGGAATATCAGGTACTCTAACCTTCCTTCTTCTGACAGGTTCCAAATGTTCGTTCGTTCTCTCTCTCTCTCTCTCTCTCTCTCTCTCTCTCTCTCTCTCTCTCTCTCTCTCTCTCTCTCTCTCTCTCTCTATATATATATATATATATATATATATATATATATATATATACTGTATATATATGTGTGTGTGTGTGTGTGTGTGTGTGTGTGTGTACATGCATACATGCATACAGTACTGAATATTCAAATTTGTAAAGACCTGATAAAGAAAAAGAGGGAGACCAGGATAGATCTATTTCGAGCTAAA